>NC_085141.1:42572082-42877336 GCF_024139115.2 Armigeres subalbatus | reverse complement strand
TTGTTTTATATCTGTATATACTTGTCCATAAGCGATAGACTCCATCAATGCGAATAATTTCTCGCAGCGTTTCCCTCCGACGAGCGCTTGCGCTGCTACCGACTCCTAGCGATTATGATTTGCACCTTGACCTTGAAAATTCCTTGACCCTGGTTTTCCACGGGTCCACTGGCATCGATCGAACGAAAGGCGGAGCCAACGAGTCGAAACCAACGGTACCGGGGCACCGAAGTGGCGAGGCCTCGGTCACAATTGATATCGGATACTGGCAAGCCGAGGTCCAGTTTTCGCGACCGATTGGCAGAACGACCAGAATGAAGCACCGAACAACGTCGAAAGCGATGTGCATCATGAACAGCTGCATAAACGCCATCTTGGAGCGCAAAGTTCCAAGCCGCTGTTTCTCCGGTGGACCTCGCGGGAAGCAAGCGAAAACCAGTTGGCGTTCTCGGGTCGCGATTTTATCCCCCGACGGACGACGTGGGATGCAAGCTAACGATCAAGCGCAAAGCAGGAATCTCCAAGTTAGCACGAAACTCTCCCTCTCACCAACGCCACGTTCCAGGCAACCCGAGGACCTCCACCCGGACCATAAGTCCCAACCATTTCAGCGTCCTGGGCTCCCCGGGCAATAAGTCCCACATCCACCGTTTCTCTCCCACTTCCGGCGGCTCTAGTAACGCCCAGTGGTTCCAGTTCCTCCTCGACGTCATCCTTCGACGCATCGAGCTCCGGGTCAGTCAGTGAATCTCCTTCCATTGGCTCCGACCTGCCCAGGATACCTCCAGGATCAGCATCAGGTACGGTAAGAAACCCCCCTTATATTCTACCGTCCCCTTTCTCAACTCCAGCCTTTCCGTTAGAGGTCAAGTTCTGCCTCCAATGAAACATCAACGGGTTTTGGAACAACCTTCCAAATCTCGAGCTGCTGGTGCACCACAGCTTATCCTGGACCATTGCTCTCCAAGAGGTCAACCGTGTATCCAACACCCTCATGGATCGGACCCTCGGAGGCAAATACCGTTGGACCAGCAAGGTTGGGATTAACTTCAGGCACTCCGTAGCCATCGGGGTACTGCAGGATATCCCTTTTGGTGTCCTCGACATTGATGAAGATCTCCTGAAGATCGCCCTCCCCGCCGTAAAAAACTAAGTAACGCTACTTCCCCCTGCTTCTCCTTGGGGACATGATCCTAACCATTCCATGTGGGGTGGAGGTGGTGGTGGTATGATCAAGAGCCGACCCTCGAGTCTCCGTCCTAGCAGAAGCGTTTCAGGAAGGCGACCTCTTCACCCTCAATGACGGGGCTCCCACCTTCTTCAACGGGCACTCTGCCACCGCCATCGATGTTTTCGCGGTAAGTAGATTCTTCTGGAAAGCCGGCACCGATCTGTATGGTAGCAACCACTACCCGGTGCAGATTTCCACCAACTGAGAGGAGTACGAGCGCCCTATTAGAGGTGTGCGCCGGTCCGATTCAGCGGCGGCGGCGTTCGTTAGAATTTTGGTCAGCGGCGGCGGCGTTTTCGGCGTCACGCCGATAGGCATTTTAGGCGGCGGCAGCGGCGGCGTGAATCGGCGTGGCGATTTTTTTAATTACGTTTCTTAAAGATTTTTTTCTGCTTTCTTTCGGGTTATTTTCATGACATTAACGGAAGAATCTTTCGAATTTCACAAAAAAAATCTTTTGAATTCTTTAAGTATTTCCAAAATATTTATTTAGAAATTATTTTTGGATTTTCAAGCGAGCTACTTTGAAGTTTCAAGAATTCTTTGAAATTACCAACAGAAGCTCTTTGGAATCCCCAAAGAAAATTTTTGGGAATCTCAGCAGGAATATCGTCGGAATTTACATGAGAAATTCTTCAGAATTTTCACGAGAGGTTGTTCCAAATTTCTACAGGAAAATGTTCGGAATATCCACGGAAAGCTCATGTTGAGTATTTTTATAAATACATACAAAAAATTCTTCTTAATTGTAGAAGAATACGGCTGGTAGAATAAGTATTTTAATGTCAGCTTTCTCAGTCTAGAATAATAAGGACGACTAGTTTGTCATGGCAAATGTTAAAACAGGAAATTCTTCAGAAAATCTGCGGGAGACTCTGAGAAGTTTTCAAGGGAAAAATAAGAGAAATTCTCTGGAATTTCAACGTAAAGTTCTTAGGAATTTCTGCAGAAGATTGTTCAAAATGTAGATTTCAATAAAAAAAATCTTTGGATTGACCAAAAAATTGATCGGAATTTTCAAAGAATTTCTCTGGATTTCTACGAGAAAATATTTGCACAGTAGACGTTCGATAACTGCAAGTCATATAACAGGAAAAAAAGTCATATAACTGCAATTCGATAGTTGCAACAGTTTTGCTGAACTTGAAAACGATGTCAAAGTCGATGATAGCTGCACAATCTGGTACACTTCTGTTGCATCTGACGTCGACTGACAACCGTTTGACGTCTAGAATGCGTTGCAGTTATCGAAGGACATTCGCTAACTGAAACGTAAACATTTTGCAGTTATCTAACGACTAGTATTTATATTGTCCATAAGACATAATTTGGAAATTCCATTGACTAATAGCAAAATACGGCCGAATTGGTAATTTGGCCGAAAAAGTCGTTTTTCTTAACAGGTCGTTTGACCGAAATGGTCGTTTGGCCGAATAGGTCATCCGTCCAAAAATGTCGTTTGGCCGAATCCGAAATGGTCGTTTGACAGAATTGGCCATTTGCCCGAAAATATCATTTGGCCCAACAGCCAAATATCAATTACTGAACGGATACTATGGTCAAAAATATCCATCAGTTTGGCCAAATGACATTTACGGTGAATGGCATTTTTGTCAAACGACTGTTGAACGAAAGTTCGTAACCTCTCTACTTTTTAAGTCGATACTGGCCTTTGAACCAGAAGTCATCTAATCCAAACCAATTAAGCCGAATTGAACGTACATCCGAAACTGTTATCAAGTCGAAAATGGTTTGACTGGAAATGTAGTTTGGCCGAAAGCGACATATAGCCGAATAGATCATTTGACAAAAAACCGTTTGTCAATAATATTTGGAAGAAAGAGCCTTTTAGCATTAGCATTAGCATTTAGCAGTTCGCACAAATTCGTAGGTGGTACAAGCCAAGACTATTGTATGAGAGTAGCATCACTTTCATCCGTTACCACAGATATTGATTTGGGACTAATCACTAACTCTTAGATGCAAGCAATGCACTCTCCAATAGTCGAGATCTGTCCTGGCCACGTCCTTGCGAATGCTGAGGAAGGGGAAGGATGGTTTGTTGGACTCCTACTTAAGAAAGATGCAGAGAACTCTACGACCTCTCATAGCTGCCACGGGAGGTTTTTGGGATTGCGTGGAAGGTTATAACAGTAGGAATCGTTTTGCTATAACGTGAAACACAGAAAGAACTAAGATAGAAGAAATACAAAGTAGGAAAGGGACGAGCCTGGAATTGAACCCACGACCTCCTGCTTATAAGGCAGAAGCGGTAGCCACTAGACCACCGAGCTCGTATTTGGAAGAAAGAGCCTTTTGGGCCAAAAATGGCCTTTCTGCAAAACATCCCTTTTGGCCAAATGGCATTTTATGCATTTCCTATTGGCTAAACATAACCTATTCGGCTAAACGACTTTCTGGCAAAATTATCAATTTACCAGAACGACTCTTTTCGTTGTTGTTCTTTTGGTTGTTTTGCAGAAAGAAAAAATTTGGCCAAATGGCTTTTTCTGCCAAATGACCATCCTTTCCAAATTTCATTTTTGGTCAAATGATCTATTCGGTCAAACGACTTTTTCGGCTGGACGGCATTTTCAGTCAAACGACCTGTTAGGGCAAACAACTGTTTCGGTCAAATTACCAGTTCGACCGAAAGTTCCTTTCGGCTGTATGTCGCTTTCTGCCAAACTACATTTTCGGTCAAACCATTTTCGACCTGATATAGTATCAGATAAACGTTCAGTTTGGGGGCCTAATGGAGTTTGGCTAGATGAATTTTGGCTTAAAGGCCAGTATCAGCTTAAAAAGTAGAGAGGTTATCCGGACTAAAATTAAAACTCCCTCTGAAAATTTTTAAATTTTCCAAAGAAAATAGGAAACTACCAATGAAGAAATCAGAATACAAACAATAAATAAATACAATTTTTTTCCAGAATAATGCAAAATTTTCATAAACTATTGAGAATTTTCCACAAAACAAAATTAAGTAAGTACTTTTTTAAAAGCGTTTAATGTTTATTGAAAATTTTATCAATTCTATTGCTTTTTTGTTTTTTTAGTGGAAATTTTCTTATTTTTTATTGTTCTTTATTGATTTTTTTCCTTAAAAGTTTTTATTTTTATGGAAAAAATATTTATTTTATGGAAATTGATATATTGATAATATTGATTTATTTATGGAAATTTTATGTTTTCTCAATGGAGCATTTTGAAAATTCTTCTTTTATACTTAATTGCAATTTTTGCTTTAAGATGTGTAAATTTATTTGTGTTTTATGGAAAATTGAAATTTTATTTTGCTGCTTGTAACCCGTTGAGTAATTGACATTTGGACGTATGGCAAATGAAATTTAAGGCCAAATGTCCAAACGGCATTCTCGGTCTAATGACTTGTTCGGACGAACGATCCTTTAGAGCAAATTAAAATTTTCTGTTGAAATCCAAAGAAATTCCTTTAAAATCGGAAGCGTTTCCCGATGAAAACAAATCCTATCTTTCCTGCCTTCCTTTCGACCGAATATCCATTTAGGCCAAATGGCGCTTTTTGAACAACGAATATTTCGGCCAAAGGGCATATTCGGCCAATTGAGCTATTCGGTCAAGCTTTTTGTTTCAGCCAAAGCAACTGTTCGACCAAATGACATTTACGGCCAAATAACTTTAGGCTAAATATTTAGTCTTCTATCACATGGTTTATTCGGCCAAACAACTTTTAGCCTTGTGGTTTCGGCGGAATGGCTTTCTGCCGAACGACTTTTTTCAGCTCAAAAATTCCATTTCAACGAAAAATTCTCTGGATTTCAACGAGATATCCTTCGCAATTTCCAAAGGATTTTTTCTTAGTTTTTACGGAGTTTTTTTTTCCGAAATTTCAACAAGAAATTGCTAAAAGTTTTCAAGAAAAATCAATGCTTTTTCGAAAAAGTTCCAAACAATTCGAAACATTTTTGGAGTTGCAACGTGACGTTGTAGGGATCTATCAGAAAATGCTACGGAAATTCCACTGAATTTATAGAATTTTCACTTAAATTCTACAGACTTCTTTGAATCGGCGTGGAAAATTATAGATCAGCGGCGTGACAAATTTTAAAAAGGCGTTTAAAAAGGCGGCGCGCCGATGCAAAAATGTCGGGAGACGGCGCGGCGCGGCGACGCACACCTCTACGCCCCATGTTGACTGCCTGCGCGGACCAACCTTCCTCGTCCATCACCGATTTCACCAGCATGATCCTCGCTGCTGTCCAGCAAGCCATCCGCCGGTCCAGTGGCCGTCTCCGGTCTTTTTCAACAAATTGTCACCTGTATGGATTCGCATTTTGCGTCTTTTTTTACAATGTACTTTGTGTATGTTACCTTTATGGATTCGCATTATGCGTTTTTCACAGTGTACTCTGTGTCTCGTCCTTGACGTTCGGCTTCGGTTACTCTTGTTCAATCTCAACGTGAGGTTCAATAAGAATGGGGTTATGAATATGTGTTTTCAACAAATTGTCACCTATATGGATTCGCATTATGCGTTTTCTTACAATGTACTTTGTGTATGTTACCTATATGGATTCGCATTATGCGTTTTTCACAGTGTACTCTGTGTTTCGTTCTTGACGTTCGGGTTCGGCTACTCTTGTTCTATCTCAACGTTAGGTTCAATAAGAATGGGTTATGAATATGTGTTTTACTTAGTTTTCAACAAATTGCTACCTATATGGATTCGCATTATGCGATTTTTACAATATATTTTGTGATTGTCACCTATATGGATTCGCATTATGCGTTTTTCACAGTGTACTCTGTGTTTCGTATTTGACGTTCGTCCATTGTTACGTCCTCTGTGTTTTTGTGACCTCTCTTTAGTCCCTAGCTGAATGCGTGTGAGTCCACATAATTGGCTTTCCTATAAATGGTTCCATTCTCCTTTCCAACTTCACTTCCTCTTCCTTTCCCCTTTCACTTCCTTTTCCGTCAGGTAAATGATGAGAAAGGCCAGTGAAGGCGATGGCACAAATCTCCCAAATTGAGGGGAACGTGCCTCCTGAGCCGACGTTCTGATACCTGATACCTGATACCCCTCTAAATATATCCGGCCGGATTGGCACCATGGTCAAATCAGATTATGTACCAAAAAATAGACATGATGACGCTTCTTCCCTGAAAATTTTATGGCAATCGGATGAAAAATGAGCCCACACGGGTTATTTAAATTTTGATTTCTAGGTCAGACCGAAACGGGTTAAATGTTGTTAAGTTAGAATGGAACGGATAGTGTCCCAATTTCGGAAAAGATTTAGTCCGAATACTGAACAAGTTTCAGTCCAAGTTATGAAAAGGGTTCATCTTATATCCTGGTTCTTACAGTGCGAACTTTGAATAAGATGTGAGAAACTAGAAATGAGAAATAAGTAGCGAGAATTAAGACGTCTCACCTCTTACCGTAAAAAATAGGTAGTGAAAAACAAGAAATGAGAAACAAGAACTAAGACTTCTCACTTATAACTTCTTTTTTATTATACTGAGATGTAAAAAATGATATTTAAGACATATAATTTGTTATTTCATTTCTCACTTGTTATTTCTCATTTTCATTCTCACTTCTTACTGCTCATAGTGACAAATATGAAGCGAGAAATGATAAGTATGTATTGAGAAAAAAGGATTAACAAGCGAGACGAGAAAGTAAGATAGTTAAAAGTGAGAAATGGGAAGTTATTTGGCAACAAATAAAATGTGGCAGTTTTCGTTATCTGTCTCAGCACACTATATTGCACCCCGGGAAAATAAGACATACTTCAAAGTAACCACTTCAAAGCACACAACACTTTGAATAATAATCTTCTATCTGTGAGTTTTGTCTGACCCTCAGTACGCTAGACTGGTGCTTTTAACCTACTAAGCTACAGAGGACTCCCGTCGGCCTTTGCAACTTATCGGCTACTGAATGAGCCCGAGATTCCCAAATCGGACGCATAGTCGAAGCACTCACAATTCATTTCCCAAACCAACGCTTCCACATGTGAGTAGTACGCATTCGCATTAAAATGAGAGTGAGTATTTATATTGTTTAGCGGCTACACACATTCTTCATCATTGATGAAGTAGAGGTTGTGTGTGCTAGCCAGTCGGTCATCAAGCTAAGACCCGACCGCAGTGCGACGGTAACAGCACGCAACTATTCTGTAAAACGACTTTTTGGCACCTATAATCCGATTTGGCCAAATTACATTTTCGACATTTTCTGAAGAAATTGTAACTCATAACGACATTCCCACTCGAATAGCCAGTTCGGCCGTATGTCCCTTTTGGCCAGATGAGTTTCGAGCTAATGGGTTTTAGGTAAAGCTCATGATCCAGAGGGAATTGTAAGAAGAAAACTTTTCATGAGAAACAATTTGGAGTATCAGATGTTGGTCCAAACTAAAGCAATTTTCAACAAAGACGAAGTTTTTTTTAACCCTTAACATATTTTAATATATCAGATTTTAATATACCGTTCATATTTTCATATCACTTCGTTTACTCATAAAATTCCAACCGTGTCTCCGTACGGTCAAAGCCAGACACAAAGCTTTGCGGACATTGAGGAAGCTCAGCACCAACCACCCTCTCAGGCCAGATGCCCTGCACTGTTATAAGAAGTATTGGCAGTGTAAGATCACCATCAGGTAGGCACAGTCAAAGCAGTGGGAAAACTTTGTCGACAGCATCAACCCTCCTATAAAAATGCTATAAGTGGTAAGTCCAGAGCGACGCCTATCCATCTTGACCATGGCAACCAAACAATCTTCGAACCCGCACAGGTTGCCAACACTCTCGGGAAATACTTCGCCTCCCTGGTTGCCAGTTCCCAATCTGACTCTTAACGGACCCCCCTAACTGCCTGTTGAACCTGCCTTTTTCAGCAGGCGAGTTGGCCCATGCAATCGCCAAGTGCAATGGGAACTCATTCGGGCCGGATGATATGGTCTATGCCATGCCAAAACGTCCTCCGGACGCTAAAACACAGTTCCTTAAACTCGTCAACGGCAAAAAGTCACGTGATGCCCATCCCCAAAAACAACATGGCTGATCGGGATCCCACAAAGTATCGACCAATCTCCCTCACCTCTTGTGCCTGCAAGACCATGGAGAGAATGGTCAACCACCGGCTCCGTGAAGGACTGAAGGCAGATGGAAGATTTGGCTTCCAACAGTACGTTTTTCGCCCAGGGTATAGCACCAGCACATACTTTGCCAAGCTGGGCAGCGTACTGCAGAGTGCGTACAATGAAGGCAAGCATGTTGACCTAGTCTCGTTAGACATAGCCGAAGCCTTCAGCAGGACCTGGACACCCCTGGTCCTCAACATACTGCAGAAATGGGGAATCAGCGGTAACATGTTTTGGCCGACAACATCCTCCTGGTAGTCGTAGGAGGAACTCCTGGACGAACCAGTATAAAAGCGCAGGCGGCGGTTAGCGCAATCTACCGCTGGGCTGCTTCCATTGGCTTTATTATGAACGCGGGTAAGTGCATCCGGGGCCACGTTTGCCATAGTCGCCATCAAATCGGTGGGCCGTCTATCGAGCTTGGCAATGATTCCATACCCAACCGAAAAGTCGTACGCATTCTTGGTGTAGACATCGACCGGCGGCTTACCTGTCTACCACATTTCCGGGGCGTGAAGGTAGCCTGCAAGACCCGGATCAATCTGATGAAAACCTTAGTAAAACACCGTACCAACAACCGACACACCCAGTCGCCTGCTATATGGTTTGGAGCTAACCGATTCTGCTCGAAGGGACCTCGTCAGTGTGCTTTCCTCAGTCTTCAATAGCTACGTCCGGCTGGCTTCCGGCCTCCTCCCATCCACACGAGCAGAAGCAGCTTGCGTCGATGCCGGAATCTGAAGAGATCCGTCCTAGAATTAACAGCAACACGGTTTCGTAACCATGACATCCGATATACGGACGGAACAAAATGAATGATAGTTGGTCTACGCTTCTATTGCATCCGAACTCGTCTGAATTCCAGAGGTATACAAGTTTGAAGAAAAGTAAGATTTTCAGTGTTAATGGCCGCGAAATCCATAATTTCGTAAAATATACTATCCAACCAGCTATACTTAAAAATTTTGGTGTTTGGTGTTTTTTTAGATAGACTTTTACAAGTGTAAATAACTTTTTACAAGTGTAAATAACATCAATAAAAGCACTAAATAATTCTGACCAGGAATTTACCTCATTTACTCCTATGTGAGACGTTGCCGCTTCACAGCTTCATTAAAAGCTTAACATAACTTAATTAAAATTAACTTACGTGTCATTTTGTTTGTGATATATTGAGAGTGACTGTTGAATGCAAATTTGTGGACAGATTTCGGTAATTACAAATTTTTTTCTGACTACTGGGTTGCTTTCTACGCAGTTTGATTTTGGTCATTCCTGGTCTGCCGGTAATAATAGGTAAGCAAATCCCATGCTTATTCTATGGGTTCCCTATGCAAATAATTGTATTGGTCAATCACGGAGTTTCAATTTCGAAGAGTACAGTCATCATGATCATGCTCCATCCTGCCTTTCGATTTATTTGAACGTTGAGTTGACCCCCGAAAACATCCACAAAAATCTAAGAACAATAAAATGTTGTGGAAATTCAAGAAGACCAATGTTTTGATGAAATCCATTTGCGTGTATGTATAATCAGCTAAACATACATACATACATAGTATGTATTACATACCTACATCCATAGCATACCTACATACTTAGGTGCAAGACTGCGACTTGGCTGTTTGCGATTGCATGTTGCGGTATGTTGAATGGCTTAGATAATGTTAGACAAGCATTCATGGCCTGCTGTGAACCATCGTGTTTCAGATAAACAGCCACCGCCTACTATCAATTAGGATTTGCTTGTATTTTTATTGCATAGTTTAGCCTACGGACTAACGGGCTTAGATCCAGGCTACTCTTTTCTGCAACTATGAAAAGGGGTGTGATGCTCATTATGTTCACTTAACGCAATCGATGTAAGTCTTCTTCCGTTCCCTGTAAGCTGTTTGTACGGCGAACCCCGTTGGAATATAAGATAATCGAAGTTTTTCAATAAGTCAAACGAAACACTTTTGCGCCACTTCATTCAATGAGCACGACTCCTAACTGTCAGCATTGCACCAACGAAAGCGCAAATAAAGATGCAAATCCCGATACATGATAGCAAATTACGTTAAATTATCTTCCCATAAAAGTTATGAATGCATCTCGGCCTTTCGCCTCATCGTGCACTGCCCCCGCGCGGTCCTACTGTGCACAAATCCGTTGTTGTTCCACGCGGTCTGACGTACACGTCTGGAGCGCAGTTTGTACAAATGCATAACGCCCATTGTTGGTGAAAATGTAATTCATGAGCAAATCTGACGGGAAACAGCGAACAAAATATTTCCATAATACTTGCCATAAAAATAAACGAGAAACCTTTACGCCTGACCCAAACACTCAGACATTGGTCGCATGCGATCGGTTTGGAAACAGTTCACCCAGGTCTTTTTTTACACGGTTTTTTTTTACACGGTTTTTTTTTGCGAGGTTTTTTTTACACGGATTTTCGAATTAACGCGGTTTTTTTTTACACGGATTTTCGAATTAACGCGGTACCCAGGTAAAAATTTTCTAAGTCTTTTTGAATGGAAAACACTTAGAATAATTTTATGGATATGGGAACGATTGTTTTGCAGAGTATAAAACTGCATACAATATGGGTATTGCCGGAATGGATTCGATGAGTAGAAGCCGGAAATCGGTGTTTGGGCCATTTTGAAATTCAAGATGGCCGACTTCCGGTTTGATAAAAGGCCCGGAAACCCATGCAATATGGGTATTGCCGGAATGAGCTCAACGAGTAGAAGCCGGAAATCGATGTTTGGCGCCATTTTGAAATTCAAGATGGCCGATTTCCGGTTTGATAAAAGACCCGGAAACCCATGCAACATGGGTATTGCCGGAATGAGCTCAACGAGTAGAAGCCGGAAATCGATGTTTGGTGCCATTTTGGAATTCAAGATGGCCGACTTCCGGTTTGATAAAAGGCCCCGAGTAGAAGCCGGAAATCGATGTTTGGCGCCATTTTGAAATTCAAGATGGCTGATTTCCGGTTTGATAAAAGGCCCGGAAACCCATGCAACATGGGTATTGCCGGAATGAGCTCAACGAGTAGAAGCCGCAAATCGATGTTTGGTGCCATTTTGAAATTCAAGATGGCAGACTTCCGGTTTGATAAAAGGCCCGGAAACCCATGCAACATGGGTATTGCCGAAATGAGCTCAACGAGTAGAAGCCGGAAATCGATGTTTGGTGCCATTTTGAAATTCAAGATGGCCGACTTCCGGTTTGATAAAAGGCCCGGAAACCCATGCAATATGGGTATTGCCGGAATGAGCTCGACGAGTAGAAGCCGAAAATCGATGTTTGGCGCCATTTTGAAATTCAAGATGGCCGATTTCCGGTTTGATAAAAGACCCGGAAACCCATGCAACATGGGTATTGCCGGAATGAGCTCAACGAGTAGAAGCCGGAAATCGATGTTTGGTGCCATTTTGAAATTCAAGATGGCCGACTTCCGGTTTGATAAAAGGCCCCGAGTAGAAGCCGGAAATCGATGTTTGGCGCCATTTTGAAATTCAAGATGGCTGATTTCCGGTTTGATAGAAGGCCCGGAAACCCATGCAACATGGGTATTGCCGAAATGAGCTCAACGAGTAGAAGCCGGAAATCGATGTTTGGTGCCATTTTGAAATTCAAGATGGCCGACTTCCGGTTTGATAAAAGGCCCGGAAACCCATGCAATATGGGTATTGCCGGAATGAGCTCGACGAGTAGAAGCCGGAAATCGATGTTTGGCGCCATTTTGAAATTCAAGATAGCCGATTTCCGGTTTGATAAAAGGCCCGGAAACCCATGCAACATGGGTATTGCCGGAATGAGCTCAACGAGTAGAAGCCGGAGAAGTCGATGTTTGGCGCCATTTTGAAATTCAAGATGACCGACTTCCGGTTTGATAAAAGGACCGGAAACCCATGCAATATGGGTATATCCGGAATGAGCTCGACGAGTTGAAGCCGAAAACCGATGTTTGGCGCCATTTTAAAATTACAGGTTCCGGTTTGATAAAAGGACCGGAAACCTGTGCAATATGGGTATTGCCGGAATCAGCTCTACGAGTAGAAGCCAAAAATCAATGTTTGGCGCCATTTTGGATTTGAGGATGGCCGAATTTGAGTTCGTTAAAACGACTGGAAACCCCTTGAATATGGGTATTAACGGAATGAGCTCGACGAGTAGAAGACAGAAATCTATTTGCCGCCATTTTTGAAATCAAGATGGCCGTTTTCCGGTTCGATAACACGACTGGAAACCCTTTCAATACCAATGGCCAGAAACCATTATAAGAATTCCTCCGGCATTTCTTCCAGAAAAAAAATTCTCCGGAAGATCCTCACGAAAATTTCTTCGGGAAATCCTCACAAAAATTCCTCTAAAAGTTCCTCAGAAGAATTCCTCAGAAAGTTCCTCAGAAAAATTTCTCCCGAAGTTCCTCAAAGGAATTACCTCGGGAGTTCCTTAAAGAAGTTCTCTGGAAGTTCCTTCTGGAATCCCTCAGGAAGTTCCTCCAGGAATTCATCGGGAAGTTCCCCCATTCCTCCGGAAGTCAGAAATTCCTTCCTACAGAAATTCATTCGGAAGTTCCTCCAGAAATTCCTCCGGGAGTTCTTCCGGGAATTCTCCCGGAAGTTCCTCCGAAAGTTTTTCCGGGAATTCCTCCGGGAGTTCCTCCGGGAATTCCTCCGAAAGTTCCTCCGAAAGTTCCTCCGGGAATTCCTCTGGAAGTTCCTCCGGGAATTCTCTCTAGAATTTCCTCCGGGTATTCCTATGGAAGTTCCTCCGGGAATTCCTATGGAAGTTCCTCCGGGAATTCCTCTGGAAGTTCCTCCGGGAATTCCTCTGGAAGTTCCTCCGGGAATTCCTATGAAAGTTCCTCCGGGAATTCCTCTGGAAAATCCTCCGGGAATTCCTCCGGAAGTTCCTCCGGGAATTCCTCCGGAAGATCCTCCGGGAATTCCTCCGGAAGTTTCTCCGGGAATTCCTTTTGGAAGCTCCTCCGGAAGTTCCTCCGGGAATTCCTCCGGAAGTTCCTCCGGGAATTCCTCCGGAAGTTCCTCCGGGAATTCCTCCGGAAGTTCCTCCGGGAATTCCTCCGGAAGTTCCTCCGGGAATTCCTCCGGAAGTTCCTCCGGGAATTCCTCCGGAAGTTCCTCCGAATTCCTCCGGAAGTTCCTCCGAATTCCTCCGGAAGTTCCTCCGAATTCCTCCGGAAGTTCCTCCGGAATTCCTCCGAAGTTCCTCCGAATTCCTCCGGAAGTTCCTCCGAATTCCTCCGAAGTTCCTCCGAATTCCTCCGAAGTTCCTCCGAATTCCTCCGAAGTTCCTCCGGGAATTCCTCCGGAAGTTCCTCCGGGAATTCCTCCGAAGTTCCTCCGGAATTCCTCCGAAGTTCCTCCGGAATTCCTCCGAAGTTCCTCCGAATTCCTCCGAAGTTCCTCCGGGAATTCCTCCGGAAGTTCCTCCGGGAATTCCTCCGGAAGTTCCTCCGAATTCCTCCGAAGTTCCTCCGGGAATTCCTCCGGAAGTTCCTCCGGGAATTCCTCCGAAGTTCCTCCGAATTCCTCCGAAGTTCCTCCGGGAATTCCTCCGGAAGTTCCTCCGGAATTCCTCCGAAGTTCCTCCGAATTCCTCCGAAGTTCCTCCGGGAATTCCTCCGAAGTTCCTCCGAATTCCTCCGAAGTTCCTCCGAATTCCTCCGGAAGTTCCTCCGGGAATTCCTCCGAAGTTCCTCCGAATTCCTCCGGAAGTTCCTCCGGGAATTCCTCCGGAAGTTCCTCCGAATTCCTCCGGAAGTTCCTCCGGAATTCCTCCGAAGTTCCTCCGAATTCCTCCGAAGTTCCTCCGAATTCCTCCGGAAGTTCCTCCGAATTCCTCCGGAAGTTCCTCCGAATTCCTCCGGAAGTTCCTCCGGGAATTCCTCCGAAGTTCCTCCGAATTCCTCCGAAGTTCCTCCGGGAATTCCTCCGAAGTTCCTCCGAATTCCTCCGAAGTTCCTCCGGGAATTCCTCCGAAGTTCCTCCGAATTCCTCCGAAGTTCCTCCGGGAATTCCTCCGGAAGTTCCTCCGAATTCCTCCGGAAGTTCCTCCGAATTCCTCCGAAGTTCCTCCGGGAATTCCTCCGGAAGTTCCTCCGAATTCCTCCGGAAGTTCCTCCGAATTCCTCCGAAGTTCCTCCGAATTCCTCCGAAGTTCCTCCGGGAATTCCTCCGAAGTTCCTCCGGGAATTCCTCCGAAGTTCCTCCGGGAATTCCTCCGGAAGTTCCTCCGAATTCCTCCGAAGTTCCTCCGAATTCCTCCGGAAGTTCCTCCGGGAATTCCTCCGAAGTTCCTCCGAATTCCTCCGAAGTTCCTCCGGGAATTCCTCCGAAGTTCCTCCGAATTCCTCCGGAAGTTCCTCCGGGAATTCCTCCGGAAGTTCCTCCGGGAATTCCTCCGGAAGTTCCTCCGAATTCCTCCGAAGTTCCTCCGAATTCCTCCGAAGTTCCTCCGGGAATTCCTCCGAAGTTCCTCCGAATTCCTCCGAAGTTCCTCCGAATTCCTCCGGAAGTTCCTCCGGGAATTCCTCCGAAGTTCCTCCGGGAATTCCTCCGGAAGTTCCTCCGAATTCCTCCGGAAGTTCCTCCGGGAATTCCTCCGGAAGTTCCTCCGGAATTCCTCCGGAAGTTCCTCCGAATTCCTCCGAAGTTCCTCCGGGAATTCCTCCGGAAGTTCCTCCGGGAATTCCTCCGAAGTTCCTCCGAATTCCTCCGAAGTTCCTCCGGGAATTCCTCCGAAGTTCCTCCGGGAATTCCTCCGGAAGTTCCTCCGGGAATTCCTCCGGAAGTTCCTCCGAATTCCTCCGAAGTTCCTCCGGGAATTCCTCCGAAGTTCCTCCGAATTCCTCCGAAGTTCCTCCGGGAATTCCTCCGGAAGTTCCTCCGGGAATTCCTCCGAAGTTCCTCCGAATTCCTCCGAAGTTCCTCCGAATTCCTCCGGAAGTTCCTCCGAATTCCTCCGGGAATTCCTCCGAAATTCCTCCAGGAATTCCTCCGAAATTCCTCCGAATTCCTCCAAATTCCTCCGAATTCCTCCGGGAATTCCTCCGAAGTTCCTCCGGGAATTCCTCCGGAAGTTCCTCCGGGAATTCCTCCGGAAGTTCCTCCGGGAATTCCTCCGGAAGTTCCTCCGGGAATTCCTCCGGAAGTTCCTCCGGGAATTCCTCCGGAAGTTCCTCCGGGAATTCCTCAGGAAGTTCCTCCGGGAATTCCTCCGGAAGTTCCACCACAAATTCCTTCACCAGTTCCACCAGAAATTCCTCCAAAAGTTCCTTCAGGAAATCATCTAGAAATATATCTTGAAATTTCTTCATAAGTTCCTCCAAGAAGTCCCCTGGAAATTCATCTTGAAATTTTATCCGGGAATTCCTCTTGAAACTCTACCGAGAGTTCCTCCAGAATTTCCTCCAAGAGTTGCTCCGAGTGTTCCTCAGAGAAATCTAGCTTAACTTTTCAAAGGACCTAAGTAACATGTATTTTAATGAAATAATTTGAATATTGCAATCCACAGACCAATATGAAAGCTTTTGATTGCAGCACTCAAATTAATTAATTTGAAAAAATGTTGTTTAGGTCCTTTTAAAAGTTAAGCGAGATATTCCTCCAGATGTTTCTCGAAGAAATTTCTTCGGAAGTTGCTGGAAGGAATTCCTCCTGAAGTACTACAAAAAAAATTTCTTGGAAGTTCCTTCAGGAACTCCTCCAGAAGTTCCTTAGAGGAATTCCCCTGGAAGTTCCTCAAAAGCATTCCGCCGGAAGTTCCTCAAAGGAGTTCCTCCGGAAGATCCTCAAAGGAATTCTTCCGGCATGTGGTCCCGTAGCGTAGTTGGCTATACGTTCGCCTTATAAGCGAATGAACATGGGCTAGATTCCCATCCCCTTCACCAAACCCTCGTCAGTCACCGGCAGCGCAGTCCCAACGGTGGCGTTTGAGGTAACGCCTCACGGACACGTCTGCCAGACAACAACTGATAAAACTGATCTCGAAGGCATTCCTCCAAAGTACTTCGAAAAATGGCAGCCGAACAAAGCAACGATCATTGGATTCACCATATGGACAAATGGACACAAGGACTCACGATGATATCGGCAACGACAACAATATCGAACTACGGGTATCCATAGACTCTGTACAGCAGAATACTACAGTAGATCACGGTTCAGTAGCGCTTAAGAACACGGAGTGCCTACTAAATAAATATATGAATAAAAAAATCCTCCAGCAGTTCCTCAAAGTAATTTCTGCGGCGTTTTTTTTCTGAAATTCCTCCGAGAATTCATGCGGAAGTTCCTCAAAGATTTTTTCCGAAAGCTCCACAGGAGATTTATCCGAAGTACCTCCAGGAAATCTTCTGGAAGGTTCTCCAGACACTCTTCAAGAATTCCTTCCAGAAATTCCTCCGATGATTCCTGCTGAAATTCCTCCTTACTACAAAAAACTAGAAATTAAAAAAAGCGCCAAGAATGCAAGCTTCTAATAAAAATAAAATTTTACTTAATTATGCTTGTCGACGGGACAAGCGTGCGTGGGCGGACTCGCTTGCCGACGAAGGGGAGAGAGAGCCACAGAAACCAGGGACATTCGCCTCCTCTACGATATCTCATAACGCTTAATCGGGGCGAAGATGAATGCAGCGATGCCTGTAAAAGACGCGAATGGTCAGTTATTGGTCGACCCTTTTTCAAGTGCCAACCAGGCCACCACCACCTCAGCATGATCTGTCCAGGATGCGACGTGTAACGCGCGTCAACACCGAAGCCCCATCACTGCTAGAGATTCAAACATCTGCCATGACATCTGCTCATCTTCTGCATCGTTTATTTCGTAATATAGGACACCTCAACATTCCCGGTCGACTGGTTGCAAAGTATCTTAGTGAAGGTGCCCAAAAAGGATGACCTGACTGTGTACTCGTCAGTTATCAGACATGATGTTGCTGTGTACCGTCTTCAAAGTTCTATGCAAAGTTATCCTAGCCGGAATTCAGGAAAAGATCGATGCGACTTTCAGGCGGCAGCAGACCGGGTTCCGTGCCGGAAGATCCTGTGTGGACCTTATTGTCACGCTCCGTATCATTCTGGAGCAGGTCAACGAATTCCAAGAGTCCCTTTACTTGGTATTCTTGAGAATATGTGGGGACCCTGAGACGCAAGGGGGTTCCTGAGAAAATTATCGGCCTCATCGAGGCATAGTACGAGGTCTTCTTGTGCAGAGTATTGCACAATGGGGTCGTGTGTGGCTCTATTCGGGTCGTAGCTGGTGTGAGACAAGGGTGTATTCCATCACCGCTACTGTTCCTTATTGTCAGAGTGTAAAATAATCGAAAATTTTTAGTGAAGGCCATTTTTCTTCATTTGTCAGTTCACTTCCGACACATTCATAGTCGGCTCTGGACAGTCAATATTCAGTTGAATATTAGTCATTGAATATTTATGCACATTTTACAAATTGATAAATTATCTGAAATCTTAACACGTTTCAGATGAGTAAAGTGATTTATCACAAAGGACTGAATCCTATTTTTATCCGCGAGGCACTTTCAGTGGTAAACATCAACATAAACAATGCTAATTATGTTTTTTTCTGCACATAGTAACCACATTCAGTGACAGTCGAATGAATGAGTTCGTGGAGTAGTCGTCTGACTATGTCATTCTATGTTTTGAATATTCATGCGATGTTTGTCAAAATTCGGACCGAAGTTGCTTCATGAAGATGAATATTTTAAGCACTGCTTATTGTAATCGACGTTAATCTGGTAGGTGCCAAACCTATGGCAGCCTTTAACCATGGAGAATCTAAACGACATCGAATAGGCTGATGACGTTGAACTTCTCGCTCAACGGTGCTCTGATATGCAGAGTAAGCTCAACGACTCGTGTTCCGCAGGTTTAGTCATCAACGTCAACGAAACCAAATCGTAGGACGTAAACACGGCAACCTCTTCCAGTTTTACAGTAGTTGGACAATCAGTGGAGAATGTTGAAAAGTTCGAATATTTTGGAAGCCATGTGGCGTCAGACGGCGGTACCAAGATCAACATAGGCGCACGGATCAAGAAAGCAAGGGCTGCCTTTGCGAGTTTAAGTAATATCTGGAAGAACAGGCAGATATAACGCATCAAAAACCGAATTTTCAACTCTAACGTGAAATCTGTACTGTCATACGGTTGTTCATCAACAGATGCCTACGGTACATAATTTGTGCCTGGTGGCCTCACAACTGGATCTCAAACAATGAGCTCCATTGTCCGATAGTAAGGCCAAGGCCGATAGTAATAGAAACTCGGGATCGGAAGTGGGCTGGATCGGCCACACTTCACGAAGGAGCGGAAACGAAATATGCAAACTAGCATTAGACTGGAACGCAGCGGGACATCGCAGCAGAGGCAAACCCACAGGCTCATGACGGCTCATAGAAGAAGTCGACCTTAATCTAACCTGGCTACAGGTAAAAGCGATAGCTGGTCGTCGCTCAGGATGGAGATCTTTCAAGTCGGCCCTTTGCTCCACCGGAGGCGTACAGGATTCATTAGTAAGTAATTAAATAATCTTCATGCTGCTAGATAAAACTGAACTTAACAGTAAAAATCCTCTTCAAAATTGTACAACACCCTTCAACCTACTTCTTTAACAGTCGATATGGAAGAAAATATTCGGTGGCGTGGTAAATTCACATACAGCGGCACGCCGACTCGGCGACGGTATAAGAAAATCACAGGTCTAACTGGAAGTCGGCCATCTTAAATTTCAAACCAATTTCCGGCTTTCGCTCATCGAGCCCGTTCCGGCAATACCCAGTTTCTTAGGTTTTGTCAATCAAATAGACTGATAAACTTTTCACTTATCAATAAATTTTCTAAGTCTTTTTCAATGAAAAGGACTTAGAAAATTTTTCGATGGTATTTTTTTACACGGATTTTCGAATTAACACGGTTTTTTTTTACACGGATTTTCGAATTAGCACGGTTTTTTTTTACACGGATTTTCGAATTAACGCGGTTTTTTTTTACACGGTTTTTTTTGCGAGGTACGTATCCCCCTCGTAAAAAAAAACCTGGGTGTATATGGTTCTTGTGAATGCAGGGGGGAATAAATCATCAACCGGAATAAATCAATTTAATTGTAGCTGGTGGGTGTCAGAGTGGAATCCGGTATGCCCGATCCATAATTCGTCGGTAGTATTTTCGTATACGCCAAAATACCAATTAACATTGAACATATGCGAAAAGTGTGGCACCTTTGTCAAAATTGTGGGAAAAATCTACAATACAAATATTAGTATTAGTGTGTTTTAGAATCGTCAAACGAATATATAGATAAATGAATGAAAAATGAATTAGAAAAGTGATTATCTATTATATTGTCGAGTCTATTTAATCATATTATTTATAACATATATGCGCCGAACGTATTTGGATGATGAAAAATTCGCAAATGTTCTAGGAATATGCTGGGTTGCTATTGGTTTGCTACTAGGCGTACTTGATCTGGTAGACCAATTGAACTAAACTCCAGATCGATTTAGAAGTAGTTGATCTTCTTCGTTAGAATCATTTGAATGGTGAGGCATTCATTAGTTCTCTAGGGACACGTTGGATTGCTTTCGGTTTGCTATTAGTCCTGCCTAGTTGACCTGATAGGCTTTTCTCCCACTCGCTACTGAACCTTCCCTTCTCGGCTGACTTTTCTTCTACTTCCACTCTAACTTCGTAACCCTGGTGGACTACCCTTTGGCAGCGAGTGATTCTGCTTGCTGCGGGCATACCGGTGGTAATGCCGGGTTGACTTGGGGAGATTACTAGGTTCTTGCTATGCTCGAGCCCTCCAACTCCAACAACAATACAACAACCGTGATGAACTTGGTGATGAACACTACAACAACCATGAGGGATGAACCATCACTACACATGGAGACGGAGGGTTGCCCATTGAAGCGCGGGAGGAAAGGTGTAAAATCTAATGGAGCAGTGGAGGAGGAAACTGAAGAGAACGCTTCTTAGGACACATCGAGTGCGGATAAAGGCTCCCCCAAACACATGCGACGCGATTCTATCGCTTGGCGCTGCGATTCTGTCAGAAAGTCGGTGGATGACCGGCGTCAAACCTGATTAGGCAACCGCGCAATCAATTATACATTTAGGTATGTAGGTTTCTATACATTTTTTTCAATTGCTTAGTGAGAATATTACAAAGAATTAAGGGAGCTGTTCCGTTTTCCATCTCAATGAACATATATTCATCTCATCGCAAAACAATGAAATACAGCACCAGTCTCGTCGCTTCTTTTTGCTAACAAGCGTGCTCACTGGTGAAAAAATCACAAAAAAACCCAGATTAATCCACCTAGCGGTGATGGCGCCTTTCTCGCGCAAAAAGGTAATAAATGTAGCCTTTACGCTTACACCTCGATGATGTACAAGAAAGGCAAAATAGTTACATCGTCTAATGTTACGATAGAAAATTTACATTAGTAGACGACAGATGGCGCTGCCAAAAGTTTCTCGAATTTCCTATGTTCGAATTTTTACTTTCGGACAATTTCATAGTACTATGAAACTGAACGAAGAGCATACTTACGTCTAAATGCGTGCAACACGAGCATCTTTATAGTATGGTGAAACTCTACAAGCCACGGATAAACTTTAAAAATATTCATAGATGCAAGGCATTTTTCATAACACATTATTGTTCTATGTGACTATGTCTCATCACTATTTTAATATTATCTATTTTTTGCAATTTGCAATTATTATGAAATTCAATAGTGATCAACAGCGTTTTAGTCTCTGTCGGATACAACTTGTTGCAAGAAAATCGGTTAAGAGTTTCTATGTGAGAATTTGGCTAATGTTTTTTATGGCATTTTGTGCACACACACACGCACACACATACACACACACACGCACACACGGACAGACAGACATTTGTTCAGCTCATCGAGCTGAGTCGAATGGTATATAACACTATGGGTCTCTGGGACTTCTATCAAAAGTTCGAATTTGCAGTGAAATGATAGCCTTTCAGTACAACTTAGTTGTACGAGAAAGGCAAAAAGGAACAAATCAAATTCCTTTTCATTGCTTTGTTTTTGATGGGAAGGAAATAGGAGCTATGGGATGAAGTGCCGAACCATTCCCTTATACACTCAAAGTTGGTTCAGTGAATCTTAACAGTACAAAAGCTCCATCAAGTCTATTAAGAGATTTCGTTTTAAATCAAAACATAGATGTTTTGTTTTTGCAAGAAGTGTTTTATTAAATTTTTTTGTTTGTTCTCTTCAATCTGCTCTAGTTAACATTGATAGTTATAAACACGATGTTCTAATTTTTAATTCCTACTTAGATGGAACAGTATTACCTCCGAAGAACTTCACTGAAGGAACAACAGCATTCGATCTGGTTTTGATGATTACCGACCAATTAGTTTACTCAATTGTGATTATAAACTCTTTATGAAGATACTTGCTGAGAGAATAATGAAGTTTCTAGACAAATTGCTTGGCCCAGGCAGCAAGTATTTCCAAAATGTCTTGTGGGAATAATTTTAAGGACCAGATCATGTGAAATACGAAGGTTAAAGGTACAGTGAACTCTTTCTTACTCGATATTCTAGTTGCTTATTAATTTACTCACCTGCACAAAGCAGAACGAAATATATCGATGATCGTGCGATCGTTCTGCATGCTAGAGGAAACAAGATCGCACGAGCACTAAACTCACACAATTAATTACTCTGGCAGAACAAACACAGTTCAGGTCTGAATGCATTTTAAACAAAGCTTCAACATTTTTCGTATGAAAACTATCGCATAATAAGGACAAGACAATTTCCGTTGTATTAAAAGTTAGCCAACTTCTTCTTCCTCCATGGATACACATTCCAACTAGAACTCAGCCTGCTTTTCAACTTAAGTTACCCATATTTCCATTTGATGATCATTCTGCTGTTATTTCTGCAAGGCTATTAATATGTAACTTTTTTTTACATGTTCGTAAACTGAAAACATATTGGTTCTTTTTGATTCTTCTTATGTCGAACATTTTTATTGTACTACACGCGATCTGGGTGACGCAGTTCGAAAAACAAACAGTCTCTACATGTTTCCTCAGAATTTCATACAGAAATAAATAATATATAAAGAGCTACTTGCAGTAATTCATTCTATGATTGAATTGAATCCAAACGACAAGTTTTTTAAAATTAAGTTAACTGTAAGAATGTCTTAGAAAGATTATGAACTGTAATCATGTAATCTTTTGAAGTAATGTAACGAAACCAACAAAGGTTCGTGCTCCAAAAGCAATGCACTTCACAATAAACATGGTCAAGTAATTTGACCAAAAACCGAAAGAAATGCGAATTTACCGCATGCAGTTATTGGGAACTGTTTCAAAACGCTTGGACAATGAGAAAAAGCTCTCTTAAAACTTTGGCATATGAATGTGAAAAAAAAGTTGATACTAAAACAGTAAAACAAATCTTGAATAAAAAAAACCCAAATTAATCCACCTAGCAGTGATGATGCCTTTCTCGTGCATTATAAAATATATTGAAAGAATCACATTAGAAAGGTCAAAAAAGCTCTTTAGGAGAATAGATCACATTTTTTCGATCATTTTGCATGTTTTTGCATTAGTTAAAATGTATTGCCACCATTTTCGTAAAAAAATTTTTTTTCGGTTTTGAATTTTTTTTCCAAGGGGGGACCCTTGGGAAAAAACAATGATTTTTCAATAATTCCGAAATGCAATGTCCGATCGAGCCAATTTTCAATAGCAAACAATGGGACCGCATTCCCCGTCGAATGCAACTTGTTGCGAGTAAATCGGATAATGCTAAGTTCCAAAAAGTGTGTCTACAAAATTTGTACACATACACACATACACACACACACACATACATACATACACACATACAGACATCACCTCAATTCGTCGAGCTGAGTCGATCGGTATATGAAAATCGGCCCTCCGGGCCTCCTACCAAAATTTTGTTTTTGAAGCAATATTATAGCCTTTACGTACACTTAGTGTACGAGAAAGGCAAAAACATCAGTCAAGCCTTTGGACAAATTGATAGACATTTTAGGCAATCTGGAATCCGGTGGTAAATAATAATAACAGGTTCAATCAAAGTTAATTGCCTATTTCCGGGGATTAAACCACCCGACTTGGACGTTAATTTACAATGTTATGGAAACACATATGTTAATATGTACGTTATGTGGAAGATATTGATTTGAAAAATGTATTGGAGGTAACCACTTTCCCTTCGATGGGACTCGAACCCATGACCCTACAGTACGCTAGACTGGTGCTTTAACCAACTAAGCTATGAAGGACCTCCGTCGGCCTTCGCAACCTAGCGGCTACTGAACGAGCTCGAGATTCCCAAATTGGACGCATAGTCAACACTACCACATGTGTATAGTACACGTTCACATTAGAGGAGCGTGAGTATTTAGAATGTCTGGCGGCTGTACACATTCTTCATCAGCAACTGTACTGATCAAGTGAGGTTGTGTAAGCATTTGCCAGTCGGTCGTCAAGCTCAGACCCGACCGCATTGCGTAGGCAAGAGCACGCAACTCAGGTTCAGTTCAATCAAAGTTAATTGCCTATTTCCGGGGATTAAACCACCCGACTTGGACGTTAATTTACAATGTTATGGAAACTCATATGTGAATATGTACGTTATGAGAAATGGATTGCGAGTGATTTGACTATGCGTCCAATTTGGGAATCTCGAGCTCGTTCAGTAGCCGCTAGGTTGCGAAGGCCGACGGAGGTCCTTCGTAGCTTAGTTGGTTAAAGCACCAGTCTAGCGTACTGTAGGGTCATGGGTTCGAGTACCATCGAAGGGAAAGTGGTTACCTCCAATACATTTTTCAAATCAATATCTTCCACATAACGTACATATTCACATATGAGTTTCCATAACATTGTAAAATAATAACAGGTTAAATTTATTATAATTGTACTTATCGGACACCGGTACAACGTTGTTGAAAACTTGAATCTGATTAATAATTTTCCAAAACTGCAAATTTCAATTGATCTTCAATACTCTTGAACTTTTTCTTGATGACATCTATCGTCGTTCTGCTTGCGAAGTGTTGTAGTTGAATGTTTCTGGGCAAATCCTCTATAGTAAATCT
Organism: Armigeres subalbatus; assembly: GCF_024139115.2. NCBI lineage: Eukaryota > Metazoa > Arthropoda > Insecta > Diptera > Culicidae > Armigeres > Armigeres subalbatus. Next base: position 42,852,781 of record NC_085141.1, on the reverse strand, counting down.
TCAAATGCCCTCTTTGCTGGAGTTAGATGAAGAGCATGAGCACGGTGACGGTTTACCATACTTTGCTTAGAAAAAAATCATGGTTCCACCGATATCGCATTCACCCACACACCACCCTACTACTCAAAATAAACTATCACATTCATCAAGCTGTTTAACTTATTATAAGGAACGGAATACCTATAACAAACAGTTTATATTACAAAAAAGAACGGCGTAGTGAAAAAATTAAACCGTCAGGTGCCGCTAACTACTACGATCTCTCCATTGGCTTTCAGTCTTTTCGGATCAAAAACGGGTTTTTATGTTTTCATCCATGAAAAGATAGACGGAGAAAGAAGGGTGAAAACAGGAGATCGTAGAAGGAACAGGAAACAAAGAACAAAAAATAAGGGAAAGGGTAGAGGAAAAGCAACTAGGAAGAAACTATCAATAGACAACCGGTGAGATATCGTCAAGCTCGTGGGGCACCCGCCAATCGTCACCAATCGCCGAGGTTCCGTCAAACTCGTGGAGCATCCGCCAGTCGTCGACAATGAAAACGTGAAGCTTGAATTCCGTCTGCCATCGGCCACCGCCGATTCGTTGTCATCTCAAGCCGGAAGCACCATCTGATCACGCAATCAATTGGCATCCGCCGAGTTCAAGCGAACCGCGCCAGTCTACGTCGGCATAGGCCAGAGCCGTGAATTGGCTCGCACATTCCGTATCCGGGGGTGAACGAACAACTCGCCAATCCAGTAGCATCGCATCAAAATACTCGAGGTGACCTAGGTCGCCATCAAGGTTTGAGATCTCGGACCCTTATTATCCACTAGTACTAATAGAGCAGTGTGCGCACACGAATAGTTCCTAAAATTATCAAAAATTATAATTTTTTATGCTAAAATTTGAGATCAAATTTCGCTGTTGTAAACATAAATCAATTTACTACTCGGTTAAGTCTTTCTGATTTCCATTCGAAGTTCTTGAAATTCTCTCGACCGTCAGAACTGCCCTGTGCGAGCTAACCGGGAAGGCTTCAACAGGCATTTTCGTATTACACTTAAGCGAAATTGTTATTTATTCTTTTATTTCAGTTTAGGGTTCTAACGTTTTAATTCTTAGTTCCTTCTAACGAGGAAAGACGGAGGAAAGTGGAAGCAAGTAGAAGGAAAGAGGAGAGAGAAAGAGAAATAAGGAAAAAGGCAAAGGAAAAAGAAATAAAAGAAAGGAAAAAAAAGAAAGAAAGAAAATGGAAAGAAGAGGGAACAAGGTATAAGAAAGTTTACTCAGCACTTCCCATTTCCCACTTTTCAATTCTCACTTCTCACTTTTTACTTTACACTTTTTACTTTTCACTCTTTCTACTAACTTCTCACTTATCAGTTTTTTCTCCCCATTTTTCACTTCTAGCTTTGAATTGCTCATTTCTCATTTCTCTTTTCACTTCCCACTCCTAACTGCTCACTTAGCACTTCCCACTTCTTAATTCTCACTTCTCATAAGTGTGCCCTCAAGACAAACTGATTTGGAATTGGTGTTCTAACATAGTTTGCCAGAGATTGAAACGAAATATACATGATATGAAAAGTATTATTTAGTTGATGATTCCATCTGTTAAGGATTATAAAGGCATAAATTTGGTACGTCGCTGTAATCAGTAATTTTGAGATGAGCATCTGCAGCCAAGCGACTATAGGTATACTACACGCTGCTAGGCACAAGAGGTAGGCTATCAGTGATACGCTCTCGCAGCTTCACTGATAGGTGCAGATAGCAGAAATTTTAGTTCTCTCCTAACCGCCGGTATACTTAGTTGTCGGTCGGCCGTACGACCGTGTGGAAAGATAAAAATAATTACAGTCCACTAAATAAAGTGTATCAAGTGAAACACAAATAAATTAATTTGTAGTGACCGTACCACTAGTTTTTCTGTTCACGTTTCGAATAAGTTTCGCGGGTGCGCACGTTAGTGCAAAACGGGGAAAACCCAACATTTTGGTCCTGGCGATCCGGATTCGTCGGACCCGTTGAACTTCTTACAGCAGTGCGCGGATAGTGATTGTAGTGCGATATCGGGCATCGAATTGCCGGACAATAGATTAGTGCTTCTATTTGGTCCATATATTGTTCCGTTGGCGCGGAGACGCCATCCTTCAGTTAAAGTGATTGACCGGGCGGTGACCCGTTGAGGATAGATAATAGTGCTTTGGCGTTGCTTTGCCGTCGCTGCTGGGCTGTTGGGATTTCGAGTGTGGTTGCCGCAAATATACAGAGGATCGAAAGGATCGCTCGCTGTTCCTGTGGACCACCGTTCCTGTCTTTGAAGCCCAGGGTGGACATCTGGAGATCGCCGAAATCAGCTAAGTACAGTGTGTATGAGATTGCGTGGTTGAGGTGAATTGGCTTGGTTTGTACTGTGCACCATCCATTGAAACTCTACCGAGGGTAGACTGTTTCATGCTCATAAGGAGCATAAAATTGCATGCAAGATTGTACATTCCAGTAGAACACAGTGGGGAACTTGTTTGTGATGCTCCGGATTTAAGATTTATCGCCTTTTGAAGGCACAATTTGAGATTGCTGGAAAGAGATTAAGTCACTTTTGATTTATTTGGCCTGTCTTCTGTCAACTCGTTCGGTCGCTTGAGGTCTCGGGAGTGAGTTGCGCTAGTGCATTAAATAAGTGAAGTGATTTACTAATAATGCCAGTATCCGATCTACGAGCGCTTGTGAAGCAGGAGCGCCATGCGTGGATTACGTTGCAGAATATAGAGGAGTTCTTGGCAGCATACGATGAAGAACATGATAGATGTGCAGTTCAGTTTCGCATGAAGAAATTAGACGAAGTGTACGATAAATATTGTGAAGTGCGAGTGCAAATCGAAGTCATCACTGATGAAATAGACGTAGAAGACGCCGCTAAAGATGAAACCGGAGAGGATAGTACCAAACAGGTGGCCATGGCTGAGGCTCGGAAGAGAGAGAACGAGGAAATCTTCAAGGAGTTTGAGAACAAGTATTTCCGGCTGAAACAGCAACTCTTTTCGAAGACGGCTGAAAACCCTAGAGATGTCGTGGAGCGGCAATCAGTAGTTGAAACTTGCCAGCCGTCAAGAATGAAGTATCCGGAGCTAAGACTTCCTACCTTTTCTGGGAAGCTGTCCGAATGGATAAATTTTCGGGACAACTTTAAGTCGTTGATCCACGATAATGGTCAATTGAATTTGATAGACAAGTTCAATTATCTCCGAACGTCATTGAAAGATGATGCGCTACTACACGTCAATCAAATTCAAGTCACAGCTGCGAACTATGGACTAGCCTGGGCCACTCTGGAGTCCAAATACGAAAACCACAAGCTTATTGCACAGGAACACATGAGAGCAATTTTTTCGGCTGCTCCGATGAAGATGGAAAGTTTCCAGGGGTTGAATCATCTTCTAACGACATTCCTAATCAACCTTCAGCAACTGGAAAAGTTAGGAGAAAATACCGGCATCTGGGGCACTCTGCTAGCTTTCATGCTTTCCCAGAAGCTGGATGACGATACAATTCGCCACTGGGAAACGTGCCACAGCTCAAAGGACATTCCTTCGTACAAGCCGATGGTGGAGTTCCTGGAGAAGCACTGTGCCATACTTCAGTCTACGTCAGCGCGAAGGAGCAGTGATTTCAAGAAGCCTCTCAAGAGCCAAGTGGTTCACGCTGCAGTATCATCAAATGGAGGTTGCCAAGTCTGCAACGGTGGAGCGCATTCCATTGAACAGTGTAGGCGCTTCGGGAAGATGAAGGTTATCGATAGGAAGGTTATTGTGCGAAAGTTTGGATTGTGTTTGCAGTGTCTACGATCTGGTCATTTTGTTGCGGATTGTTCGAGGCCAACGTGTGGCAAATGCGGAGGCAGTCACCACTACATGCTTCACCCATACGTTGCTCCGGTGAATCACGAGCAAAATTCGATTCCTCCCTCCTCCCAAGTCCCACCAAAAAGACCTCAAGCCGCGAACCCACCGCCACAGCAATCCAATCAGGCCCAAAACCGGAACACTTATTACAACAACCCACAGTCTACACAAACACCAAGTACATCTTCGCAAAGTGCACGTTTATCATCTCCCACCAATACTCCTACTGTACACCACACTGCTACACCACCAGAAACACATTACCACTCAAATATTGCGCTTCTGTCTACCGCTATCGTGAAGCTCGGTGACCGCTATGGAAACACCGTACTTGCACGCGCTTTGCTGGACAACGGATCACAGATCTGCATTATGTCTGAATCCTTGTCTCAGAAGCTGAGATTTCAACGTATGCGAGAAAATTTGCCTGTGAAGGGAGTGGGTGGTAGTTCATCAATCAGCAAGCAAGCAGTGTTAGCCTCGGTTTCTTCTTGTAACTCGTCGTACGTATCGTCTGAGCTGAAGTTCTATGTGCTGCCGAAAATTACGTCGAACCTACCGCAGCAAAGTTTCGGTATTTCGTCTTGGAGCATACCAAAGGGTATTTCACTTGCGGATCCAAGTTTCAACGAATCTGGTGTCGTTGACGTGATTTTGGGAGCAGTCATCTTCTACGATCTTTTGTTGGAAGCACAACGGAAGCTTCATGGTTCAAGATTAATTCTGCGAAATACACAGCTCGGGTGGATCGTTGCTGGAAGTGTTCCAGAAAATTCTGTTGTCAGCTACAATACGGTAGCTTCTACGCCAGTGACTACCGAAGAACTATTCGAGGAGTTAACTAAATTCTGGGAGCTGGAATCATGCCATACTAAAAGCAGTTTGTCTGTAGAAGAGTCTGCATGCGAAGCGATATTCGAGGAGACGACTACCAGAGCCTCAGATGGGAAATTTCGAGTGACACTTCCGAAAAGGAAGCACATGCTGGGAAGGTTGGGAGAATCAAAGGTCATTGCGAAGAAACGATTTCTTTCAATGGAGAAAAGGCTGAATGCCAACACCGAAATGAAGGCCTTGTATACAGCATTCATGCATGAGTACCTGTACATGGGTCACATGAAGGAGATAACAGGAGAAGATGGAGATTCAGGCCCAGAGTATTACATCCCGCATCATGCAGTGTTAAAACCAGACAACACGACGACAAAATTGAGAGTGGTCTTCGATGCATCGTGCTCTAGGGATTCCAGTGTTGCTTTGAATGACATCTTGATGGTGGGACCAGTCGTTCAAGACGACCTCCGAAGCATTCTGCTACGTTTCCGGTTGTACAATGACGCAATTGTAGGAGACGCAGAAAAAATGTACCGGATGGTATGGTTGCACGAGCAGGATCAGCAGCTTCACAAGATATTTTGGAGAGACGAAGTTGACGAGCCTTTACGAACTTACAAGCTTACCACTGTAACGTACGGTACAGCATCAGCACCATATCTTGCAACTCGGTGCTTGAACAAGTGTGCTGAAGAGGGCAGGGATCACTATCCGGTAGGCTCAAAGGTGGTCAAAAAGAGCTTTTATGTCGACGACATGTTGGCAGGTTCGCACACGGTCGAAGATGGCGTCCAGCTTTGTAAGGAAGTTCTGGAACTCCTGAAGGGATCCGGGTTCAATCTGAGAAAGTGGAACTCCAATAGCCCACAAGTATTAAAATCGATTCCTTCTAATCTGAGAGATGACCGTCAAATACTAGACTTGGATGAGAAGGCAACTGTGAAGACGCTGGGCCTTACGTGGGAGCCAGCTACCGACACCCTGTGGATCAAAGTTCCAGATTGGAGGCCAGGTGGGCCAATCACTCACCGTGTTGTGCTTTCTGAGATTGCACGTCTGTTTGATCCCTATGGACTAGTTGGTCCGGTGGTCGTTCTAGGAAAACTTTTTCTCCAAGAATTGTGGAAGGCCAAGTACTCCTGGGATGAGCCGCTAAGCCAAGAACTGCAGACACAATGGTTGGTTGGCCAATCTATGCGAGTTGGATACAGTCTCAGTTCCACGGTGGATCGGTTTCGGAAGAGACATTATTTCGTGCGAGTTCCACGGATTCAGCGACGCAAGCGATAAAGCATACGGTGCTGCAGTTTATTTGCGCTGTATGGACTGGAACGGAGATATCACTGTCAACCTGCTAATGGCCAAATCAAAGGTTGCGCCGTGCGCCATTGGAGGATCTTAGCAGGAGAAAAAAGAAGCAGTCAACACCTAGGTTGGAGTTATCTGCAGCTCTGCTGTTGGCGCATCTCTATGAGACCGTTTCGACGAGCATGGCGATTGAAGCAAAATCATTCTTTTGGACGCATTCTACAATAGTCAAATGCTGGATTTCCTCTCATCCATCGTGATGGCAGGCATTTGTGGCAAACCGTGTATCGGAGATACAACATGTCACAAAAGGTGGAGTGTGGAACCATGTCCCGGGAATCGAGAACCCCGCTGATATAATTTCGAGAGGGTCAACTCCAGCTCAAATAGCGAACAATTCTCTGTGGTGGGCTGGCCCAGATTGGCTGAAGAAGGATACTCAATACTGGCCGGCAAGTACTCACGTTCCAGAGCAGCAGTTTGATTCGGTGACCCTGGAGGAGAGACCACTAGTATCGGCAGTTCTACATATTCTGCCTCCGAACGAGATTTTTACGTTGCGATCAAGTCTGCTAAGTCTCATACGACTGACTGCTTGGATGCGCCGGTTCTTGTTCAACTGTAAACCCCGGAACAAGTTCCAACGAAAGTCTGGAATTTTAGCTGCCACTGAGCATGAAGAAGCACTGCTCGTTTTGGTGCAACTTGCTCAATCAGAGAGCTTTCCATTGGAATTGTCAGACCTTGCATCGAAGAATGAAGTCAGATCCACCTCTAAGCTCCGAAGTTTTAATCCTGTGATGATAGAGAGTATACTTTGCGTTGGCGGCCGGCTCGGAAATGCTCCAATATCGTGCCGGCGTAAAAACCCGATGAACCTAGACAGCCGGCATCCGCTTACGAAACTGGTCGTTAGCGATTACCATCACAGACTGCTCCACGCAGGGCCGCAGTTGATGATATCCTGCATTCGTGAAAGGTTTTGGCCATTGAATGTCAGAAATCTAGCAAGGAAGGTAACGCATGAATGCGTGAAGTGTTTCAGAGTGAAACCACGAGTTAATGAGCAACTGATGGGAGATTTGCCACTCGAGAGAGTTTCACCAGCTCCTGCCTTTCAAAGGGTAGGAATTGATTACTGTGGACCATTTGAATTGCAGCCTGCTACGCGGAAAGGCGCTCCGACAAAATGTTATCTCTGCTTGTTTGTTTGCATGGTTTGCAAAGCTGTCCACATTGAAGTCGTAATGGACCTCACGACCGCAGCATTTCTCGCCGCTCTAAAAATATTCGTGGCCAGGCGTGGGAGGCCGATAGAAATATTTTGCGATAATGCTTGTAATTTTGTTGGAGCACGGAGACAGCTGAATGAGCTGCAACGAATGTTTCATCAGCAACAGCTGCAAGAACATCTGTCGGCGGAGGCCGCTCAAGACGGCATAACCTTCAAATTCATTCCAGCTAAGTCCCCCAATTTCGGCGGTTTATGGGAGGCCGCAGTAAAATCTTTGAAGGCTCATATGAAAAGGGTCATTGGCAACAGGATGTTGAAACCTGACAAGATGAGTACCGTCGTAGCACAGATAGAGGCATGCCTTAATTCGAGGCCCTTGACCCCACTCAGCAATGATCCGAATGACCTGGAAGCACTAACTACAGGGCACTTCTTGGTGCAGCGCCCATTGCGCCCATCAACTTCAGCATCACATCAAAGCTCAACAACTCATTGGCTCTTGACACGTCGGCGACGTCCGCATCGAAGTTCCTCAAATCAACCCTGAGACGACAACTGGTTCTCTGCAACACGACTTCCGCTAAGCATTTCACGCCCCCATTGGGGCATACTTTGGCAAGGATAGAGTTTCGTCTGTTAACGCCAGGGGGCGACAACTAAGTTATGTTTCCCTCCATTCGTATGTGTTCCGGAATCAAACCATATTCTTCTCCGACAGGTCACGGAGAACCGATTCCACCGGCCGATGCCACCATAATCGATCTAATCAGCGGAAGTACGTGAGCAGCGGAGTCAGCAGAAGTTATCAAGAACTATTCAGATCAGAGGATGTGGACAGTATCAGTAGCGGTGAATCCACTTGACGGACGGTCAACCTCACGTTACGGCGCACGAGCAAGCAGTTGCAGTTGGAGAGTCTTTGACATCATTTTTGAATACATGTAGATATAAGTACTAGTGTTGATTTGAATTTTGTTTCGAGTAAACTCAAGGCGGCCGGTATGTTAAGGATTATAAAGGCATAAATTTGGTACGTCGCTGTAATCAGTAATTTTGAGATGAGCATCTGCAGCCAAGCGACTATAGGTATACTACACGCTGCTAGGCACAAGAGATAGGCTATCAGTGATACGCTCTCGCAGCTTCACTGATAGGTGCAGATAGCAGAAATTTTAGTTCTCTCCTAACCGCCGCCGGTATAGTTGTCGGTCGGCCGTACGACCGTGTGGAAAAATAAAAATAATTACAGTCCACTAAATAAAGTGTATCAAGTGAAACACAAATAAATTAATTTGTAGTGACCGTATCACTAGTTTTTCTGTTCACGTTTCGAATAAGTTTCGCGGGTGCGCACGTTAGTGCAAAACGGGGAAAACCCAACACCATCATCTTCAATGCAGTTAAAAACTGCTTTATTGTTGACGGCAAGAGCGTTTTTTTTTCAATGTGAGGGTACATGCACCATTGTTATTTGTTTTCAAAAAACAAATACGAAAGATGAGATGGAACAATAGGAATATACACTCCGTCAAGTTAATTTAAGACCACTCAACATTATTCGTGTTTGGCGGAAAATAAGTATATCTTTTTGGTCCACCCTATCGAATTACGTTTGTATTGGTGCCAACTATAGATAGTAGAATCTATAGATGAGCGAAAGCATGGCTGAGTCAATTTTTTTTGCCCGCGCACACGTGCATATGACGTCACAGACCTTAACGTTTCCATTGAAATCGTGACGTCATGCTCGTTTGGAGACACGTTTGACAATTCGTTTGGAGACAGAGGATTTATCTTCGCTTATCTATATATTCCACTATCTATAGTGCCAACAGATGAATGGACGTGTACAACTAAATTTTTATTATTCATTCAGTGTTTATTCCAACATAAACGTATTTCCCGGTGTCAAGTTAGTTTAAGACCACTTGATTTTTTCGTGAGTTTCGCGTGTTAAAGGAGTTTTCGAGCATCATGTCGAAAGGAAAATCACTTACAGAGAAGGAGAAAGGTAAAATTGAAGCATTTCATCAGGAGAAGGTCGGTATAAGAGAGATAGCTCGTCGTATTGGTCGATCACATCAAGTAGTACTAAACTACTTGAAGAACCCCGCAGGATATGGTAAAAAATTGAAAAAACCTCGCAAATCAAAACTTTCCGGATGGGATAAACGGGAGATTGTCAGAAATGCTTCGAATTCTCCGAAATCGCTAATGCAGATTAAGCAGGAATTGAACTTAGGCGTTACCCGAGAGGCTATTCGTCAGGTTCTGGTGAAAATACCGTTTATAAAAAGGGCCAAAATGGTGAAAGCTTCAAACCTCACCCCTTCCCATATCGAGCGGCGCTTGCACTTTGTAAAAACCAATATGAATCGCCAGTGGAACATGGTAAGTTGATAGCAGTCCTTGTTATTCAGAGATATATTTTAAGCTGCAAAAGCGTATTTGAAATATAAAGCTCTAATAGTGTTTTGTGAATATTTAGATGATTTTCAGTGATGAAAAAAAGTTTAACCTGGACGGCCCTGACGGTTTCAACGGCTATTGGCGCGATTTGAGGAAGGAAGAGCAATATTTCACGACCCGGAACTTCGGTGGGGGATCCTGTATGGTATGGGCGGGATTCTGTGAATCTGAGAATCTGGATCTTGCCTTCACTTCATTCAATATGAACAGCAAGGACTACATCCAGGTGTTGGAAACACGTCTGCTGCCATTTATGCGTAGATTCCGACGCAAAAAGTTTGTTTTCCAGCAAGACAATGCAGCAATCCATACCAGCAAAGAGACGAAGCAGTGGATGAAAGATCGCAAAATCGATCTCCTTGACTGGCCAGCTCGCTCCCCGGATTTAAATCCAGTCGAAAACCTTTGGGGAATCCTGGTGCGTAGGATTTATGCAGAAGGAAAGCAGTACACCTCTGTTGATGAGCTAAAATCTGCTATTTTAGAGGCCTGGGGAAATATTGAGAAAAGCGTTCTACAAAACTTAGTATCCAGTATGCCAAACCGAATGTTCCAAGTTATTAACAGAAACGGTAAAGCAACTGATTATTAACTTGTTGAATTTAAAATGTTTTAATGTTTTTACCGCTTCTGCTGGAACAATATCTCAGGTGGTCCTAAGTTAAATTGACAGCCAATAAACAAATATTCTCCAAAACTTTGCATTTGTCTATAATTATTATTTCATACAGTTAAGAATGATGTACATATGAAATATTAACTGATCCATTCGTTGTTTATTTAACCCTTTTGTTACCGACAAAAACACCCTTACCGACAGGGTACCCGGGTGATCATAACATTGTCAGTTTTCACCGATTTTGACGATTTTGGTTGCTACGGTTTCAGGAACTTACCCGCTATTCGTGACATGTTACATAAAACCAATTCGGATTACCTGGTAACCGGAGTTCCGGATTAACTGGGCCAAGTCCCAAAGTATGTGTAAATTGAAGATATATATTCAACCAAATGAAGATATCTTGCGTCATGATTAATAAACTTCGTTGGAAATTTAAAGAATATAACTTAACTACGTTACAGGACCATCTTATGAATTAATCCCGGAACGGTTGTTCCGGAAACAAGTTCCCGTCGGGTTTAAAGCGGCCACAAACTTATTCTGAAGAAACCCTGGCAATATGGGTATCAAAATTCATGAAATTGTTTCGGAAGCATGGTCTGATAAGTAATTGGACCATTGGATGGTTTGACAACGGACCGGTCATCCTGGAACAGGTTCCCGTGGGGCCTAAAGTGGCCACAAACACCCTGGCATTAAAATTCTTGGGATATTTTTGGAAACATGTTTTTCCAAGATGGATGGGACCGATGTAGGGTCATCAGGCTGAATGACTGTTAGGCCGAATGGTTCTTGGGTCGAATTAGAAGTGAGGAGTGAATAGTGAGAAGTGAGCAGTGAGAAGTGGAAAGTAAAAAGTGAAAAGTGAAATGAGAGAAATGAGAAGAGAGAAGAGAGAAGTGAAAAGTTACACAGTGTTGACCCGATTTTGTCACTCCCCGATTTTATCTACCTCCGACTTTATCACATTTTCGACCCGATTTTATCACGTTATTATATTGCCAGGGTTTATTCTTGAATTTATGGTCACTTTAGGCCTCCGAGAAACTGTTCAAGAATGACCATTCCGGTTGATATTCATCCTATGGTCTCAACTACATGAATAACATGTTTCCGGAACAATTCCAAGAATTTTGATACCCATATTGCCAGGGTTTCTACCAAATGAATTAATGGTCACTTTAGGCCCTCCGGGAACCTGTTTCAGAAGGACCGATCCAGGTCATATCCAATCTCAAGTACATGGAAAACATGTTTCCGGAACAATTTCAAAAATTTTGATACCCATATTGCCGGGGTTTATTCTAAATGAGTGTTTTGGGCCCTACGGACCCTCGGGAAACCTATTCCAGAATGACCGTTCCAGTTGATATCCATCCTATGATCTTAACTACATGGAAAATATGTTTCCAGAACAATTCCAAGAATTTTGATACTCATATTGCTAGGGTTTATTCTAAATGAGTTTTTGGCCATTACGGGCCCTCCGAGAACATGTTCCAGAATGACCGTTCCGGTTCATATCCATCCTATGGTCTCAACTACATGGAAAATATGTTTCCGGAACAATTCCAAGAATTTTGATGCCCATATAGCTAGGGTTTATTCTAAATGAGTTTTTGGCCATTACGGGCCCTCCGGGAACATGTTCCAGATGACCGTTCCGGTGCATATCCATCCTATGGTCTCAACTACATGGAAAATATGTTTCCGGAACAATTCCAAGAATTTTGATGCCCATATAGCTAGGGTTTATTCTGAATGAGTTTTTGGCCACTACGGGCCCTTCGGGAACATGTTCCAGAATGACCGTTCCGGTTCATATCCATCCTATGGTCTCAACTACATGGAAAATATGTTTCCGGAACAATTCCAAGAATTTTGATGCCCATATAGCTAGGGTTTATTCTAAATGAGTTTTTGGACGTAGTGGGCCCACCGGGAACCTGTTCCAGAATGACCGTTCCGGTTCATATCCATCCTATGGTCTCAACTACATGGAAAATATGTTTCCGGAACAATTCCAAGAATTTTGATGCCCATATAGCTAGGGTTTATTCTAAATGAGTTTTTGGCCCCTACGGGCCCTCCGGGAACCTGTTCCAGAGTGACCATTCCGGTTCACATCCATCCTATGGTCTTAACTACATGGAAAACATGTTTCCGGAACAATTCCAATAATTTTGATACTCATATTGCTACGGTTTATTCTAAATGAGTTGTTGGCCTCTACGGGCCCTCCGGGAACTTGTTCCAGAATTGCCGTTACGGTTCATATCCATCCTATGGTCTCAACTACATGGAAAACATGTTTCCGGAACAATTTCAAGAATTTTGATGATCATATAGCTAGGGTTTATTCTAAAAGAGTTTTTGGCCACTACGGGCCCTCCGGGAACCTGTTCCAGAATGACTGTTCCGGTTCATATCCATCCTATGGTTTCAACTATATGAATAACATGTTCCCGAAACAATTTCAAGAATTTTGATACCCATATTGCCAGGAATAAATTTGCGACCACTATAGGGCCCACTCCGTTCCGAGTCCATATGATCACGTGGTCCTAATACGTTGGGAAATCATAATCCTCTAGTTTTCTGCAAAACTGGTAACTCAGGATACAAGAAATCATCATTTGGATTCTATAAGATCAACTTCTCCACTTTTGAGACATGGTCTAGCAAATCCGTAACTCCGGTAACCAGGTAATCCGGATTGGTCCTATGTGGACATGGATCGGATAGAGGATGAAATTCTTAATCTATAGCAAACGGAATCGTCAAAATCGGTTGAAAACTGACGAAGTTATGGTCATAACAAAACGTGGGTACCCGGGTACCCTGTCGGTACGTTACGGGGTAAAAATATTCAGAAGCTCCTCCCCAAGCCCCCCCTTACTGGATTTCCATTTTCGTACCACCCAAACCTTAATTTTGCCGAGTTTGAAGATGTCACGGAGTTTCAATTTCCTGCGATGTTTAGAACCCCAAACAAAATTCTTTTGAAAACGAAAAAGGTACCCGGGTACCCTGTCGGTAACAAAAGGGTTAAAACTGATTAAATATTGTAGATTTTTTCTCAAAATATGGGTGGTCTTAAGCTAACTTGACAGAGTGTATTTTACGTGAATTCTGAAAACTTTCTAAATATTTGTTGATAGATATTTGATAGTTATTGGAAATTGTAATAATATATTTCACTATAAGATAATAATCTGTTAATTAGGACAAATATACTAATCTGTAATCTGTAATACGAACTTTTAGATTTATAATAAACAAAAAAAAAAACAAAACTTACTGGTGTTTGTTATCATAATGAGGTGTTGAAGAACCACGCATAAGAGGAAATGTTTTGGTAGAGGTAAATTATCAGGTAAAGTATCAGTTTCTGTAAAAATTACTTTTTAACAGCTTGATAAATAAAAGCATAAACAATTTCTGAATAAAATAAAAATTGAAAATTTCATACGCAGTTGAAAATTCTATGTTCCGTTTATTCGAAAAAGTAACACATGGTCGTTTTTTGTTTGGAAATTATGTACATTGCGAATATCTGCATAAATTGCATCAAACAAAAAAGGTCCAAAATTAGCTTCAATAACTCAATTTCATTGTAATCATCCCCCCAGCCGGCGGTCCACAATAACCCGGAAGCATGTGGATGTGGAAATTAGCACACTTCCACTGTCAGCTCACACCTTTTAATTGCCCAGGAAGGACCTATCGTCTAAATAGAATAGGTCAAACAATCAAAGATCGCCTGTTGATCTCATTATACAATCTCTGACCTCCGAAGCGAACCGACCAGAAAAGGCATCTCAGAAGAGTGCAAAAACAAACACCGGGCTCTGCTTTGCCGCCGCCGCAGCCGCTGGCAGGAAAAACATTCAGAACCTATTTCGGAGAAGTGTGGAAAGATGCGACCTCCTACACGGGTTCACCCCGCCCGCTTGCTCCGCAAATCGATCGAAACAAGACGACTCGATACCGACCGACAGTTTTGAGACAAAAGCCCTTCATGTGGTGCAAACCGTAACCCCGAACATCGGGGGTTAATTTTCGTCTCCTCACCATTCGACTTTTGCTTGTTGAAGGAAAAAGGATGCTGGTTATTAGATTCTGTTAACTGCCTTGTAATAACATAACCTCACATGTCCTACAGAGGAGGCAGATGAGAGCGTTTCATCCCCGGCGTCGGAGTCGAAGCTGTGGCTGAGTGACAACAAAGTTGTCACGGCGACTTGAGGATGATTCGTCGGTCCTTATGGTGATGGCGACCCTTGTTTAGATCGGGATACAGAACAGCAAAGTATGCCTCCTGCCAGCAGGCGCGTGCATTATTGGTTGGATCGTTATAATCGTATATAAACTAATAAATAAAAGAGTGCGACGAGATAAATGTGTTTTGTTCATTTCATTAGCTCGTGCTCACTGGAATTCGAGCAGGAAAAGAAGAAATTATGTGCAACTGGGATGTAAGACCCAGGGAGAGAAATGCCATATCCAATGGGTCAGCCACATACTCATCATTATTCTGGATGCTAGAAATGACTCACAGCAGCTTGTTCCGCTACGAAGAGTGCATAGTATGAGTGCTTGCATGAATCGTACTGTAATTACTTTATTTACTGTTTGATTTTAAAAAACTTGTATGTCCAGGTTTTTGTGAAACTATATAAATGATTAAAACCAGCACCATTGGATTATGAGTTATGCATTTTTGATCACAAATACGTTCGTATGGTTATTTATCTTTTCACTGCGTGTACGATATCAGGGAAGTTGCAAACACTTATCACGTACCTCTCATCGAGCAAGCGATCGCGCATTCTGATATCTACTTACAAGATCAGCCAAGATAGACATCTTCGAGAACGGAGTCCCGGGTTGACCATCTCGATAGCTCGAATATCCCGCACATGATAATCGCTTTCTTCGTCGTAGTCGCCATCATTCCGATGGCTAATTGCCCCTGCAAGTGTGCACATTCAATCGCCGGATGATTAATGGGACCCGAATCCGAAAAACGTCCGTGGACACGCGCATTCCTCTCCTGAAGAGCGCGATGAAATGAATCAGAGTTTCAGGTTTCCGAGAAATCCCCCGACATTAGTTATCCTGAGCTTTTGCACTTCTCCCGCCTCCAATCCTACGTCCACCGCGACCCACGAGCAGGGAAAGAAAAAGGTGCATTTTAATTAAGGATTATCACGAAACGATATACCTTTAATCACATCTTCGCTTAATTCCAAATGCTTTCAGCTCTAGTAGGGCTTTTAATGCGCAGGAATTTTTCGGATGATGATATGATACACCCTCGCTGAACTGTTTCAAATCCCTCAACTCGAGGGATCCCCATAGAAGCCGAAAAACGAAAAACTAAATTGAAATAAGCCAAAAATCAAGAAGATGAGCAGGTAAATACCTACAAAGCGAGCGTGAGCTGATGATGGTCGACCAACCTCACGGGGGAACCCAACAAATCAACCTAATAAATCAATTTTCCAAAATTTTTGAAACATAAATTTACAAGAAGTTCGAAACCATTAAACGCTCCGAATGGCGAAGAGGCACCACAAGGGCATCCCATCCGACGATGGCGAGAAGGCACAGAAACAAAACCGTATCATGCAACCTGTCCGCTGTTCTTGGCATTTACACGGTGTTTGTTTTCCCTCTAATTAGATGATTAATGGTGTGAGTGGTTCGGATTGGATCTGCTGATCTGCTCACTGCGCTCGGGAGCAGTCCGGTGCATCAGGGCTTGGGTTTCCTTCACTGCTAAAACATCATCCCAAGGATGCAGAACACGATTTCGTTCTAAGCGGTGGCAAACTGCATGCCGGGAGACGGATCCTCCCATTTTCAACATTGGCTCGTTAGACGTGTTGATGAGGGATGGAGTGTTGTGCTTTTGGTTTTCTGGGATATTAACGAACAAATTAGGGGCACATTCTTGATCGAGAGATTGATCATCAGGTGTATGTAGCACATAGTGCGTGAAATTGAGTGGAATGTAGCACATTTTTGAAGCACGAATCGTAAAAATCTCAGGTGTTAAGGTTGTCCAAATGATTGTTTTTATACACCTTACCAGCGCGTGAATGGCAGATTTTAATATAGTTCTGCATAAGAACCTTATAGAAACTGTATAACAATTTGGCATATAAAATTTCGGAAGATTTCAATACAATCGTTGTATGGAAATCTTTCAATTTTGTATCATTTTAATCCAATATCTGTATGAAAAGCTGACATTTCTTACAGAATTGTATATGCCAAGGTTTTATACAATTATTGTAAGATTTATTTTTTTGGGGTATAAACGTTTTCCTCTACGTGATCATACGATAATAGCAATAATGTTTAAAAGTACTGTGTATAAAATATTAAACATCATGTTATTTAGAATATCGTCTCATTCGGTATGCGTCACTCCGGAATTTTACTGCAACAATTCCGCCGGGGTATCAGTTGTCTCAAAGCGGAACGATTGGCGTGTGCTAAGTAATCCTACACTCCACTGCTAGTAAAAATTGATAACCGACATTTGTCAGCCGTTTTCTGCCGCACCCCAGGAGGTATCTTCAACCAGACTAGGTTTCTTACGGAATCAACCGAAGCTTCCTTAGAACAAAGCTCAACACTCCGACACCTGGCCCGCGACACAATTGACTTTCAAAATTTATCGCCCGAGTTAATAATCAACTGATAAAAATCTCCCCCAGCTCGGCGACAAAACCTAGGACGATGAGGAACAGCGTTGATCCCGAGCCGACAGTTTCCACAAAGAGAGACAACAGTCATCATCATCGTCGCGTCGCGGATGGGACAAAGCGCGTATGACTTGGAGACGGTAAATCATAACCTGCTTAATTTGGTAGAGGCCGTAAAACACGGGCGCCGGTGTCTTTCGAACGTTTTCCCTCCCCGGCTCAGTCGAAAATTTGTCTCCATCATCTTTAGGATTGAATGCGGGACGAGTCGAGCCAGAATGTTTTACTGATCGTGTTTACACAAAAATTATGAACCGACCATCGATTAAACCCCACGGTGCACGGGTTTTACGATCCGAAAAATACAACCGACGTGAACCCTCTCCGGAGTCCGGAGAATAAGCAGATGAAGCTGCTGATGATTGTTGGTCTGAATCGATTCGATTGGTGGAAAATAGCGCACAATGGGAACAAGTGTGGAATTTGCGGGTACATTCTCAAATTACATAATACTTAGGGGATGGGAAGAAGTCGAATGGACATTTGGTCGAATGGACATTTAATCGATATCAAATTATTGAATGAAGAATCTTCATACATTTCGTCGATAGGACATTTGGTCGAATGGAAATTGGGTCGAAATCGGATTTCCGAATGAATTATCTTGATACATTTAGTCGAATGACGTTCCGTCGAATGAATATTTGAAAGAAAGGAACTTTAGTAAATAATAATAAATAATTTATTGCGGTATTTCAAAATGTAACATAATTATTGCTCCAATATTGTCCAAAGAATAATGGGCTCATAAAAAGAATAAATAATAGGAAAACGGTGAATATTCTCGACAGGATATTGACTTTAACGAACCCCTCTAACCAACTACGATACCAACTGAGATTTTTTGTTGTTTCTTTATTAAGGAGACTTTCAGCCCTAGACTGGCTCGTCTCCGGGAAACAAAAGATATTTAGTCCAATAGACCAACGCAAAATGATCTCCCCAACCGCACCAGTGAATAGTCATTTGCATTGCTATTATCGCAACTTTGAGGGTTACTAATTTGGCTTGCAACTGATGTACGCACCGGTTGTTATTATTTTGATCGTCAATTTACTTATATTGTTTTCGCACCGGAGTTGTTATTTTGATTGCAGGCAAAGGTAGTTTGTTTATTTTTTTCGCAAATTTTACTGTTGAGCTTTAGGCTGTGCTGCTTGTTGAGAAAATTTGAGAATGGAGAACGCTGCGGTTTTATTGCACTATTTTTCCGACTCAAGCGACGAAGAGGAACAATTCGCGGAACAGATGTTATTATACGCACATGGATCATTTTCGTCATCTGGTGACAACAATAAAAGAGGATCTCGGCTAGGAAAAAGCGGAAATATTAACAGACACGCAGTGGAAGGAGCAATCCGATTATTCAACGACTATTTTTCTACTACTCCAGTTTATACCGATAAACAGTTCCGGCGGCGCTTCCGGATGCATCGAAATTTATTTCTTAAAATTTCTTCGGCAATGGAAGCGAACACGTATTTCGTACAAAAACCGGATGCTACTGGTAAGATGGGCTTGTCATGTCTTCAGAAGTGCACAGCGGCTATTCGGCAACTGGCGTATGGCTCCCCGTCAGATGCTATAGATGAATATGTACGAATGGCTGAATCGACAGCTCGAAAGTGTCTGCTTGAATTCTGCTGCACAGTGGAGAAAGTTTTCGGTAATGAATATCTGCGATCTCCAACTCAGGAGGACATTGCGCGTTTGCTGAGAGTAGGTGAAGAACGGGGATTTCCCGGCATGCTCGGATCGTTGGACTGTTGCCACTGGCAGTGGAAAAACTGCCCTAGCGCCTGGGCTGGGCAGTATAAGGGAAAGGAGAAGAAGCCCACAATTATCTTAGAGGCCGTTGCGTCGTATGATTTGTGGATATGGCACGCGTTTTTCGGTATGCCTGGATCGAACAACGATATAAACGTGATGGGTAGGTCTCCATTGTTCTCCAATTATTACAATGGAAAAACTCCTCCAGTTCAATTCGAAGTAAATGGTCGTACCTATAATACTGGGTATTACTTAGACGACGGAATATATCCTCCACACGCAACGCTGGTTCAATCAATATCGTCACCAGTGGGTTTGAAGCGCAAGGTATGTAGTCACCACTTAAAATATCCCAAGAAATACAGCGGAACGGCGACAGAAACGGCAGGATTGACAGTTAACCCATATCTTCTTCTTCTCATTGGCATTACATCCCCCACTGGGACAAAGCCGCCTCACAGCTTAGTGTTGATTAAGCACTTCCACAGTTATTAACCGCGAGGTTTCTAAGCCAAGTTACCATTTTTGCATTCGTATATCATGAGGCTAACACGATGATACTTTTATGCCCAGGGAAGTCGAGACAATTTCCAATCCGAAAATTGTCTAAACCGGCACCGGGAATCGAACCCAGCCACCCTCAGCATGGTCTTGCTTTGTAGCCGCACGTCTTACCGCTCGGCTAAGGAGGGCCCATATATTACATACCCATATATTGTATGTCAAATTTTCCGCTGTTCCGCAGTCGCTGTTCCGTCGAATTGCGTTTGGGGCTTTAGTTTTGGTTTTGGAAAAAAAAAAACTGATTAATCTACCTAGCGGTAATGGTACATTTCTCGTGCATTTAAAAAAATAGTATTTTGGCCATTATTTTTGAGCCCATAGTCCGATCTAGACAATTTTCGATAGGAAACAATGGGATAATATTTTGCGTCGAATGAAACTTGTTGCAAGCAAATCGATTAAGGATAAGTGTCTAAAAAATGAGTGACACTTTTGCTTCATTTTGTTGGGTGGGTGCACACACACACACATCACCTCAATTCATAGAACTGAGTCGATTGGTATTTAACACTATGGGTATCCGGGCCTTTTATAAAAAAATGATTTTGGAATGAATATATTCCCTTAGTGTATATGAGAAAGGTAAAACAAATGCTATACGTCGTCGCACTACTTTTCGTAGTTTTATTTTACACCGCTGCTTTTACTTAATAACTAGATCTAAGAGTATTTTTCATTCACAGTATTTTGCAGATAAGCAAGAATCGGCCAGAAAGGATGTCGAAAGGGCGTTTGGAGCGTTAATGGGACGATTCGCTATACTTAAAAATCCGGCTCGGCTATGGAATAAGAATGATTTGAAATCCATTATGCGTGCTTGTATAATACTTCACAATATGATTATCGAAGATGAATCATATAATAATTCGACATGTGACATCTTTGAAGAAGCAGATTGGATTCAGAAGCAGATAACTTCACAACGTTCCTCAATCGATACAAGAAAGTTCACAACAGGCAGCTTCATTATCAACTCCAGAACGACCTGGTCGAGCATCTATGGAATATGAAGGGAAACGAAGATTAGTTTTCCAACAGATCAGGTTTTTCTCTACTTATATCTATATAGAAATATATAAAGTTTCCAACACCAGTGTTATAGCTAAACATTCTCTTCCGAAGCATCGTCGTTAGGCAGATCATCGTCTTCAGGCTCTGGTTCTGAACCCGGTTCTATTTCGGCCAACTCTCTGGTCTCTTTCAATATTCTTGATTGCTCCAACATATAATATTCTTTAGCGGTCGTATTCAAGCCGTTCAAATCCATCGACATAATCGAATGGTTGGCCAATCTGCTCAAGGCCACAGCTTTCTGTTGGCTGTAAGCTAACCTTTTTTTTGCAGCATACGCCAACTGAGTGCCAGCCTTCGCCATTTCCAGTCCAGCATTAGTTGCAGCGAATCCATGGTGCTTCTTAAGGGATTTACTAGCCTTTTGTCCCATAGGTCGTTTGGAGGTCGAAGGCATATCATCTGGCATGATTACTTCCTGCCTGGCGTTTTCAACGTTTTCATCTGCATACGATTTTCGTTTTGGTTGGGCCTAGGACACTGGGGCCCTCCTTAGCCGTGCGGTAAGACGCGCGGCTACAAAGCAAGACCATGCTGAGGGTGGCTGGGTTCGATTCCCGGTGTCGGTCTAGGCAATTTTCGGATTGGAAATTGTCTCGACTTCCCTGGGCATAAAAGTATCATCGTGTTAGCCTCATGATATACGAATGCAAAAATGGTAACCTGGCTTAGAAAACTCGCAGTTAATAACTGTGGAAGTGCTTAATGAACACTAAGCTGCGAGGCGGCTCTGTCCCAGTGTGGGGATGTAATGCCAATAAGAAGAAGAAGGACACATTCATCAACCAATTAGGAATATGAGTAACAGATAAACAAAAGGACATACCTTTACTTTGTTGTACTGCTGCCACTTCGGAGCACTTTGAAGAATAATATAACAGTGCATCAGGGAAAACGAGGCGTTTTCCGAAGCTGCAAATGAAGTGACCGCCTGTTTTAAAATATCTTCCAGTGAGGCAACACTTTGGCAGCGAGACTCAATTTGAGCATGGTAACCAGCAAACTTTCTGATCATTTTGCTTATGAGATGCTACCTGGCTTTGATGCCACTAGCGGCACGCAGTTCCGGATTTGCCAACACATGCCGTTCCGTGGTAATCTCTATGAACAAATCATATACCCGATCATACATCGTTTCGATACGCTGGTTCGTTCCGATGCTTGCATCTTGCGATATATTCAGCCATGCAGTGCACAGTGCCTCATCCTCCGCTATACTCCAATTTTTTGCTCGTTTTTTCGACGCACTCATCTCAGCTTCACAATAATTGAATCAACTATAAAATCTACTAAATTATCAAGCAACTCTTGACACCACTTTAGAATGTATTAGAATGCATAACAAAAACAAAAACAGCCTATACGGAGCCAAAACAAAAATTTTGACGTTACATTCAAATAGCAACTGCATGTAATTCTGAAATGCATTGCTGTTTCCCGCACCCGGATAGCAACCACCGGTGCGATAACTACGTTACACGGTTACTGGCAAAAACCCATTAATGGGTAAAAAAGTATACATTTTTTGGAAGCGTGTGGCGCTGTCAAAAAAGGGGTAATATTTCAATTCGAAAATGGGTGAAAAAATACCCATCTTATAATTTTATATGGAGATAAAAATGTGCATTTTTTTACCCATTAATGGGTGAAAAAATAGTTGTGATCAAATTAAATATTTTTCTCCTGATGGCAGGAGATGCTCCCTGCTCAATCTAGGTAATGATTTTGTAAGTAAACGACATTTTTATTTATTTGAATGTTACTAAACTTCTATATCTCTTCAGGTTAACTTATGGGCGAAAGAAGGATGTTCTTCTATTCTTCCGTTTACATCGATTTTTCCGTTTCTTTGCTAATATAAACCCGAGTATAAACCAAACCCTTATGGAGGAAAAAGGTATGTTCTTATTAATTTCTTTTACTGTAGTGATCCATTTTATTGAACATAGTTTATGTTTTAAAATATCGCGTTTTATTTATACAACAGAAACAAAAATTTATAAGTCCCCATTCGACCAGTGAAATGGGATTTCGACTTAACCCAAAGAGCAGAACCTTCATCGGAGCGAACAACGGAGAATGAACACCGCTATATATACCATAAGGACCATCCGCCATCCGGGCGGATCCGGGGCAAGCAACTTCAATCAATGGATTCAGATCAACGGACTGATATAGTTTCGTGCTGGTGCAGGAATCAGAACCGGCTGTGATGGCAATAGTATCGAGATCAGCGTCTTTTGGTCGAACAAAAACACTTCAAACTAATTTATGTTTTATATTAATTAGATTTAGGTATGATAACAATGGATGGAAATAAAAGAAGCATTTTTTCCCCTGTTAATTTTAATTTAAAACAAATGTTCTAGAACAAAAAATTAATGAATAACAAATAAAATGCTCTCCCCTCATAGTAGAAAAATGGGTATTTATTTACCCATTTTGCCGCAAATTTGTTTTTTGACAATGGGTAAATCACTTTTACCCATTGAATGGGGAGAGACACTTCTAGCGAAAATGGGTGTTTTTTCACCCATTAATGGGTTTTAGCAAACAACCGTGTATGGTGATCGTTACTATAATAGCTGTAGCAACGCATTGGTGCGCTTGCTCTTAGACGATCCCCACCAGTGCGTAAATAAAGCCAAAATAGCAACCTGTATCATGACGCGAACTCGCACCGGTCGTTGGTAAACGGGTTTGGGAAATGTAAACGCAACCTTCGGTGAATAGCGAGTTGGCAAATTTGGCGACCCGCTCCAACCGTTGCCAAACTATCACACGGAAATATAGAGTAACATAAATGAAAAATGTGCCGTCTTCTGAAAAATTGTTCGGTTATTCATCATCAAAACTATTGTGATGGAGGTCAGTTTAGTTTCGATTTCAACTGATTGGAGGCGCTAGTGCATATGAAATAACCTGATAGATTAGATATCTCGAAATCTGGAATTTTTAGAATATTGGCATCTTCTACAAAGTTGATTGGGTGGTCAAAAATATCATGATAAAAATAAGTTTAGTTTGAAATACAGCCGTTTGGCGGTGCTAGTGAATTGGAAATAACCTAAAAGGTTAGATATTTCGATAGTTGAAATCTTAAGAATATTGCCGTCTTCTACAAAGTTGTTCGGATGATTAAAACCATCATGACGAAAGCAAGTTTAGTTAATAATACAACCGCTTGGCGGCGCTAGTGTATTGTGACCACTTTCTAACTCTAACGGATTTAGAAATATTTAACCTAACAGGTTATTTCTTATACACTAGCGCCGTTATGCGTATGAATTCCAAACTAAACTATTCTCCATCATAAATGTTATGGCTACCCGAACAACTTTGTAGAAGACAAAATCTTTCTAAGTCTTATATAGATCTCGAGATATTCACCTCACTAAATTATTGCATATATGTAAGCTAGTGCCACATAGCAGATGTGTGTCTAGCTAATCTGATCACAAAATGCATTACGCACATACTTATGTTACAAAAGTTGGGGCGCGTTCTGAAAAAAAAAAAAAAAAAAATTTCCTGTTTTTATTTATTTCCGTGTTCGCCTCAATAGCAACCGGATATTCACTATATAGACACTATACACAGAAAAAATAAAGAACCTAAAAAAAAAGTTTAAAGAACTCAACTTTGAGTACGAAGTTCAAATTTTTAACTCAATATTAGGTAGTTTTCTCACTCCCTCTCATGAATGATATTATAAACAAAGAGAGCTGCATCGACCCAACGTATGCTGTTCCGTGGAAGAAGCCGAATTTAAGTTGTTTTCACCATAGTCTCGAGTGAGTGAAAATAACATAAATTTGAGTTGGTGAAACTTCATAGTGGGTGAAAATTCAACACGGGAGTAAAGGCAAAGTACTCACCGGATTTTTTCGCATTTTACTTATTTTTGACTTCCACGCAAGGGCGGATTCGAGTGAAAGGAACCGTAAAGTGAGTTGTTTCGCGGTTCCGTGTAGGTTCCATAGACGAGCTGAGGCGAAGGCGAGTGTTGCCAAACGAACTGTCAGTTAGTGTAGCCAAACGAGCATGACGTCACGATTGCAATCCAAGCAATGTAGCGTGTGACGTCAAATTCACGTGGTACACTGTGAAAATGTGGAAAAACACACTTAATTGAAATGACCCAACCGTTCCTGCGCTCGTCTATGGAAGCTATAATGTCTATTAGGTTCTGCAGCATGACGTCACGAATGAATTCGGTCCTCGTCGAATGAACTTTTTTTGACAGTTCAGTAGTACTTTCCACTGACTCCGACAAGGTTCGAGTTCGTGATTGGTTGGCTGCCCCCGAGTCCAACGCGAAGTACTACTAATCAGTCATCAGTTTGAGGTTAGATACAGACGCTGCAGAACCTAATAATATTCACCACCGGTGCGAAGCATGATTGCACTTCAACAACCTTGATAGAAACAACCGGTGCGAGAACAAGTGCATAAATTAAATATGAACGCATTTCGTTCCTATACTAGACACTCATTTGGATACACATCGGTGGGGATCGTCTGAGAAATTCTGCTGTTTGGGCGGGTCGTATAATTAACGCAAAATGAATTTTTATTCGAGCGAATACGCCGCTCAAGTGTCAAAATCCATTAGGTGAGTGAATTTGATGAACTCATGCACAGGTCTTTGATGTTTTGTCAAATGACAGTTGGTCAGAAAGACATTGCGTCTAATAGATATCAAGTCATATGACCATTTCGTCGAAATTAAATTTACGGCCAATAATTAACGAGCTATGGTTGAAAGTGAGTTTTATACCGAACGAATCTATCTATCTTCTATTCTATTCTATTCTATTCTTCTATTCTATATATCAGCGATTCCACGGGAAAAGAATAGAGTTGAAAAAAAGTTGTCCAATTTTGCTCAAAATCGCTTGGTATGTTCTTCATCGAAAATAATTAGACCCGTATTTTTTTTTATTAGGGTGACCATGTTCGATATAAGGGTTACCAGAAAAATCGCTATCTTTCGATTTTTTTTATTTAAAAAAAATCATAACTTTTGAACCACTGGATCGATTTGCAATATTTTTTTATGGATAGAAAGCTTATTACTTCTAGTTCTTACTAAAATTTTTGGTTTGGTGTATTGGTGAATTCAAATTTGCTAAAATGGTCAAAATATTCGTTTTTTAAGATTTTTTAAATGTTGGACCACAACGACTATATATTTTTATATTTTTTTATGAAAATTCAAATATTTTTACATAACATATCGAAAAATTAGAAATGTTCATCGAGCCGTTTTTGAGTTACATTTTTTTGAAAATTTCAAGTTTTCTGCCCATACACACATGGAATGAACGTTCAGCGATTCCACGGAAAAAGAATAGAGTTGAAAAAAAAAGTTGTCCAATTTTGCACAAAATCGCTTGGTATGTTCTTCATCGAAAATAATTAGACCCGTATTTTTTTATTTTTTTTATTAGGGTTACCATGTTCGATATAGGGTTACCAGAAAAATCGCTATTTTTCGAATTTTTTTATTTTAAAAACTTTTGAACCACTGTATCGATTTGCAATGTTTTTTTATGGATAGAAAGCTTATTACTTCTAGTTTTTACTGAGTCTGAGAGAATCTTAGCTCTGCTATATTGAGGAATGGTAGATCAAATCTCAAAGCTTTAGACTACAAGCAATGGTTTTCTCTGATTACCTTCAATTAAAACTCAGCATTTAATTTGATTATTTTTATTTTTCATAATTCATAAAAAAAAAAATAGCAAAAAAAATAATAGCAAAATTCTTACAATTTAACACACTTTTCTTCATCTGAAAACGAAAACCGTTTCACGATAATGTAATTTTCATTTTGTGGCTTAAAGTAATGAAACGATTGTGTCCCAGAGATTTGTTTTACACGAGTATAACGGTTCTTTATTTTCTTTTCCATTGCATTGTAATCTTTTTCCGAGAAAAACTCGTAATATATTTTGGAATCTACTTTAGAAACAGCCCAAGAGTAAAGTTCGTATGCAGTTGTAATATGATGGCCTTGTAAACTTGCATTTGAAGCGTTTCGCTTTAGAACACCTCCTAAAGCGTCACAAGGCCCTTTTCCATGGCAAGTGGCAAAAAAGTTCCACTCTGCTTTAAGACCGAAGTCTTTGTACATGTGGCACAAATTGAAAGTAGTCATCTTATTTTTGTATTGACTGCCTGATCCATCAGAAAAAAAAATGGATATTTTTCAGGTAAGGTAGCTTTTTTTTAATGATGTTCACACAATTTGTTATAAACAGCCGAACGGCAAAATGGTTATGTTTAGTAAATTCTGCGATTGCTATGAAGCTTGTAAACTTCAAATGTTGTGCTTCATCCTTATAATATATGGCAAAAGGATGGATTGTGCATTGAGCGTTTGCCCAATGAAAACCTTGTATAGCGTCCTAAATAACAAAAGAGTAATTTTCAGAGAAGTCAGCAATTATAATGCAATCAGTTGCTTCCAAATTAATTTTAAGTTGTTTTAAGTAGTTTCCTTGTTGCTCTGCAATAAAATTATGCGGAGATAATTCGCTTAATTTTTCTAAAAATGTTTCCACATACTCTTCTGCATCCATTCGCATTGAATTCATTTAATGACAACGATCTGTTTGCTTCCATTGTTTAAATTCTAAGGAATCGACATTTTCAAGAAAATTCATCAGGTCATTCTCCAGTGTCTGCGTACCCGGGCAATGATCACAGGTTTTCAACCAACATTTCTCTGTAGGATTTTCACAAAGTATTTTAAAAAACAAGTCATGATACGTTTTTAAATGGTTATGAATAAGTTTCTTGTCCTTAAGGGTTTTAAACATTAATTTAACATTCTGATGATAAATGCATACGCAGACAGTATGCGTTCCACTTGAACCAGCTAGAATACAATTTTTTGGGCGGCTGCTGGAAAACATTGAAAATCCAATTTTAAAAGTAAAATATTGCTCTTTGAAAATTGAATAAAATTCACATAAAAGTAACCTGCGCTGTACATGCACTTTTTCTCCTGCCATATTTTCAATAACGAAATCCCTTTTCCCAGGACATGCTCTGCTTATCTCGTCACTATTATAAAAGTCCCTAACTACAGTTAGAGTATCATCGCTCAAAGACAACATATTTACTCTGGTCTCCGGTGTGCTCATAAAACCTTTTTCAATCTGTAATTTCTTTGCACGTTGAGCAGTTCGTTGCGAAACACCGAATTCTTGCATCATTTTGTATGCAGTCCAGGATTTGGGAAGGGAAGTTAGAATCCTATATCGATCGTTTCTGTCAGATATTTCATCAAATTTTGCCTTCATTTGTTGAAGAATTTCCTGACCGTCTCCGGGTTTCTGGGCACCAGCGCTACCAATTGATTCAGCACTCGTTGATTCCAAAGAAAACAAAGATTCTGAAAACAAGATGGAAAAATAACTATTAGTTAGGAGCATGTTTCTTCATATAATGTAATACATATTGTATTCGATTATTCTATTTTGTTGCATGATAGGCAACTGCTCTACAAATTGAGCTACTAGGTTGGATTAGGTAAGATTATACGGAACTGATGTTTTTTCAATTTTCTGAATAATCGAGTACAACTAGTACAAAGTAGCAAATCATGATGTCTGAATGAACAAAAAGAAGAGATTATTCTGCTTACCAACACTAGGAACAGCGTCAATTTCCGATGATCCAGCGGCATTGGGATCGATTATTTCGAAACCACCATTATTGATGTTTGCTGGTGCGGCGAAATTGTTCACTCTAGATGGTCCCGCCACGGCGAAATTATTGGTGTCTGATGGTCCGGCAACGGCGAGATCATCAAGTTTCGATGGTTCAGAAACGGTGAGTTCTTGATTTTCACATTCTATATTAACTGCACTTGGAGCTGCTGGCTCGTTTCCTTTCTTGATAATGCGATAAAGTCGGCAATAGCAGGTATTACAAATGTGGGAACAGCTTTTATCCAATTTTATTCTCCTTTCCGCTGCATAATCATACAGTTTAGGAGTAAGTTTCCTGTAACAATTACTCCAAACATGGCAATTTGAGCATTCGTGCTTCATTGTATTAAACGTTTCTTCAGTAAGGCAACTGGACAATTTCACTGATTTTCTTGACTGACATATACTTTATCTTATAGACCACATTAAATAGTCCCTTTGGGTATCATTTAGGTAGAGTGAACAAGGAAAAGGAGACAGATGAATCATAATCAAAAAAGAAAATACAATGAATTACCTGCATCAAAAATATTGAAAACATATAAACAAAGCAGGTAACCTATTGTATGGATCAGTGGCGTAGCCAGAAAATTGGTCTGGGGGGGGTTTTCTGAAAAAAAAAATTTTCGCAAAAAAAAATTTCTTCTAAAAATTTTGTCTTTGGGGGGGGTTTTATACCCAAAACCACCCCCGTGGCTACGCCACTGGTATTGATCGCTGAAAACCAACCTTTTTGAAAAATGACATATTGCTTTGCGATTTTGGAGAATGAAGTTATCAATAACAACACCAGACTATTCCGATTGAATTATTTTCAACTATTGCGATTCGTAAATTCTTCTAATAAACGAGACCAAACAAACACTCTTGAATAACATTTTCATACTTTTGATTTAATTTGAGCTATTTGAAATAGTGGAGAATAACGTTCATTCCATGTGTGTATGGGCAGAAAACATGAAATTTTCAAAAAAATGTAACTTAAAAACGGCTCGATGAACATTTCTAATTTTTTGATATGTTATGTAAAAATATTTAAATTTTCATAAAAAAATATAAAAATATATAGTCGTTGTGGTCCAACATTTAAAAAATCTTAAAAAACGAATATTTTGACCATTTTAGCAAACTTGAGTACACTAATACACCAAACAAAAATTTTAGTAAGAACTAGAAGTAATAAACTTTCTATCTATAAAAAAATATTGCAAATCGATCCAGTGGTTCAAAAGTTATGATTTTTTTAAAAATAAAAAAATTCGAAAAATAGCGATTTTTCTGGTAACCCTATATCGAACATGGTCACCCTAATAAACATACCAAGCGATTTTGAGCAAAATTGGACAACTTTTTTTTTCAACTCTATTTTTTTCCCGTGGAATCGCTGTATATATATATATATATATATATATATATATATATATATATATATATATATATATATATATAAAACAAAGTTGGCATTTGTACGAGCGCGCATCACTCAAGAATAGACAGCCCAATTTTTGCTAGTTTATATTCGTTTTCTTCTTCTTTTTACGAGGAAAAATGTTATGATGAAGTTGGAATGCTTTGCAAATCAAAACTCAATCTTTTCGATGAAATGGTTTTTCCTACAATCATAAGACATTATTCTGAAGAACCGATGTGTTTTCTAAATAAATTTTGGAAACAATAAAATTGTATCAGAAAATTGATCAATTTTTGGCGAGACAAAGTTCGCCGGGTCAGCTAGTTATTGTATAAATATTGATTGAAAGGAAAAGTATCAATGAAAAGAATAAGACAAGCATTTCAATTCGACATATACCCTTTGGACGAAATGTCATTTAACCAATGCAGGGGCGTAGCCAGAAAATTGGTCTGGGGGGGGTTTTCTGAACACATTTTTTTTTGAAAAAAAAAATTTCTTCTAAAAATTTTGTCATTGGGGGGTGGGGGGGTGGTTATGCCCAAAACCACCCCCCTGGCTACGCCACTGACTTCCACAGTTATTAGCTGCGAGGTTTCTTAGCCAAGTTACCATTTTTGCATTCGTATATCATGAGGCTAACACGATGATACTTTTATGCCCAGGGAAGTCGAGACAATTTCCAATCCGAAAATTGTCTAGACCGGAACCGGTAATCGAACCCAGCCACCCTCAGCATGGTCTTCTCAGAAGTTACTTGGGAAAATATCCAAAAAATAAAAAACCGATTTCTATATTGAAAAAAAAAATAGTTTAAAAAAATAAAATCAATATTACAAAAAAATCAGTTTTAAAATTTAAAATCGATATTACAAAAAAGGGGCCCTCCTTAGCCGTGCGGTAAGACGCGCGGCTACAAAGCAAGACCATGCTGAGGGTCGCTGGGTTCGATTCCCGGTGCCGATCTAGGCAAATTTTCGGATTGGAAATTGTCTCTACTTCCCTGGGCATACAAGTATTATCGTGTTAGTCTAATGACATACGAATGCAAAAATGGTAACTTGGCTTAGAAACCTCGCATTAACACTGTGGAAGTGCTTAATGAACACTAAAAGTTGCGAGGCGGCTCTGTCCCAGTGTGGGGATGTAATGCCAATAAGAAGAAGAAGAAGAAGAAGAAGAAGAAGAAGAAGAAGAAGAAGAAGATTACAAAAAAACTCATCTCAGAAAGGGGCCATCCACAAATTACGTCACGCTCCTAGGTGGGAGGGGGGTTCCGAGCAGCGTGACTACTCTTACAGAAATTTTAGAGTTTTAATACAAAAAGTGTGACAAAGGGGGGAGGGAGGGTTGAAAATCACCGAATTTTGCGTGA
This sequence comes from Armigeres subalbatus, assembly GCF_024139115.2. Taxonomy (NCBI): domain Eukaryota; kingdom Metazoa; phylum Arthropoda; class Insecta; order Diptera; family Culicidae; genus Armigeres; species Armigeres subalbatus. Next base: position 42,821,730 of record NC_085141.1, on the reverse strand, counting down.
CGTACTTTATGGATTTTCCCAAATCGATGAAATTTGTTCTGCAGATAGGTATTTCAGTCATATAACTTTTCTGGGAATAATGTTCCTGTGACATATTTATGGAAAAAAAAATTGAAATTTTCTATAAACCCTTTTCAAATGATGATCCCCATTAATGTTAGATTATGTTAAATTGCTTCCTAAACAAATTTTTATACGTCCAAAATGAATTGAGAGGGTATATAGTGAAGCTCACTCTTCGGCAGGGGCAGTTCATCATCGCTGGAGATCTGAACGCAAAGCACCAATCGTGGGGAAACACCGTCTCAAACCAGAACGGAGTCGTCTAGTCCAATGACACCATCCTGAGCCCTGACAGCCCTACCCGGTTGACACGGTCCGGGGCCCTTGCAACACTCGAAATCTTCATGACGTCTCTCAGCCGGTCGTCTTTCAGGAACTCAGCTCGGACCACTATCCGGTGGTGGCGGAAGTTGGAAAGTCGGTGAATCGGCACGAGCTAACCCGGCGAAACTACCACCAAGTCGACTGGGATCGGTTTCAATTATCAGCGGAAGTCGGTGTTATCCGAAGACGTCGACGGGCAGCTGCACTCCATCCAGGAGGCGCTCTTCCTAGCCCGCGAGCAGAATGTACCAGCAGGTAAGCAGGTAAGAAAGCCCAACAGGTAAGCAACACCCTGACAATTGATACACTCACCAAATATTTGATCCGTCTGCGAAATGTCACTCGCAGGACTACTAGACAACAATGACACTTAGGATTGCTTAATAACTCCTGCAGAGAAGGCAGCCGAAATAGGGCGCCATTTCGTCAGCTCACACAATCTTGGACAGAACAACGTCAGTCCACATGAAGCAGCCGTTAGCGAGCATGCGAACAACATCCATCAGACTCGAAATGACTTTTTGGAGGAGTTGGAGATCACAGCTGGCAAACTGACGGTCTATATCTAATTATAAAAAACATGAAGGCTCCAGACTTCGACAGCATCCTGAATCTCGAGCTCAAACACATGAGTGCTCCATTCTTTGAGCACCTTTCGCTGATCTTCAATCAGTGTATGCAACTCAGATGCTTCCCATGGTCCTGGCAGACTGCGAAAGTCATTCCCATCAGGAAGCCTGGGAAGGAACCTTCCTCTTCAAAAAGCTATCTTCCCATCAGTCTTCTCTCAGGGTTATCCAAGCTGTTTGAAAAAGCAATTTACCACCGTCTACTCGAGTCTGCCTAACAACATAGCATCTTGCGCGATGAACAGTTTGGTTTCCGACGTGGTCGATCAACCGTAGATCAACTGACCCGAGTTACCAACGTCCTCAGATGGAACAAGCATGTCTCTCACACATCCGCCATGGCCTTACTCGATGACGAGAAGGCATTTGACAATGTATGGCATGATGGTCTGGTGTATAAACTACATCGCTACAATCTTCCCAGCTACCAAGTGAAAATCATCCGCAACTACCTGCCGGCAAGAACATTCTGGGTCTCAATCAGCGGAGCGAGTTCCAATGCGCCCGACGTAGTCGCAGGCGTCCCGAAGGTAGTATGCTGGGGCCCCTGACCCAGACTCAGACCATCATCTTCCCCTACTCGAAATTCCTCAGGCTTGTTCCGGCTGAAGACTGCAAAATCATCCTCAATGGCACGATAGTGGAATGGGCCAACGAGGCTGACTCCCTTGGCTTGACCCTCGACAGCAAGCTTATTTTCCGGCAACAGGTTGACAAGACGGTGACAAAGTGTAACGTTTTGTTGGAACTGCTGTACTCTTTTATCAACCGGTCGTCATTGTCCCTGTAAAATAAGTTTGTTGTCTACAAGCAAATCATCCTCCCCGTGATCGAATACGGCATACCAGTTTGGGAAAGCTGCCCTAAAACCCATCAACTCAAACTCCAAACAGTGCAGAACAAATTCCTGAGGATGATCCTCAACACCCCTCCCAGGACACGAACTTCTGAGGTCCACCATCTAGCAGGGATCAAACAACTTAACGAGCGCTTTGGTGAGTGTATAACACGGTTTAGGGATCGTTGCATAGCATCCGCCCAGCAGGCTATCTGGGACCTGTACAAAAACTAGAATAATAAATTTTGTGTAAATATTGTAGTTAGGTTATCAAATTATTAGTCTAAAGTTAAATTTAAAAACTAACTACTGCCTAAGATGGCTGTACTGTAGAATATTGCAATGCAATTGTTAGGACTAGATTTTCTTTTTTAATAATTAAACATCACAAAGATCTTCACCCCATGGTCGAACACTTAAAATGTAAAACTATCTTCTTCTTCTTATTGGCATTACATCCCCACACTGGGACAGAGCCGCCTCGCAGCTTAGTGTTCACTAAGCACTTCCACAGTTATTAACTGCGAGGTTTCTAAGCCATGTTACCATTTTTGCATTCGTATATCATGAGGCTAGCACGATGATACTTTTATGCCCAGGGAAGTCGAGACAATTTCCAATCCGAAAATTGTCTTGACCGGCACCGGGAATCGAACCCAGCCACCCTCAGCATGGTTTTGCTTTGTAGCCGCGCGTCTTACCGCACGGCTAAGGAGGGCCTCAACTAAATGTAAAACTATGTAAACAACAAAACATGGAAAATAAACATGAATTTTACTACTATTCAACACGCTCGCCAAGTCGTTCTGCACCTGCTGAGCCCACCTCACTCGCTGTGTTCTACGGGTATACCCCGTTAGGCATAAGTACGTTAGGCATAATGACGTTAGGCATAAAATGACCCAAAGAACAGCCTATAGCATAAAGAAGGCAGAATTATGCCAAACGTCCATTATGCCTAACGTACATTATGCCTAACGTCCGTTATGCCTAACGTCCATTATGCCTATCGTACTTATGCCTAACGTCCTTATGCCTAACGTACTTATGCCTAACGTCGTGGACCCGTGTTCTACGCCTTCTGTTATCTACCGGATCGGAAGCGAACACCATCTTTGCAGGGCTGGTGTCCGGCATTCTTGCAACATGCCCTGCCCATCGTACCTTTCCGGCTTTAGCAACCTTCTGGATGCTGGGTTCGCCGTAGAGCTGGGCTAGCTGCCGCCAAACACAGTCTTCTTGCACACCGCCAAAAATGGTCCCAAGCACCCGTCTCTTGAATACTCCGAGTGCTTACACCTGGCTCTCCGCATGACACCTTCTAGCGCAATATTGAACAAGAGGCACGAAAGTTCATCAGCTTGTCTTAGTCTCCGGCGCGATTCGAACGAACTGGAATGTTCGCCCGAAATCTTCACACAGTTTTGCACACCATCCACCGTTGCTTTGATTAGTCTGATAAGCTTCCCAGGGAAGCTTTTCTCGTCTATAATTTTCCATAGCTCTACGCGATCTATACTGTCGTATGTCGCCTTGAAATCAATGAACAGATGGTGCATTGGGACCTGGTATTCACGGCATTTTAGAAGGATTTACCGTACAGTAAAAATCTGGTCCGTTGTCGAGCGGCCTTCAACGAAGCCGGCTTGATAACCTCCCACGAACTCATTCACTAATAGTGATAGACGACGGAAGATGATCTGGGATGGTGATCGCTCGAAAGTTCTCACACTCCAGCTTGTCGCCTTTCTTGTAGATGGGGCATATAACTCCTTCCTTTCACTCCTCCGGTAGCTGTTAAGTTTCCCAGATTCTGACTATCAGTTTGTGCAGGCAAGTGGCCAGCTTTTCCAGGCCCATCTTGATGACCTCAGCCACGACACCATCCTTACCAGCTGCTTTATTGGTCTTTGGCTGTTAGATGGCATCCTTACCTTCCTTCAAGGAGGGGGCTGGTTGGCTTCCATTGTCCGCTGAACTGACGTAGTCATCTCCTCCGCTGCCTTGACTTTCACTGCCTGTACTCTCAGCGCCATTCAAATGTTCCTTCTAGAGGCTAAGGACCGCGAGATGGGGTCTATTTTATTCCTTCAGGTACGCGAAGTACCAATGGTACGCTTTATCCAGCATTTGCCGTGCCATCGAAGGAATTTAAAAGGAATTCCCAAAGGAATTTCCGAAGTAAAATTTCTAAAAGAATTAGTCAAGGAATTTCTGAAAAAAATTCGAAATTTTCTTAGAAATGCTTTTTTGAATATTCAAAAGATTGTCTTGTGGAATCTCCAAAGGAATTTCTGGATTAATCTCCCAAGTAATTTCCAGAGGATTTTCTAGAAACATCCCTAGACATAATTCCGTAAAAATTCATTTTTTAAAATTGGTTCATCGCATGGCTGATTACACCCTCAATAATGGTAGTTTTTACCACTGACGCTAAATTATAAATGAACCAATTACGCCAAACATGCTGGTGCCCCACTATTACCAGAGCTCTGGCGCCTCCAGTGGACTTAAATAATGTTTTTCCTGAAACACCCGGAAATTAAAGTGTGGTACGTGGAGTTCATACAAATGAACATATTAGAAAAAGGGAAAAACATCTCCCGTTGATCTAACCTCAGTTTTTGACTGTCACTAACATTATTTCGCATTCGAGCCTATTTTCCCACTGTGCAGCGCCTCAGCTGCGCGGGGACATTTAAAGGACATTTCTGGAATTTATCACCATCACAGAGATGAAATCTATTCGATAAGCCTGGATGCCGAACGAGTGGTGTGCCGTCATCAATTTGTTCAATTCAATATTTTTGTATCACAAGCGGGTTGGGGCGGACAATATTCGGAGACAAAGGTCTTCAAAGGATGAAACAGCGGAGCATTTGTTTCTATTAACAGGGTGTGAGAGACAAATGTTCGAAATATTTTTCTCTATACTCGTCGCTGCTCAACCGGAGGAGCACAAGTCGAGCCAAGCCCTCCTGCTGGGTGCGGTGGTGCGGGTGTTAAAATTGGAACAAATGATGATTCAATAAACCATTCTTTACATCGTTACATTTATTGCTTTTGAAGTTTTACAAAATTTGTCAACTGAAAATTTGAAACCAGTTTCATTCGTTGTCTTCGCGTTTATTCTTCACTGGCCATTGAATTGTGTCAAAGACGGCCTTGATGCAATCGCTCAGCGGAGGATCAAGTCATCACCAACTGCGTAAGCCAAGTACAACAAACAAACACCGCCGGAGCAGATCACACGGCTTAATTCGGTGTCAATTTATGTGACAACCGGTGCAAATTGGTCCGCATTGGGTCACAGATGATGGTGGCTCGGAAGCAAAGCCACTTTTGGGATCGCAACCGAATAAATAGCACGGTTTTATGGTCAGTTAACGAGTGCAATAAAAATACTCGCGTGATCCGGTAGAATTGTTATACGGTGTCGCATGTGCCCGTTCACGAGGGCGCGGAAAAGGTCATAAAATGGGAAATTAGTTAACTGTATATGATTTGGTTTGGGAGCGTGCATAAGGAGGTACCGCAATTTCCGCATATTCAACAACCAAATGATTAATTGAAATTTGATAAGTAGGTATTATTTGGAAGGATTTACTGAACTGCCGGATTTGAAAACTTGAATAACGGGATACTAAACAGGACTCTATAGTCTGACGGATGGTTTTCTAAGTTTTATATGGAGGAAGGGTAACTGGACATTGCAGACGCTAGCCGTCACTTTGTGTATATGCAATCAATAGAAAATATGACCAGGAATCGCACCACAATTTTTTCAATTTCTTCTGCAAATAGTGGAGATAATGTCCGTCCGTGGGGTGGCATCGCTCACGTTTGTTCTAAAATGGTATAAGGTATTATGATGATGTTGAAATGTTGCGAAATAAAAGTCTAGAATTCAAAAGAAGTAATTGGTTTTCCGTTAAATAAATACGATAACAATATATTTTCTTAAATAATACAAACATCTACAAATTCTGTTCGGAATGATCAGTTTTTAATATAATTCATTCATGTTTACATCGTATAGTTCTATATAGTTTATGGCATGTGTCGGTCCTAGAAGAGCCTGTAGCCCTCTGCACTGGCTCTTAATTAACTAATTGGATCTTATCTGCTCGATCAATAGAATCGATTCTCATATACCTTCCCTCTTGCGCTTGCATCCCAATCTTCCTTTCATCCGAAATTTAACGATGGAAATCAAATCCCGGCGCGTCTATGTGGCACTAAGTCACATAACCGATAAACGATTTGTCTGATAACGATCTGTTTAACCTGCTCGACCGTCGAACGATGCGACGCGCTCCATGCCCCATTCAGCGAAAAATACCTGTTGACACCGCGTCATTATGGTCCCGATTGGGATGATGATGGGGCGACGATCAATTGATGCGTTGTGGAGCCTTGCTCTGAGGGGAAGAGCCCGCTGCACGGCGAGGGGAATAATCCCATTCTAATTGGTTATAAAATGACGGGTTTTATAATTTTGAATGAAAATCGCTGGGGTCGTAAACAAGCCAACCAGTCGAGACACTCGACGCGTTCGTATAAGGCACAGGGAAACTGTCAGCAAAGTGTTGGGTATTTAAGGGTAGGGCCATTCGCAGTGAACAAGTGAAGAGGGACCACGGAGAAAATTTTAATATGAAAAGAATCGAAAGAGGCTGTCATCTTCATCTTGCTGGCTTGGAGGAATTTTTTTTTCGAACTGACTGTCGAAATATGTTCTCGGTAGTTTCGATGGTGCCCAAGCAGGAGCGACGACCTCGATAACAGAAATTGGTATGAACTAGCCTTGCATAAGAGGTAAAATACCAAAAACTTATACTAATACTTGAGGCATAACATAATGAGGTGGTTCATACCAAACGAATTAATAACAGAGTATGTCATGGCTCAAGTATTGTGCATATAAATTTTTGGTATTAAATATTCCTTTGGTATTTTACCTCTTATGCAGGGCTAGTTCATATCACAGTATGGCATCAATAACAGAATTAGGTATCATTGAGCCATCATTAGCGAAGCCAACAGTTTTCGGGGATCAATACACAATTTTCGTGAAAACTGTTGTATGCGTACATCACCCCTGAATAAATTATGTATGTGGAAATATAAACCTCATGCGAGCTTAGCTTCGACTGACTGCACATATCTATGGTTGCTACTCCGTGATTCACCAGAATAAGTGAAATTGCTCAAAGAATCAACTGAGGAAATATAAACCTCATGCGAGTAAGATTTAGTAAAAATTGGTGACCCGAAACTGCTAGTATCATGAAGATGATAATGGAACGACAGAACATACTTTTGCACATAAACAATAAAGACGGATCCTTAAAGAAACGAAAATCGATCCATAAATAACTTCTGAATGTTCCATAAAACGCTACCATAAATCCATAAAATAGTTCAGGAGATCCCATAAAGAATATTTTTTCGATCCATAACTAAACTAAAATTTAGCAATTAATGGGAAAATATGTTCCATTAACATAGTCAAGAAAAACAATACAATTCCTGCTATTTTACCATGAACGTATGACAAATGATCCATAAATCTTTGGAAAATGATCAATAAAAAACTATATTTTGATCCATAAAACTTCAAATTTGCGCATTTTTTTATCGTAATGATGATCCATAATTTCAGTAATATGATCCATAATTTTAGTCATATGATCCATAACTCTGGCCATTTGATCCATAGCTTTGTTCAAATGATCCATAGTTTTGGTGATATGATCCATACATTTTGGCAAATGATCCATAGATTTTATAAAATGTGTGGATCAATTAATGTAGTTCATATAAACAAAATTATGGATCATATGACCAAAATTATGGATCATATTACTGAAATTATGGATCATCATCAGGATAAAAATTGCGCAAATTTGAAATTTTATGGATCAAAATATAGTTTTTATGGATCATTTTTCATTTATGGATCATAAAATTATTTTTTATGGAATCTCCCGAACTATTTTATGGATTTATGGTATCGTTTTATGGAACATTCAGATGATAGTTACGGATCGTTTTTCATTCTTTTATGGATCGTTTTTGCACATTGAACGGTGCAAAGTAAGGGCTGCCAGAATATGTTGCAACAGAGGGAAACAAAATAATAAAAACAAAGCATTCCAAATAGTTCTAACTATATATTATATTACATATATATTACGCACAATAGTGAAGCATGAATAATATAAAATATGAATGTTAAATAAGAAACAGAAACAGTTAAAAAATGGGACTAACTCTTAGAAACTTAACAGAATTAAAATCTTACTATGTAGGAAAATTTATAAATATTTTAAGTGGAATGTCTTTACTTGTCATAAGACGAGTTTGTATAATCCCATTTAATTCCACCACTTAAATGGGATTGTACAAACTCGTCTTATGACAAGGGAAAAATAATTTGGAATAATACATCATTTAATCTAACGGAGCAACAACATAAATAATTTACGAAAATATAAATTGTGCCAAATAAAAGCACTATAATACTGCTTCAACCTCGATATCAGAAATTGGTATTAACTAGCCTTGCATAAGAGGTAAAATATATAAAAAAGGCCAAAAATTAATATGCAAAATTAGGTATAACATGCTAAGGTATTTCAATACCAAACGCATCACAAATTATTATTCGTTAGATATTGAAATACCTAAGCGTTTCATGCCTTAATTATTTTGCATATTATTGCTGGTACTATTTTTTAATTTTTTACATCTTATGCAAGGCTGATTCATAACAGAGTATGGTATCAATAACAGAAGGAATTATTGAGTTAATTTCTCCTGCTCGGGAACAGTGGAAATTCATCAAGAACGTGTTAATGACTAGTCCGGTCCGCTTAGCTTCCCTTTTCAGTCTGATGAAGGCTTCCTCCATCTTCTCAAAGTTACGTGCCATAATATCTATGTCGTCGGCGAAGCCAAATAGCTGGATGGACTTATTGAAAATTGTTCCACTCGTGTTAATCCCTGTTCTTCGTATTACCCCAAAGCGATGTTGAATAGCAGACACAAAAGACCATCACCTTGCCGTAGCCTTCTGCGGGTTTCGAAAGGACTCGAGAATGCCCCTGAAACTCGAACTTCGCACATTACCCGATCCATCGTCGCTTTGATCAACTGTGTCAGTTTATCCGGAGTAGAGTTTCCATTTCCCGGCCATTTTCGTTGTCCCGGGATTGTGGATAAACTTGTTCGTATATCCCGGGAAATCCCGGGATCCCGGGATTTTTCGATGTTTCCTTAGAAAACTTATTTTTTGATTCAAAAACGATTTTATTCAATGTTCAGGGGTAAAGTTCATATTTTAGAAAGGCCAGATAATACAGAGTTCAAATTGGAACTCTAATTTGAATCGATTCTTTCGAAAAAAAAAACTAGAAGCAAATAATATTCACATTTTTCTCCGAAGGTAGAGTAGGAATATATGATCGCCGAGTCCGAGAAGAAGGGTTCGCTGGCGGTTGAAGTCGGCTTGACTGTTTGCATTGTTTTGAAAATGCATATAGTTGTTCTGATAAGAACTAATCAGACAGATGTACATCAATATATGTTCGCTTTTACCGCCGACGCATGATGACTTTTTCTTTGTCAATCCTTCTTATCGGATAAGCAAGGATAAGCAGCTGGAGTCGGAATCCCTCGGCAACATGTTGGGATTCAAGCTCTAAAACAATATTTGATGCAGCGACCTGCATTACTGCATTCTAGGCATAAAGTATCTGCACCGAGGAAAAACACTCTCCAACCTCGTCCCCTATTCAGTATGATTCGGTTTTGGCTGAGGAACTTTCTCCTCACTGTTGGTCAGAAAATAATCGTTCAACTGGATGTTTTGCATCTTCAAAATAGAAGTTTTGTTAATCATACTAAATTTATTAAAAAGTGAAGACATTAAAAATATTCTCAGATTATTTACTATGGAAAACAAAGACTCTGTAAGAAATTTAATGATTGGTAAACTCGGTGATCTTATTGAATTCCAATTAAATCCACGATTTAAATGCGATTATGAATATTTGAAGGTGATGCAATGCTTGAAATAGGTTTTGTAAAACCAACTTGAAAATATGTGTACTTTTATTAACTGTAGTATACGAACTCGATAAATATCGATAAATCAACGAGTACCCTCGATAACGATAACATTAAATCAACGCTCACTTTATCGTCAACGGAACATCATTGTACAACCGTTATCGAAGTTGGCGTTAAATTAACGACGATGATTCATCGATTAACAACCCTGGAACAGATTATAGTCCAGGAAGATTTCGGATCTTAAACATAGTGTCGATGGATTCTCACAGAAACGTAATCGCAGTCCGGGATCCATGGATCGGGTACATAAGTCTCGTGGCTTCGTAGGATCATGCATTGGCTGCGAAATTCATGGGTAGCGCCGTACAGCATTTAGTGGGACGTTCGAACTTTCGGTAGCTTGTTAGTTGATCAGTAGGAGTCCAAGCGAAGCTTTGGTCAGAAGCTGGTCAGCAACAAGAACCAAAAAAATAGGCAGAGCATCGGGGTCGGACCACTTGTACTTGCGCATGTGCTGGGAAGTTTGTTGTACGAACGTCGATTGGAAGGACAATAATTGGATCAAGAATTGTTTTGGAGGCAAGAAGCTCAGGAAGACAGACAGAAGAGTAGGAAGCAGGCGCCAAATAGATGTAGCGGATCTTGTACTGTAGATACTTGTCGTTTAATTAATAGAGAGCTGTAGCTGCTGGAAAAAGTATCAGTCAGTAGCCCTCCATTGGGTGGTATAGGGGAATCTAATATTTTTTGTGAAGGTGTTCTATTAACTATATCCGATATTTTCATGTCTGTTCCTTTCTTACTAATTTAATAATAGGATGATATCGATAGTATATCACAAAGAACTTTGGCTCCGTATACATGCCTGAGCCTACCAAATAAACGAACTTGGACAAAAAATCCTGTCTGATGGAAGGTATAAAATTATGATATGAGTTTACCACCTAAGTTGGGTTTCGCGTTCAAGACAAAAAAACTTTTGTAAGAAGAAAAACACACTGTTTGCGTACCGGAAATGAAACATTTTTTGTCCCAGGTATCCCGGGATTTTCGGGGTTTCAAAAATAATATCCCGGGAATCAGGAAATCCCGAACTTTCCTAAATCCCGGGATTTTTTGTCCCGGGATATCCCGGGATGGAAACTCTAATCCGGAGATTCGTGCATTAGCTGCCAATTGCCATAGCTGGTCCTGATCGAATGTATCATATGCGGCTTTGAAATCGATAAATAGATGATGTGTGGGCAACACCTGGTCCGTGGTGGAGCGTTCGCCCATAAAACCCACCTGGTACTGCCCCACGAACTCCCTTGCAATTGGTACTAGACCTGTGCGCCGCCGCGCCACGCCGCCGCCGCCGGTGGTTTTACTCGCGCCGCCGCCGCCGCCGACGATTTTGGGTCGGCGCGCCGCCGATCATAATTTTGCCACGCCGATGACTAATCGCAATAAAAAAATCAATTAACTTAAGTCGTGCTTGGCTCGACGAGACACTGAAAACGGCCTAATACTTGATACTAGATACTTAATTGGTATAGTACTAAACTAGTCTTATGGCAGTTTATAAATGTTGTTAAGGTGGATCTCGTCAAAATTCAATTTCAAATCTACCTCAAGCGATGGTGTGTGTCTCTAAGACGGTGAAGTGACATACATTGTCCTGGTTAATTAATAGGTTGGTTGATTAGTTTGAGAATTTGAACTTTATCTAGTATAATAATACATAAATTGTTAAACTGATCTTTTGAAAACTTATAGGTGACTCGCAAAATGGGATTCTTATGGTTAAGCTTTTGTGGTGCTTGGATGCATGACCAAAGCTTCCCCATTCTTAAAGGATCTGGCATTGTACAGGAAAATTATTGCAGTTTAGAAATTTCAAGTTAAGTTGCACATTAGTTATTTTGACAACACATATTTATTTTTTTATCTTGTTTTATAGTTTTTATAGTTTTCTTTGTTTTTTGATTTGTGCTATTAAGACAGTTGGCTTATAAGGAAAACCTATTTAGCAAAATAATTAAATCCCAACTGTGAATGCTTTACCGTTTTTTTTTTTGTTCCGACTCCCGAGTAAGTATTTTATATTTTGAAATCAAAAATCCACTTGCTGAGCATCAGCAAAATATTACGAGCATCAGTTAAAAACGTTGCTTATTTTCTTATTCACAGCCATTGTAACCCAGAACTGGGGCGGTGTCGCCTCGCTGCATAGCATTTAGTCAACTTATTTAGTTAAAACGTCAGGTATTTTCAAACGTTACGAAAATTTAATTTTTATTTCTTGAAATTATTTAATACTGTATTGTAAAAGCCTTATTGTAAAATTCCTGGAATTTCTGAGAATATTCGAAGAAGTATCGTTTAACCATTCATTTATAAATTCCTTCGAAAAATACCCCAGAAATTAGTTCGGAAATAAATCAAGAAATGTATTTAATATTTCCTCCAGATATTCCTCCGAGAAGTTTCTTTTAAAAAACCTTAGAAGATTATGTTAGGAATTCTTCCTAAAATTTGTTTGGGTATTCCTTACAAAATTTCTCCGAAAGTTCCTTAAGAATTTTCATTACGGATTTCTTCAGAAAATCCTTTACGATTTTTTTTTCGGAAATTGCTTAAGGAATGCTTGAATTCCTACATTCTCCTTCGGAGACTCCTTCAGGGATATCTTTAGTAGTTTTTTTTAGCAATTCCTGCAGAAATTTCTTAAGGAATTCCTTAAAAAATTCCATTCGTTTTTTTGAGAATTTCTTCCGAAATTTTTCCTTTTGAAATTGTTTCAGCAATTATTTCATGAATCGCTGGAAAGAAAATCTTCTAGATATCCACAAGGACTACATTCAAAATTTGCCTAAGGAATTTCTTTAGAACTTCTTCCAGCAATTCCTTTAAAACATTCTCCGGGAATTCTTTCGGAACTTCCTGCAGGAATTTCTTCGAAAATGCCTCCATTTTCCCGAAAGTCATTTAGTGTTTGTTGTTTATTTTTGGATTTTTTTTTCGGAAATTCAATAACTAACTACATCGCAAGCAACTTCATTTTCAATAATTTTTTCTAGAAAATCTTCCGAAAAAAAAATCTGGAGAAATCGGTTTTTCGAATAATCTTTTAAAGAAGTCCCTGGAGGAATATCCGAAGGAATTCCGGGCGGTATTTTCTTGATTATTTAAGAAATAAAATTCTAGAGGATTTTCCAAATAAATTTTTGCAGGCGTTTTTTAAGAAATTTGTGTTGGGTTAATGCAGGAATTTCCAAATAAATTTTTGAAGGCATTCCCAAAAGAGAACCTGAATGGATTTTCGAAAATAATCTAAAAGAACTTGTGAGTTTTTGAAGGTAAAATGCTTCCATGAAGTATTCCTAAAAAAAATTCTAGAGGGATCTATAAAGGTATTTTTGAAGGATTTTATGGTGGAATTTCCGAAGGAATTCTCAAAAAGAATAACGAAGAAATTCCTAATAGAATTTCAGAGGAATTTCCAACTGGTATTTCTGATGTATGTGGAGTTTATTCTGATTGTTTGCAAGCGGGAGCCACTTGGAACACCTTATCGCACTGTTTGTTCACTGAATGTGATGGACGACACATTCCCCGATTGCTTTGATTGCTGATGATGTGACTCTAAGTTGTGGTTCACATTAGGCCTTCTTCGATGGTTTCAAAATCATTGAATTTATGATTTATGTAGTAAACGGCAAGTACTGTTTCACTGCCACACATTTCCCCTCTTCTCAGGAATTTATGTGAAAAAAAAAATTGTCATTTGAATTGACTTTCAATGAAAATCATGAAAACTTTGTGGTTTTATTATGCCTATAAGAAACCAAAATATAAACCCATTTACTGTATGTGGCACATACTACATACATCACTTAACAACTGTGAGACGAAGTTGAATTCAGCTTGTCAAATTGTGTTGTTCTCCAGATATGAGTTCTCCAATTATAATGTTTACACTGACTAGATACCGCAAATATGCTATGCTAGCCGAACTTCGTCTCTCCAAAAAAAAACTATTATTTAGCGCCAACATTGTTTTTTTTACTACTTTATAGGCAAAATTATATCGATTCAAGCGCTTAGCAACGTACGTATCATCTGGTATTATAAATATTGTATTTATAGTATATGACTACTTTCATGACTACTGGCATTTTATTAGAATGCAACTGACTGTATCTCATTGTTAAATGTAATTATATGAACCACTCGCGCTCCTTACGAAGATTAGCTACACTAAGTCTCACTTATCAATTTATGCGAGCACCACTCGTGCTCATTTAAAAAGTCATAACATTAACTCGTACTGAGCACTTCATGCGATCACCACTCGCGCTCATTTAAAAAAACATCATTACAATAACTCGTACAGAGCACTCAATGCGAGCACCGCTCGCGCTTATTCAAAAATTTCATAACAATAACTCGTACTGAGCACTTAATGCGAGCACCACTCGTGATCTTTACGAATATTAGCAACACAAAGTCGCAATGAGCACTTTATGCGAGCACCACTCGCGCTCTTTGCGAAGATTAGCAACACTAAGTCGCACTGAGCACTTTATGCGAGCACCACTCGCGCTCGTTAGAAAGTTCATCACAATAACTCGTACTGAGCACTTAATGCGAGCACCACTCGCGCTCTTTACGAAGATTAGCAACACAAAGTCGCACTGAGCACTTTATGCGAGCACCACTCGCGCTCTTTGCGAAGATTAGCAACACAAAGTCGCACTGAGCACTTTATGCGAGCACCACTCGCGCTCATTCAAAAATTCATAACAATAACTCGTACTGAGCACTTAATGCGAGCACCACTCGCGCTCTTTACGAAGATTAGCAACACTAAGTCGCACTGAGCACTTTATGCGAGCACCACTCGCGCTCATTCAAAACATCATAACAATAACTCGTACTGAGCACTTTATGCGAGCACCACTCGCGCTCTTTACGAAGATTAGCAACACTAAGTCGCACTGAGCACTTTATGCGAGCACCACTCGCGCTCATTCAAAAATTCATAACAATAACTCGTACTCACTCACGCTCATTCAAATATGCACAATACTAAGTCGTACTAAACACTTCTAAGCATGTCTGAGTTGAAACTATTGTTAATTAACAACACATTTTATTAACACTGGTATCAAAAAAATGATACCACTACCAGAGAAATTTTCGTTTGGTAATCATGAACAGCCCTATACGTGTGCTTGGGCCTACCTTTTTTTTAAGTGCAAGTTTGTCCATCTATTTGCTTAAGTTGGTTTCAAAATAGGAGAAAAATGTCCATACATTGGACAATTGTATCATCTGAAACAAAAACACTAATCTTTTTTTCTTATGCATATTTCATAGTTTTCTATAAGAAAATAAATATGATATATGCGTTGTAGAAACATTTAACAATTGAATAAAACAGTTAACATCTCATTCTTTCATCATTTTAAGATTTTTTTTTTACGGCTCTCGAATGGACCAACGATTTCAAGTCACTTTTGGAGTGAAATCAGTAGTGATTCAGTCTCGTTGCAAACCCTCGAACATCATTCTTATTTGAATCTGAGGTAAAATAGAACAAACTCACTGGCTTCTCCAGCAGTGTTTTATTCATGTTTGAAATTTGTTTTCCCTTAAAAGAAACTAGTATGCTGCTGCTAAGAAAAGCGCCGCAACACAAAATGGATTGATCTGTACATAAAATGACGCATTCATACATCAACATAATTAAATCTCGTGATTCATTAGTGGTTAAAATCTGCAGAAAATAACAGGTCCAGTTTGAATTCATTTTCTAAAATTTACTCACCCAATGTCGAAGTATTTGACCACATCACGTCCACTTGCACAAACAATTCGATTACTTTATGGGTGCTCCCGCTACATTTTTTAAAAAGGCTGAAAATCCAGCAGGATCGCCAAATGTGGAGTTTATTCTGATTGTTTGCAAGCGGGAGCCACTTGGAACACCTTATCGCACTGTTTATTCACTGAATGTGATGGACGACACATTCCCCGATTGCTTTGATTGCTGATGATGTGACTCTAAGTTGTGGTTCACATTAGGCCTACTTCGATGGTTTCAAAACAATTGAATATATGATTTATGTAGTAAACGGCAAGTACTGTTTCACTGCCACACAATGTAATTCCTTAGTTTTTTTCCAGAATTCTTCTGGAATTTTTCCCAGCAATTTCCTCCAGAGATTCCTTTGAAGATTCGTCCAGGATTCCCTAGGAAATTGCCTCAAAAAGTTCTACAAAAACTTCTCCTGAAACGAATTCCAGAAAGTTCTTCGGATTTTTTTTTCGGATATTCCTTAAAATTTACCTCAGGAATTACGTCAGAATTTCCTCCACGTATTTCTTTGTTTAAAAGAACCTTAGGAAATTCGTTCCTTAGGAAGTTTCGTTCTTTCGGAAATTCCTTTGAAAATTTCGTAGGAAATTGCTTTAGGAATTGCTTCATAAAATCCTTCAGGAATTCTTTCGTAATTCTCTTAGAAATTCTTTCGGATATACCTTCCGAAAATCATTCGCAAATTTCGACAGAAAATATTTTAGAATTCCTCTAAAAATTCCTTCAGAATTTAATTCACAGATTCCATCGGAAATATGTTTAGAATTTGAAAGTTTGCTTTGGAACTTCTTCGGAAATTAATACGGAGGATTATTTTAAGAATTCCTTCGGATTTTTTTTAGAAAAAAACGTTGGAATTTTTTAGAAATTCCCCTAGGGGTTCCTTAGCATGTTTTTGACAACTTATCCTCAAATTCCCATAGGAATTCTTTCAGTGCTACCTTAAACAATTCCTTGGGAATTTCTACGGGTAATTCTTTGAAAATTCTTTGGTAACTTTAGGAAGAAGTTCTTGGACATTTTCCCCCAAGGGTTCTTTCTAAAATTACGTAACGCTAAATATGGTAATTTTGGACCCCCACCCTCCCCCTCGTAACACTTTTTGTATGGAAGGTTTATTTTTTGTATGGATCGTAACGCTCGGCTTGACCCCCTCCCTCCCCATTCAACGTTACGTAATTTGTGAAAGGCCCCCAATAATTCCGTCACAACATTTTCCATTTCTTTTGATTTTTTCGGGAATCTCTTCAGAAATTAATTCAAAGAAATTTCTTCGGAAATTGCTTTTGGGAACCATTCGGAAATTCTTCTAGGAATTCCCTAGAACATTTTTTTCGAAATTTACTGAAAAGATTCTTCCTGATTTTTCTGCGGGAATTCCTTCGGTTCCCTAATGTGAACTATTTTTGAAGTCGGTGCTACCGGGCAAAATTATAAAACACCTATAAGTGCCTGAGCGCCCAAACCTTTGTTCCTTATGACGGATAAACGAGTCTATATTTAGCAAGCAAACAAGCTAGTTCGGTTTTGTATTTCTTCGGTGTGATTTGTGGGAAGTCAGTCGTGGGATCAAGAGTGAAGTTGGCCAAGTTCGGACGAAATATTTTTACAGTAACTTCTTTCGAAAATTCCTTCAGAAATTTTGTCAGAAATGTCTTTATAAACTTTTTTCGCTATTCCCTCGGGGAGTCCTTTCTGAACCCCTGAACCCCTGAACCCTTTCTTCGGAAATTCTTTTAGGAATTCTTGCGGAAACTATTTCATTCCTGAATAAATTTCCGAATTAATCCTGGAAGAATATTTTATAGTTTCACCTGTGGTTTTACTAAAGGAATTTCCCAACGAGAACCTTTTCTAATGAAACTAAAAAAATCGTAGTTACTTCTGGAAATTCCTTCAGGAATTCCACCAAGAACTTGTTTGGCATATTTTACCAACTTTTAAGGAAAAAAAATAATTTGGTTGGTCATCGTGCCCCAGTCTTACTCAGCCGAGCTCATTTAAATTATGTTGATCATCTATTGAGATTTGTGCTACAATAACGCGATGCGGGGAGTAAACTGCCCATTGTGGTTGTCATTAATGGATTCAATTGTGTATGTCCTTCCAGGATCCAAGGGTCACAGCAGGTGAACGAAGCAGCACTGCAAATTCTCTAAATATACTAGATATTCAGCCGCTCAAACCTTGCCCAATTGTATATGTAACTCAAAGAATAATAGTTAGTTTTTTTTCTGAAATTTAGATATATTGAGAAGTAAATTGACTGAAGTTTACCAAAATCCTGAATTGGGAAAACTTTTGGAAAAAATATTAACAAATTAGTCCTATGACACTGAGGTCTAATTCTCAATACTGAAGCAGGATTCGTTAAATTTTGATTAATCAGAATCAGAGAATAATAAAATAGTTAAAATTTAAATAACATTTTGAGATCAGGTACCTATTAGTGTCGCTGGTAATTTACTATGGAATGTGCTGTTTGATGATCGGCAAAAATAGAATATTACAATTTTATTCCTCGATTTTTATACGGGCGATTCGTACCGTGCGAATCAAAACCGCGTGAATTCAAAAATCCGCGTTAAAATTATTTTTTTCATACACGCCGGTTCACGCCGCCGCCGATAAAAGCCAATGGCGCGCCGCCGTGAGGCCGCCACCGCCGGGGCAAAAGTGACCACTACGCCGCCGCCGCCGATTATATGACCGGCGCACAGGTCTTATTGGTACTAGTCGACGGCATTATTCGTCGCCCAGGTCTTTGCCGATTATATCGAGTCGCATTATCTCTTATAATGTTCGTAATTATTGGTTTTCCAGGCGGCTTATTGGGCCTACGCAAACCTCCTGTCTCGTCGGATGGCGTCGTGTCAGGGCTGTTTAGTGTCCCACCTAACACCAGGACGCTTTGAGCGGCACACGGTCGCTTTGGTGGGGCCTACTTGTGGATACATTCAGCTTTTTATAGAGGTTTAACAGGGCCCACTGTCCCCACCACATCCTAGGCAAGCCCCACAACTCGCAGATGTCCTGGGGGGGGGGGGGGGGATCATCAAGTCCTTGGACATAGTCCCTGCTGCCCTACGGCTGAGTTATTAACGTTTAAAGTCTATCAAATTTTTCGTGACGATCTCCGATTTACGCAATCGTAAAGTGTACCCCAATATAGAAAAAACAGACGTAGTCCTACGTTAAAAATGGCTTGTACTTCTGTAAGATAAAAATGCAGCACACGATTACTTCCGGCACATTATTATACTGCGAGCGTCTCACTGCGTAATACAAGAACACTTTAGATACATCATTATGCGTGCCGAACCTCTAGAAGATCACCCGCAAGACACTAGATACACATCATGACTTCTTCTACTTCGGTTAAATACACGTCTTTTCCACTCAGAATTCACAGTTGTCAAGCAACCAATAACAAAAACTGGAATCCATAACTTAAATTGAAATTATGGGTGGTTATTGTGAATCGTTTAAAATACGGCAGACTTCAGTGGGCTGGTCGCGAATGTTGGAAGAAAGATTAGCGAAAATAATATTCAACAGAGAACCGGAGAGAGGTTGGGGACTTCGTGGAAGGCCCCGAACACGCTGGCTGCACGCGGTGGAATCGGACCTAGGGACCCTGAACATTCGGGAAAACTGGAGTAACATCGCCCAAGACCAACGATTATGGAGCTCTACAATACGCCAGGCATAGGTGTCTCGACGCTGTAGCCAACCAGGTATCTAGGTAGGTAATTTTTCTCAATGAAACCAAACTTCTCAACCGCTTGTTACATTTCGGTACCTTTCACCACGCAGAACTATCCATGGTAACACCTTTCTTCTTGCGCCCCACCAATGCAGACGACTTTAAAATTTTTGCGTCACACCATGCAGAGTTGTGATCCAACCGATCCACAATAACACACAGCGTCACATCAATGCGGAGGAAGAAATTTTTAAATGCGGATGTCCCACCACGCATACTTGAAGCCCATTCAAACCAAAATAACACAATTATTCTTGCGGGAATCTCACCACGCAGAATTGAGATCCATCCGATACACAATACAGCATTCTTATCACGGGCATCCCATCAACGCAGAAGAAGAAGCTATTGAATGCGGGCGTCGCGAAACGCAGAACTGTTTCAATTTTATCCAAAATAACACCATTCCTCTTGCGGGCATCCTATCAACACATGAGAAGACTTAGACTTGCGATCCACAATAATATCATTTTTCTTGTGGGCGGTACACCAACGTAAAGGAAGAAAATCTTAAACGCGCAGCATGCAGAACTATTATCCATTCGATTTTCGCCATAACACCATTCCTTTTGCTTGCGTCACGCCAATAGTTTTCACGAAATTCATGAATGTGGGCCATTCTTCTTGCAGGCGTCCCATTAACGCAGAAGAAAAATCTCTGCGAGCATCACACCACGCAGATTTATAATCCATTCAACAGACAATACGTCATTCCTCTTGTGGGCGTCCCATCAATGCAGAAGAAGAAACTATTGAATGCGAGCTTCCCAGCACACATACTTGTGATCCGTGTGATCATAATCACACCATTCCCTAGCAGCACACATGCTCCACATAGGTTACTGGATTCAGTCACAATCAAGTTGTTGCAACTATTTTTGTCTGGCGTGTGCTGCTCGGGTACTTGTGATCAAAGTAACAACATTCTTCTTACGTGGACCACACCGATGAATTACACGAAACTATTGAATGTGGGCAATTATACTTGCGGGCGTCCCAATAATAAAGAAGAAGAACCTCTTAAATGCGAACGTTCCATCACGCGTAATTGTGTCCCATTTGATTCACAATACCACCATTCTTCTTGCGTGCGTCACACATGCAGAAGAATCTTTTTGTTGCATAAAACAATAATACCACCGGTCTTTTGACAACCATTTCATTATGAGCTTGAGCTTGAGCTTGATTGACTGCTCGTAGTTGCTACTCCATTATGACCAGATCAGCTGTTCTTGCACAGGGAACCAACAGATGTTTGCTTGGGACTAGCACACATCTTCAATGTACAAGTACTGGTGATCTCATTTGTTAGGTCATACTGGCGCCTGCCACGTCAGAATGCAAGTCAATATAGGGAAGGGGAGGAAATGATGATGCAATCACTCGCCCACTGCAAGCCGAATATACCTCTGCACTTGCCACGAGTTCATGCGGAATTTGTTGGAATTTCTGGGTTAGGTTGGAGAGGCAGAGGTCCGTCTTGGTTAACGAGCTACCAATGTGATAGATAGGAGAAGGTAACTGATGAAATTTCTAATTGGATGTAGGAAACGAGCTCTATAGTTCATTTCCAATTCTATCAGATTACTGATAGAATACTCAAGTTGAAGGTATAGGAATAGTAATGGAAACGGTATGGAAGTCCATTTCCAGTTCTAGCGATTGCTAGAACATGAGAAATAAAGAGAAAGATACAGAGTAGGAGAATGGAACGGACCTGGGATTGAACCCACGACCTCCTGCGTATGAGGCAGAAGCAGTAGCCATATGACTACCAAGCCCGTTCTCTTTTGACAACCATTTCATTATATGGAAAAACTGTATAAATTGATCAACATAAATCTAGGAAATTTTTTTCAAAAAGGGTAACTGTACCAGTTTTGGCCATGTTCCTAATTTGGCCAGTTTCTAGCATAAGTCCAAACATAAAGCAATTCCCGAGGTTTTTATTAGCTGTAACAGGAGATATATCCCTTGCGCTTCTTCGCTGTGGAAAATGATGGATAGTTTTAGATGCGTAATTGTATTTGACCTTGAAATTTGAAAAGACTATTACTCCCTCTGTTAAGTATATTTTGTTCAATTGACGTTACTACCAGATACATTGGAACCCTTTCTTTCTGTTGGGCACATTAGTTGACGAAAATAGTTTGAATAAAACGCATAATCCCCGTTCTAAAAACCAAGCTTAAAATCAATTGGAACCCATTCATTCTGTTGGGCACATTATTTGACGAAAATAGTTTGAATGTAGCGCACAATCCCTGCTCTAGAAACCAAGCTCAAAAACAATTACGCCCATTTGGAAAACATCCCTAGAAATCATCTTTTCTACATGAAGGATGAAGCCCTTCATATCCTAGCGGTAAGATACGCGGCTATGTAGCCAGACCATGCTGTGGGTGGCAGGGTTCGATTCCCGGTGACGGTCAGGGCAATTTTCGGTTTGGAAATTACTTTTCGACTTTCCTGGGCATAAAAGTATAATCGTGTTAACCTCATGATATACGAATGCAAAAATGATAACCTGGCTTAGAAACCTCACGGTTAATAACTGTGGAAGTGCTTAACCCTCTCCCGCCCATGGTGTCTGTGGAGCATCATCAAATTTTGCACCTTCTAACCTTCATCGAATTGTTTTAACAACAAAAAGGAATATTTGACACAACTTTATGGTTCTATTAGACTGCAAATATAATCAATTTTGAGTACAAATAGTGAAACTATTGAAAACAATCAATTGACTATTGATTTACAATCAAAAACTTTTTTTTTTCGTTTTCCACTATTTTTTGCTATGCTAAATAACTTTTGTTCTGACACTTTTCTCAAAGATGATTCCTTCCTATTGAAATCTTTGAAAAAAGTGAGGTGGCGAAGCGAAGCAGCGAGGTGGCAATGTTCCAGTGGGGGATGTAATGCAAATAAGAAGAAGAAGACATGGAGTATGGAGTAAACAGGGACCAGAGGTAAAGTGGATGACTCTCACTTCCCATGTAACTAGTTCGATTCTCTTTCTATTATTTTTGTCTCTTTTGTTGATGTCATAGTATTGTCGATACAATTGTTTCGCAGTAAAGTAAAAACAACCATGAGTTTCGTAGTTTTCTGATGTACTATTTGACAGTTGGAAAGCATGGTTTAAGCAAATATATACGAGAGTGGAATCAGCTATCCAACTATCGCGTATGGTCGATTCGCCCCTATTTGTGGTTGAATCAAAATCTGGTTGATTCTACCACATTTTTTTTTCTCCGATCACCAACGCAGCCCAAACAGCACGGGCATTTTTTTCAAATAGCTGCTTATTCCTAATAAATTGCTTTAAAGACTCTGGCAATAAATTAAGTTGCATGACAGTCACTCTCCAGTTCCAGAAATACACAACGTTTCATTTCCGTTCCAGTGTCGTCGCAATCTGCAGGGGAACTGACTTCTTGGATGACAATTTGTTCCATGTTTTTCGTCGAACAAATTAAATAGATTGGTTGCACAAATAATAAGACTTCGGTTCTTGCTGTTACCGCAATATTTCTAATTTGTTGCAAAATGCTTTGGGATGAGCTGAACAGCATTTTATTTTCAACAGTTTCCTGATTATTCCTTAAAAGATACAATGAAGTTTCAAATTATTTTGTTGTTTATTTAGTACACTTGTAGGCAGAACCTCCAAATAGAATTGGTGGTGTGATGATTATAGTAGTAGGTTGAAACTCTCAAGGACCATTGTTTGATTCCCAGTTGGTTTTAAAATCATTGTAGCCGCAAAATAGGCTCCACCTCTTGCGCTTTTCATGTTAAAAAGGAGTTTCACATACGACGCGTTGCGCATAATTCACACCTTTATTAAATCACACCACAATTGTTGTTACTCACTGAGAAACAAGTGGTGTTGCTTGGAAGAACAAGAAACTCTTGAATGCAAGCGTCCCACCACACAAAATTGTAATCCACCCGATTCCTAATAACACTATTCTTCGTCTAGGCGTCCCATTACGCAGAATTGTGATCTATCCAATCCACACTATTATTATTGCGGGCGACACATCAATGCAGAATAAAAATCTCTTGAATGCGGGCGTCACACAATGCAAAATTGTGATCCTTTTATTTAACAACAATACCATTCTTCTTGCATGCGTCCCAACAACGAAAATTAGGAAACTCTTGAATCACCCAGACTTGCGATCCATCCGATCCATAATAACACCATTCTGCTTGCGGACGTTTCACCACCAAGAATTGTGATTCATCCGAATCACAATAATTACACTTTTCTGTCGGGCGTCCCACCAAGTAATTGCGATTCATTCGATTCACAATACTACCGTTCTATATCAACTTGTTTGAAAATAAATTTTGAAACTTGTTGAAAGTGGAACCTTACTTTCTTATAGGTTTATTTTATAATTTATTGCTTTCTACTTTGATGGTTTTTTTTTTTAATTTGGCCAAATTTTTTTCTTTGTTGTATTGATATTACATTTCTGTTCATAAATTGTACATATTAGAAAAAAAGGCAATTAGTTTCGAGCTTAATCATCTTTCGCTTATTACATCAATCTTTCAACAAACGAATCAAATGGACAGAATCGAATTTAAGAAATTAATTTAATTACTTGATAAGTATAATAGAAATCCTAAACAAAATGGCAAAAACTTAATTAAAACGATCATTTTGTGCATCAAACCAAGATTCCAAGATTCTAAGAAGTAATTTTGTAGTTTGGAAGCCAATCACCGTGGGAAGAAATATGGATCAATTATTAACAAAAAAAAAAAATTGACATTGTACGCTTCAACTAAATTTATTTTTACAGACCAAATTTTTGTACTCTTTGTCATAAAAAACACTATTGAAATACATTAACCTTGAAAAAATTAGTTCCCCTTTGAAATTGTTAATACATTCATCTAATCCAAGGTGTATGTTCAATTTTATGATTGACTGTATTTCGAAATTTCATTCAATTTGCTGCGTACGGGATTCACGTATTTATGAAGCAATCTCTTAAAAAGAATTTCTTTTGAATTCCATAAATCCACTTGATCTGAACATCTGGATTGGTACTTTATTTTTTATTTATTCAGACTAAGGCCGAAGTGGCCTGTGCGGTATATAAGAGTCTCCTCCATTCGGCTCGGTCCATGGCTACACGTCGCCAACCACGCAGTCTACGGAGGGTCCGCAAGTCATCTTCCACCTGATCGATCCACCTTGCCCGCTGCGCACCTCGCCTTCTTGTGCTCGTCGGATCGTTGTCGAGAACCATTTTCACCGGGTTACTGTCCGACATTCTGGCTACGTGCCCGGCCCATCGCAGTCGTCCGATTTTCGCGGTGTGAACGATGGATGGTTCTCCCAACAGCTGATGCAATTCGTGGTTCATTCGCCTCCTCCACGTACCGTCCGCCATCTGCACCCCACCATAGATGGTACGCAGCACTTTCCTTTCGAAAACTCCAAGTGCGCGTTGGTCCTCCACGAGCATCGTCCAGGTCTCGTGTCCGTAGAGAACTACCGGTCTAATGAGCGTTTTGTAGATTGTCAGTTTGGTACGGCGGCGAACTCTATTCGATCGGAGCGTCTTGCGGAGTCTGTACGAGTATGTACGATTTCCAGCCACTATGCGTCTCCGAATTTCTCTGCTGGTATCATTTTTGGCAGTAACCACTGAGCCCAAGTCCCAAATTCTTCTACCACCTCGATTTCGTCACCACCGATGCAAACTCGCGGTGGGTGGCTCACATTGACTTCTCTTGAACCTCTCCCTATCATGTACTTCGTCTTCGACGTGTTGATGACTAGTCCGATCCGCTTAGCTTCCCTCTTCAGTCTGATGTAAGCTTCCTCCATCTTCTCAAAGTTACGTGCCATAATATCTATGTCGTCGGCGAAACCAAATAGCTGGACGGACTTATTGAAAATTGTACCACTCGTGTTAATCCCTGCTCTTCGTATTACCCTTCCAAAGCGATGTTGAATAGCAAACACGAAAGACCATCACCTTGCCGTAACCCTCTGCGAGTTTCGAAGGGACTCGAGAATGCCCCTGAAACTCGAACTACGCACATCACCCGATCCATCGTCGCTTTGATCAACCGTATCAGTTTATCCGGAAAACCGTGTTCGTGCATTAGCTGCCATAGCTGGTCCCGATCGATTGTATCATATGCGGCTTTGAAGTCGATAAATAGATGATGTGTGGGCACGTTGTATTCGCGGCATTTCTGCAGTACTTGGCGAATGGCGAACACCTGGTCCGTGGTGGAGCGTTCGCCCATAAAACCCGCCTGGTACTGCCCCACGAACTCCCTTGCAGTTGGTGCTAGTCGACGGCATAAAATTTGGGAGAGTACCTTGTAGGCGGCGTTCAGCAATGTGATTGCGCGGTAGTTGCTACAATCCAGCTTATCGCCCTTTTGTAGATGGGACACGACACCTTCCATCCACTCCTGCGGCAAAACTTCCTCCTCCCAAATCTTGGTAATGACCCAGTGCAGCGCTCTAGCCAGTGCCTCACCACCGTGTTTAAATAGCTCTCCTGGTAGTTGGTCAACCCCAGGGGCTTTGTTGTTCTTCAGTCGGCCAATCTCCTTCTGTATTTAATGGAGATCCGGAGCCAGTAAGATTATGTCCTGCGCGCGTTCTCCCAGGTCCATCACCATACCGCCATCTTCGTCTGCCACATCGCCATTCAGGTGTTCTTCGTAGTGCTGCCGCCACCTTTGGATCACCTCACGCTCGTTCGTAAGAAGGTTCCCGTTTATATCCTTACACATATCAGGCTGTGGCACGTGGCCCTTACGTGAACGGTTTAACTTCTCATAGAACTTTCGTGTGTTATTAGCGCGGTACAGTTGCTCCGTTTCTTCACGGTCTCGATCTTCCTGCTGGCGCTTTTTCCTCCGGAAAATCGAGTTTTGTCTGTTCCGCGCCTGTTTATATCGTGCCTCGTTCGCCCTCGTGCGGTGTTGCAGCAATCTCGCCCATGCTGCATTCTTCTCTTCCACTAACTGCTCACATTCGCCGTCATACCAGTCGTTTCTCTGATCCGGGGCACCGTGCCAAGTGCAGCGGTTGCGGTGCTACCAATGGCGGATCGAATATCTCTCCAGCCATCTTCAAGAGACGCTGCGCCTAGCTGCTCTTCCGTTGGGAGTGCCACTTCCAGCTGCTGCGCGTATTCTTGGGCTAGTCTACCGTCTCGTAGCCGCCCGATATTAAGCCGCGGCGTCCGACTTCGACGCGTGTTGTACACCGTCGAGAGTTTTGAGCGCAGGCATACTGCAACGAGGTAGTGGTCGGATTCAATATTCGCACTGCGGTAAGTGCGGACGTTCGTGATGTCGGAGAAGAATTTACCGTCGATTAGAACGTGGTCGATTTGGTTTTCCGTTTCTTGGTTAGGTGATTTCCATGTGGCCTTGTGGATATTTTTGCGGGGAAAGAAGGTGCTTCGGACTACCATTCCGCGGGAGGCTGCGAAGTTTATGCATCGTTGGCCGTTGTCATTCGATACGGTGTGCAGACTATCCGGTCCGATGACCGGTCTATACATTTCCTCCTTCCTACCTGTGCGTTCATGTCACCGATGACGATTTTAACGTCCCGCAGTGGGCATCCATCGTATGTCTGCTCCAGCTGTGCGTAGAACGCTTCTTTCTCGTCGTCGGGTCTCCCTTCGTGTGGGCAGTGCACGTTGATGATGCTATAGTTGAAGAAACGGCCTTTAATCCTCAGCTTGCACATCCTTGCGTTGATTGGCTGCCACCCAATCACGCGTTGGCGCATCTTACCCAGCACTATGAAGCCGGTTCCCAGCTCGTTGGTGGTGCCACAGCTTTGGTAGAAGGTAGCCGCTCGATGCCCGCTTTTCCACACTTTCTGTCCTGTCCAGCAAATCTCCTGCAGCGCCACGACGTCGAAGTTGCGGGGATGTAATTCATCGTAGATCATCCTGTCGCAACCTGCGAAACCTAGCGACTTGCAATTCCATGTTCCAAGCTTCCAATCGTGATCCTGTATTCGTCGCCTAGGTCTTTGCCGATTATATCGAGTCGCATTATCTCTTATATTGTTCGTAATGATTGGTTTTCTAGGCGGCTTATTGGGCCTGCGCAAACCTCCTGTCTCGTCGGAGGGCCGTCGTGTCAGGGCTGTTTAGCGTCCCACCTAACACCAGGACTTGGGCTTGTGCGCTTTGAGCGGCACACGGTCGCTTTGGTGGGGCCTACTTGCGGATACATGCAGCTTTTTATAGAGGTTTAACAGGGCCCACTGTCAAACCCCACCACATCCTAGGCAAGCCCCACAACTCGCAGATGGCCTGGGGAGGGATCGTCAAGCCCTTGGACATAGTCCCTGCTGCTGCCTGGATTGGCACTTACTTGTATCGAAATCAGTTTTAGGGGTCTCTAAGTTGCCTATCGCCATGGCTCAAAATGATGGTTGTGATGGTTCATTGAGTACCGTTCTGTCGCATCGTCAGATTTTCATAACCGAGCCACGAATAGAGAACAGTGCGTGTCAATTAATTTATTCAACTGGATCGCACCTAGGAAAGAGGTTCTCGAACCACACGGCTCGTTACGCAGACTTCTCTCGTGTATACGATAGTGGGGAATATGAATAAATATCGTTCAGCTGTCACAATTTTTCGTTTTTTTATGAATGTCCGACCAAAGGAAGCAACGGACTTAGAATGGAGAATATTTTTCTCTCAAGTGTTACGCTTTTGTTGTTTTGTTGTGTTTTGAGTCGCAGCTTTGGTGAGAAGGAGATGAAATTAAGCGGGGGGCGTGTGGCTGGACTGCAGGGTGGGTGCGAGATAAAATGGCCTCCTGTTGCTTTTATGGTCGTAACTCATCAATAATAAAGTTGATGCCTTTTTTCGTTGTTTTGTTGTTTGGCTTCGTTCGGTCATAGTGGAGTGCCGAAGCATTTCTCTTTCATCATGTCCAGTGCCAAGCCGGTATCATTCCGCATCGAGTAGGGAAGGACTTTTCCACAGCGTTGTAGATCGGAACTAGATAGTTCTGTCGACCGCCGTTGTGGCTTTGGTGTTCACTCCTTGTTCCGATGACCGTAGCTAAGTGGTTATACGGAAGACGAGGAGTAATTCAAACCGAAGTGAAAAGCAATTATGAGGTTACATGGGGTTGCGGAAGACTTTTACTGGCTGAAGTTGTTCTGCGGTCGTAAATTAACCGAACAGACGCGGTCAGTTGTTCGGGATTTTATTAACTTTCTTCGTCTAAGATCCATGTACCATAACCTGCAAAAGTCAAGAGGGAAAGTTTATTAGATTAATATTTGCCCCCTCACATGTAGCAGCAAATAAATAGTTGCCTTTTGAAGTCAAACCAGTAAGCAGAGTTCGTGGAGAAGGACAACCCCCAAAATTGGGTATGAAAAGTCTTCATATCCTGCCCTTTTTATGGCGTCATAAATCCATCAAGGAAAAATATCTCTAAGATGGGACCAACCGACGACAGATAACTATCACGGCAAAGTTAATCCCAAAGTCAATTGTTTTAGAACGTTCCTGCTTGCAGCTTTTAGAATTTTATAGGTTTATGACAAGTCACTTTTCAGCTCTTTTAAGTTTGCAACATTCCTCCTTTCCTCACATTTCATCTTACACTGCTATTTCTGCAGTACACCTCCATTACCGATTTCACGCTTTTGCTTCGTTCATCAATTTTCTATTCTTCTATTTTTAGATGCTTCGATAGATATCTCCGGAACGGCCCTGCAGTGAGTGTAGAGATACCGTTGATTGACATTGAGCTTATGTAAATATTTATTGAGCTTCTGCATCGATCCTCACTGGGAGCAATGGGCTTGCGCGTCCGTCGGGATCGAATAAGTGGAAGAATTTGTGCAGAGAACGAGCGCAGAGGCCGATGGGTTTTCGAATGTATTTTATGGCTTTATTGCTTACGAGGGAAGATGCACATGCACAGATTGGCAACATGATAGATTACGGACCATTACGAAGGTGAGGAAAAGTTCTCGGAATGCTGGCAAGCTGCAGTGGGATGATCGTTTATGTTCAAGGTTTCTGAAGTCAAATGCGTAGCCATTAGAATTGACTGAAAGTTCATAAATACAGAAAACGAGAATGAACAGCTTTCAAATAAGATGTATATATGTATCTACACAGCATTTTATAGTGATTTATGGTAAAATTGCTTTCAAATGGAATTCAGGAATGTTATCGCACTAGATGAAGATTTTTACTTACTTACATCTATTATTTTTTAAATAACTTCAATTTATACTTTACTAGTTGATTCCACACCTGATCCTTGCATTTTCGTGATTACCTATCCGACTTTCTCAGTAAAATTTTCCGATTTCCCATAGGGGAACTGTACCGGTTTTGGCCATGTTCCTAATTTGGCCAATTTTGCGAATAACTCCAAAAATAAAGCAATTCGCGAGGGTTTTATTAGTTCCATCAAAAGATATATCCCTCACGGTTCAACCAACATTATATCTATGGTTCAACGCTGCTTTCAACTGATCGATTATTTTGGAAAAATATGTATTTTCCAAGGTTGGCCAAATTAGGCACTAAGTTGGCCAAAACCGGTGCACTTCCCCTATATATATTTACCTCTTCATGTTTTCAAAAAGTTTAAAAAAATTCAACCGGTCAGCACAGAATCACAATTCTTATGCTAAAATAAGCCATCTGTCAAATTTTCAGCTAATTGGGATAAAATTTCGAGGTGGCTCAAGTCGATTTAGTGTTCTTGAAAAAAAAAATTAACTAGAGATATAAATGTTAAAAATCATCGCAACAACCTCTAAACGGAAGCTTTTGGTGTGCTCTACAAGTCTTGTGAACACTGCGATTCGTTCCGTTTATGTTTGGCCATGTAAAAGTGATTTTCAACCTATGCACTTAATAGAAACACTGTTTCCCCTAAAAGTCGTTGTTTTACAAAATTCTTGAGTGTTTTACAAATCATTGCTAATTTATAATATTATTTTTCCTCTGTTTACCCTGGACATTTGAATAAAATTACACGTTAGGATTTGTTGTTGGTGATGTAGATCTAGTTGGCGACAACGAATCAAAGCAACCATAGATTAGTATTTTAAATTTGAATAAAATTCATTCCTAGTTTGTCTCTCTTCAAGTTCAGACGTTTTTCCTTTTCACGAAAGAAGTAGTGTTCCGGTCTACGGCCATTTACCATCCAAGAGGTTTTGGGCCCAGGAGAAGTCAAGATGGAAAGATCTGGAATCGCGAAGCTGATTAACGAAAACTACGAAACCTGGAAGCTAGAGGTGGAGTTCATATTGGTGCGAGGAGGCCATTGGAAGTACATCGTGCCCGGCGTGAAGCCAGCAGCTACGGATGACGGTGCGAACGCGGCGGCGCTGGAAGCCTGGGACGAAGGTGATCAAAAAGCACGTGCAGACCGCCAAAGAAGTATGAGATAACCTACGAAAGCAACACGAGAAAAAGTCGCTGATGTCGAAGGGTCATATTCTAAAGCGGATTTGCGATCTCAAGTTTCAGGGCGGAGACGACATCGAGGACCACCTGGCCGAGTTCGAAAGCTTGTTCGAGAAATTGGCCAGCGCAGGTACGAAGCTCGACGATGATTTGCAGTTTATTCTTGTCTTTCGCAGTTTGCCAAGCACATTCGATTCTCAAAGTTACGTGCCATGATATCAATGTCGTCGGCGAAACCAAATAACTGGACGGACTTCGTGAAAATCGTACTACTCGTGTCAATCCCTGCCCTTCGTATTACTCCCTCCAAAGCGATGTTGAATAGCAGACACGAAAGATCATCACCTTGCCGTAACCCTCTACGGGTTTCGAAGGGACTCGAGAATGCCCCTGAAACTCGAACTACGCACATCACCCGATCCATCGTCTCCTTGATCAACCGTATCAGTTTATCCGGAAATCCGTTTTCGTGCATTAGCTGCCATAGCTGGTCCCGATCGATTGTATCATATGCGGCTTTGAAGTCGATAAATAGATGATGTGTGGGCACGTTGTATTCGCGGCATTTCTGCAATACCTAACGTATGGCGAACACCTGGTCTGTGGTAGAGCGTTCACCCATATATCCCGCCTGGTACTGCCCCACGAACTCTCTTGCAATTGGTGTTAGTCGACGGCATAAAATTTGGGAGAGTACCTTGTAGGCGGCGTTCAGGTGCTCTTCGTAGTGCTGCCGCCACCTTTGGATCACCTCACGCTCGTTCGTAAGAAGGTTCCCGTTTATGTCCTTACACATATCGGGCTGTGGCACGTGGCCCTTACGTGACCGGTTCAACTTCTCATAGAACTTTCGTGCGTTATTAGCGCGGTACAGTTCCTCCGTCTCTTCACGGTCTCGATCTTTCTGCTGGCGCTTTTTCCTCCGGAAAATCGAGTTTTGTCTGTTCCGCGCCCGTTTGTATCGTGCCTCGTTCGCCCTCGTGCGGTGTTGCAGCAATCTCGCCCATGCTGCATTCTTCTCCTCAACTAACTGCTCACATTCGCCGTCATACCAGTCGTTTCTCTGATCCGGAGCCACCGTGCCTAGTGCAGCGGTTGCGGTGCTTCCAATGGCAGATCGAATATCTCTCCAGCCATCTTCAAGAGATGCTGCGCCTAGCTGCTCTTCCGTTGGGAGTGCCACTTCCAGCTGCTGCGCGTAGTCTTGGGCTAGTCTTGTAGCCGCCCAATGTTAAGCCGCGGCGGACGACTCCGACGCGTGTTGATCACCGTCGAGAGTTTTGAGCGCAGACATACTGCGACGAGGTAGTGGTCGGATTCAATATTCGCACTGCGGTAAGTGCGTACGTTCGTGATGTCGGAGAAGAATTTACCGTCAATTAGAACGTGGTCGATTTGGTTTTCCGTTACTTGATTAGGTGATTTCCATGTGGCCTTGTGGATATTCTTGCGGGGGAAGAAAGTGCTTCGGACTACCATTCCGCGGGAGGCTGCAAAGTTTATGCATCGTTGGCCGTTGTCGTTCGATACGGTATGCAGCCTATCCGGTCCGATGACCGGTCTATACATTTCCTCCCTTCCTACCTGAGCGTTCATGTCACCGATAACGATTTTGACGTCCCGCAGTGGGCATCCATCGTATGTCTGCTCCAGCTGCGCATAGAACGCTTCTTTCTCGTCGTCGGATCTCCCTTCGTGTGGGCAGTGCACGTTGATGATGCTATAGTTGAAGAAACGGCCTTTTATCCTCAGCCTGCACATCCTTGCGTTGATTGGCTGCCACCCAATCACTCGTTGGCGCATCTTTCCCAGCACTATGAAGCCGGTTCCCAGCTCGTTGGTGGTGCCACAGCTTTGGTAGAAGGTAGCCGCTCGATGCCCGCTTTTCCACACTTTCTGTCCTGTCCAGCAGATTTCCTGCAGCGCTACGACATCGTAGTTGCGGGGATGTAATTCATCGTAGATTATCCTGTCGCAACCTGCGAAGCCTAGCGACTTGCAGTTCCATGTTCCAAGCTTCCAATCGTGATCCTTTATAGGTTATAGGTTTATATCCTAGGTCGTTGCCGATTGTATCGAGTCGTATTATCTTCTATGTCGTTCGTAATAGTTGTTTTTAAAGGCGGCTTATTGGGCCTGCGCAAACCTCCTGTCTCGTCGGAGGGCCGTCGTGTCAGGGCTGTTTAGCGTCCCACCTAACACCAGGACTTGGGCTTGTGCGCTTTGAGCGGCACACGGTCGCTTTGGCGGAGCCTACTTGCGGATACATGCAGCTTTTTATAGAGGTTTAACAGGGCCCACTGTCAAACCCCACCACATCCTAGGCAGGAGCCACAACTCGCAGATGGCCTGGGGAGGGATCGTCAAGCCCTTGGACATAGTCCCTGCTGCCCCCCATGGAGGATGAAGTTACGTTATTCTTCCCTTATCGCTAATTGACATGAACCGTAGCGAGATGGAGAAACAGGAGGAGCCTGCGCAACCCGGCCTGGCAGCCGAGCCCGGCGATAGCGAGAGCGAAGAAGATTTCCACGGATATGAAGACCATTCGGATGACAGCCTGTACCAGGATGCCGATCCCGACGAAGAGCCACACGTAGAGCCGATGCCGGTGGACGAAAGGCAAACGGTTGGTACACCGCGACGGTCGACTAGGGTGACCAAAGGTATCCCACCTAATCATTACGGTGCTGATGGAAAACTTGCATGCTGTCATAATGATGAGCAGCTATCAAGAAGCTGTGGCTAGTCCAGAAGTTGATTTATGGAAGCAGGCCATGCAGGAAGAGTTGAAGTCGCTATACGAGAACAACGTGTGGGAGCCAGCCAAGCTGCCGACCGGCAAGAAAACCATCGGGTGCCGCCGGGTGGATCGTTCGCCACAAAGCGCATCTAGTCGCGCAGGGCTTTACGCAGAAGTATGGAGTCGATTACGACGAAGTTTTTGCTCCGGTCGTGAAGCAAACGATGTTTCGGGCTCTATTCTCCGTTGCAAGTCAAAGGAAACTCCTGATCAAGCATGCTGATGTCAAGACCGCTTACCTGAACGGAGATCTTCAAGAAACGGTCTACATGCGGCTGCCTCCAGGATGTGTAGCGAAAGATGAAATGGACGTATGCCGTTTACGGAAGGGATTGTATGGGCTGAAACAAGCCGCCCGTATTTGGAACCACAAATTGGACGACACGCTCAAACAAATGGGTTTCAAGCCGTCGAAGAATGACTGCTGCCTCTACGTCAGAAAAAAAGGTAAGCTCGCCTACATTGCTGTCTACGTTGACGATTTTGTTATAGTGTGCGAGATGGAGTACGAATACGAGGACATCGCCAAGCAGCTGAACCGACATTTCACGGTGACGTCTCTCGGGGACATCAAGTTTTTCCTCGGTATCCAAGTCACCCGTTCCGAGAAGCACATTGCGCTCAGCCAGAGAGCCTATATCCAGAAGCTTCTGACCAGGTTCGGTCTGCAAGATGCGAAGCCTTCTACCATTCCACTGGATCCCGGCCACCTACATCCAAAGGAGGAGATCCCACTGTCCAATAACCACCAGTATGCCATATGCTTGATTGGTGGGTTGTTGTACGTGGCCATGTGCACTCGTCCTGATGTCGCAGCAGCAGTTTCGATTCTGGGAAGAAAAACTAGTTGCCCATCACAGGCCGATTGGGTAGAGGCACAGCATGTCCTGCGGTACCTCAAAGGTACTATCGATCATGAACTGATC
Organism: Armigeres subalbatus; assembly: GCF_024139115.2. Taxonomy (NCBI): domain Eukaryota; kingdom Metazoa; phylum Arthropoda; class Insecta; order Diptera; family Culicidae; genus Armigeres; species Armigeres subalbatus. Next base: position 42,786,959 of record NC_085141.1, on the reverse strand, counting down.
CTGGGAGCCGATTCCACGGAACTGGAGGTGTTCGTAGACGCGGACTGGGCTGGCGACACCAAAGATAAGTTGCTACAACAAAAGTAGTGAAAAAACTTTTCTCCATGGCGAACATTGCACTTTGTTTACTGAGATCGATATCCTAGCATATCATCAGTATCTTGCTCATAAGATCGAATGATGGGATAAATTGCAATGCCTGATTTTAATACAATTATTGTATTGAAATCTCACAGATTTGTATTATTTTAATACAATATCTCTTGTAATAATTTAGGTTTAAACAAGCAGAGGTAACAGAACAGTAACAGGTTTTATTGAGACGTCCGATCAGTTTGAGGTACAAGTTGGATCTAAGAACAATATATTTTTTTCCTAACAAATTATCTAGCGTTGCTATGCAAGCTTTGCAGCTCAATATACGATTGCCTACTACGTCAACACCCCCTCTCAATCGGTCAATCCTATTCCTTTACACAGCTTATTGAAATGTACCGCATCCAATGATTTTGTGAATAAGTCTGCCAGTTGATTTCTCGTGTTGATGTATTTCACCGTAACTCGTCCATTTGCAATATGGTCCCTTATAAAATGGTGCTTAATATCAATATGCTTTGATCTCTTATTTTCGCAATTCTTCGCCATACCTATGGCTCCTTGATTGTCTTCGAAAATAAGAATGGGATCAGATGACTGCATGAGTTGAAGATCTTCTAGCACTCCTGACAACCAAATGCCTTCCGAAACAGCAGAACTCATAGAGACATACTCTGCCTCACTAGACGATGTGGAAATGGTTACTTGTTTCTTGCTTGACCAACATACTACATTTCCAAATACTTTAAATACGTATCCGCTGACAGATTTCCTAACCTCCGCATCAGATGCCCAATCAGCGTCAGCATATCCGACCAATGGTCCCGCAGAGTCGTTCCGTGTGTACTGCAGCTGTTTTGATTTTGATCCCTTCTGGTAACGTACTACACGCTTCAAGCACTGCCATTCCCTAGTAACATTTTAGTTTTATACTGGTTTTATAATACTCTTGTAGAGTAAATTTTGGTTTTCAAGAGCGTTATAAAACTTAAAATGTTACTTGGGTTGTATTGTTGTTGGTTTCTTCTGATATCGTCCCAAAAATCCAACGGAGAAACATAAGTCTGGTCTGGTACAAAGCATTATGTACATGATAGTGCCTAGAAGCTCACGGTAAGGTTCATCGATTGCTTTACCATCCCGAGGAACTTGCAGCTTCTTTTCTATAGGTGTTTTTACAGGGTTGCAGTCTGTCATCTTGAATCGAGCCAATAGTTTGTCGGTATTCACTTCCTGTGAAAGATTCATGGTGCTTTAGGTGCTATAATACCATCAGGAATCGACATGTACAGTTCTTCTTTAAGGTCCCCGTGAAGAAATGCTGTCTTCACGTCCATTTGATGGAAGTAGAAACGTTGCTGCACGCGAGAACCGTGCGAATAGTGGCAAGCCTTGCTACCGGTGCGAAAGTCTCCTCATAGTCTCAGCTTTTTGCAAAAATCCTTTTGCGATGAGCCTCGCCTTGTACTTCACAGGGTTGCCGTTAATATCATCCTTCAGTCGGAACACCAATTTGGTTTTCAATGGTTTGATTCCATCTGGACAACTTGTGACACACCAAACTTTATTTTCCTCCATAGAACGGAGCTCGTCCTGTTCGATCTGCCAGTTCGTCAAATGATTCGGGTACGTCTGCGGAAATCAATTCACCAGAAGTTGCTCTATAGCCGATGAAATGATCGAACAACTTACCGGGGAGCCTGCGCTCCCGTTCGCTGGACCTCAATAACAATGGTGTCCACACAGACCCTTAGAGGCCATGCGCATGGTTCATGATCTAGATCTGTCTAAATAGGATGTTCTAAGCTCTCCAAATCGCTCTGGAGTTCAGACCAATTGGTGTACCAAGTCAACTAAGCTCGATACAAAGCCAATAGCAATCCATGATGTCCATACTGTCATCTTGAAGTCATGCGCATGATATGTACAATTCGGAAGTTCCAAGTTCTCAAAATGATGCTACAATTTAGGTCAACTGGCAGGGTTTGTAGAAATCGCTCTCAATAGACAACGAACAACGATAAAAGAGAGGCAAAAGCCTCTTCAAATCATAACAAGCCATGAAGCCAACAAAACTATCGCACTTGTATACAAGTTGGAAAAAAAAACTGATTCGGATAAACGGCCCCCACCGTTGCAATATGGGGAAAAGGGTAGCCATTAATCGAAAAATTTACTATCTCCAATTAGTCTAATTCATATATCATATGAAAGTATATACCCAAGATAAGAGAATCGGAAAACATTGAAGCGCTATGTTTATTCAGTCAGTTATTCTCACTTTTCACTTCTCATTTCTCATTTCTCATTTCTTTCTTTGAATTTCTCACTTGTAAATTCTCACTTCTTACTTTCCACTTCTCACTACTTACTGCTTACTTCTCTCTTTCCACTTCTCATTTCTCACTTTGCAGTTTTCACTTCTTAATTTTTTAATTTCTAGCCTGTCAGTGAGACTAAGTCTTGTGAGTGGCTGAATGCGAAATTGAATGGTCGGTGTTGGAAATGATTTTTCAGCAGCACCCAGTCGCACTCACCACGGCGGCGATGAAGGCGGCGGCGACTGCAGATTATACTGAGATCCATGTTTTTCACTGCATTGACTGTGAAATATTTCTACCCTGATTCTAATAACTTTTATATATAAATATTCTAGTAACTTTTTCCACAAGTTATTTTCAATTGTGTTTTTACATAAACATGTAGTCCTTAAAGGATCCTATAACTTTTTTCAATAGGTCATTGCTCTAAATATGAAATTGGCAGAGTGAGAGTAGAGTTAGTGTCAAATGACATTTATGTCATGATATTCAGTGAGATTTTTTAAATTTCGCTCTAATGCCTTACTCTTTCTCTCTAAAACATGATCTGTATGACAGAGTTCTAAAATCCTTTAAGCAATCTGAACTGTATATAACTTTAGAAGAAAGTTATTAGTAATAGCAACCCTGTGACGTTTATTGACATTCCCCGTCACTGGTCGATATATTCATTTTTTTAAGCTACTAGACCATTGTTGAGCAATAGCAAAACAATAAAAAACAACAAATGACATTTCCTGAAAATATATTTTAAGCTCTTTTTAGTGGAATGTATTTAACCGTCTAAGACGAGTTAGAGTACTTTCCATTGAGGCCTTCTTCAGTGTCTCGTTGTCTCAGTCGAGTCAAGAACGAGACACTGAAGACGGCATCACAGTTGAAGTCGAAATACGTATCTGCAAAGATAACAAAACGTACACACAAAAAAAACGTTCATAAATTTGTGAACTAACAAGTTCACGGTGTATTTTTTCGTGAAAAACAGCCACGGATTCGGGAACACAGTCACGTTTTCTGGAACGTTCTGAAAAACGTGACTGATGTTCCCGAATCCATGAATTAAATCACGGTGTATTTTTGCTGGTTCACGAGTTCGGGAACGCTTTTTTTGCGTGTAGTGGAATTAAATGGAAAGACCTAAACTCGTCTTAGACGGTTAAATGTCATTTGTTTTGTTGCCGTTTTTCATATCAACGAGCATTTTTCGATCTAGTATCCATTTCAATGCATTTTCCATTCTTCGACCTCTCCCTATCTCGTTGGAATGTAGAGCCATAGTACAGTCGCTTCTCCATATCTCGATATTGAAGGGACCATCGAGATAGGGTACTAGATCAACAAAAAAAACTGTTAAGAAAATTATTTTGAGCTTTTTAGTGGAATGTCTTCACTTGTCATAAGACGAGTTTGTACAATCCCATTTAATTCCACCAAGTCGAGTCAAGTACGAGACACTGAAGACGACCTTACTGTTGAGGTCGAAATACGTATCTGTCAAGGTACAATTAAGTGGTGGAATTAAATGGGATTGTACAAACTCGTCTTATTACAAGTGAAAAAAAAAACTCATTGATATGAAAAACGACAACAAAGCAAATGTAATTTTTTTTTAAATCTTTATTATAGTGATTTTTTAAAGAATTAAGAAGTTCATTGTCCAAAAACTGTCAAGTAGCCTTAAAATTTAAACATATCGACATAAGGAGAGTGAATCCTGAACAAAATTTGATCAGAACAAATCGAGATAGAGAGAAATCGAAATAGGGAGGTTATCGAGATGTAGAAAGCCAAAATGTATGTAGATTGAAGGGACCGAGGAAATCATCGACATAGGGAGAGATATTGAGATATAGAACATCGAGATGTAGAGAGTCGACTGTAGCAGAAGATCCTATCGATCCACAATGGGTGATACTTGCATCAAACATTATCCGACGACGCATCGTGTACAACGCAGATCGCACCACTGAGCCGGTAAGAGCAGTTAATTGACAACTCGAGTGACCAATTGTGGCAATTGCTAAAGACTGTTATGACCTAAGGAAGCTAAGTGGACTTATAAAAGTAGAACTAGCAGAGGAGTCCATCGCATGTAGAGAAACACAAGCTTACACGCTTACAGTCAGTCAATAACTGCTTCATTGTATCTTTGGTTCCGTTTTAATATATTCTGTACCCGGCTTCTGTTATAAAAGGTGTAGTACATACTGTTTTACCGCATGCTTGTACACACCAGAGACAATTTGGAGGACAATTTGAATTTGGAGGAAACCTACGAAGATAAAGCTTCAAACTCACAATTCTGTGTTTCGCTATATCCACATTGACTGGTTAAAAGTTGTCGACTATCTCTGATGGTTATTATATGCAGTGATAATAAAATTTCGACACCTTCCATGTGTTGATCAACGAGAACCAGGAACTTCTTTAGATCCAGAGAATCTAATAACCTGCAATGCAATAATAATGCAATGAAGACTATCTCCAGTTTTGACGCCACGGTTCAAGTGATCAAAATCATCAATTATTGTAGTTTAAACAAGAGTTTAAATACAATATTTCCTTGCAAAAATATAACAAATTGATTTGAACCCAGCCACCATTAGCATGGTCTTATGTACATACGGAAGGCATCATCACAATAAATGACAAGATACCGATTTCTGGAATTGCTTCCACAATTGTATAAATCAATCAACGGACTTGTGGTTCAGTTTGATGGCTAGATTGATGATGAAAATTGTCTGCTCCCAACAGTCCAAATTCCTCGGAAACGACAAAATGGGGCACGTCTACCGAATCAACTCATCATAGTGCGTCATGGCCTACTAGACATGCCCGAACGCGAGCGCAATCGAAATCATTAATATGGTTTTAATTGTGTTTTGATGGCTACGACCGAAACGAATACGTAAATGCCACAGTGATAGAGCAAAGTTGAGGTGTGTTTGAGTGCCAAGAGGCAAAAAGTGCGACGCAAAACCCATCAAAATTGTATATAAATTTAATTTGCCCTTAACGCTTATTATCCACACTAGCCATCGCGCGCGGGGCGGTAATAATGAGCCTCTTGTACGAACGGCGAGCTCACTTTTTTTCTTTTTGGTTCCTACTACACAGGGAAGAAAGGAGAACGATTTAGAGTAAAATGGCCACTACACTGTTGTGTGTTGTGTATGGGCTGTATAAATAATTACAAAACACCGGCAATTATGGCCATTATATAGCCTTCTGGCACGTTGGATGGGTTGTTTCGCGGTTAGCCACGGTCGTCGTCGCCGAGACTGGATTGGTTCGAGGCTGGCCATGGCGAACTGTGATTTTTCATTTCGAATCGGTCGGAACCCCCTTTTGCGGAATTGTTAACTGCGCCGACCGGAGCAAATAAAAATAGTTGATATAATGGTCAAAACCATTCCCAAGTGGAGTAATAAAATTATTAAATATGATACAAAAACAAAAAAAAAAATGCCAAGGAAAGTAAATTTAATAAATTAGCTCAATGGCAACGAAGCGGGAAGATGCCATTGAAGCAAACGGGAAAGCAAGAGAATCAGCATAACGAGATAAGCGTAATTAATGGACAAATTTGGAATAAATTTATTCACTGGAAATTCTCAGAAACTGCCTTTTCTTGGTGACCCTCTACTACCTGTAGTAGAAAAGTCTCATAACTTGACGAATGGAACCCACAAGCCCGAACCGATTCGTTACACTCAGAGTCCGGTTTTCTTTGGTCATTGTTCGTGCTAACAAGATTACACCGTGTGATACCGAGCTGGACTCGCAGCAGAGGTTAAAACAACAAATAGCTCCGTCCAATATTTACAAACTGCCCATTCTCACCCACAGCCGGAGCCCGTCTCTGTTTTCACTCTACCCGCCCCAGAGACCAGCGGGTCCAATAAACAGATCAAGCACAGGTTAATCCTTTTTTGACCTAATCCATTGAAGATCCTATAACTCAACCCGTTCCCTTTGTTCTCTAGCACGAAGCCAGAAAGTCAACTAATGTGGATGGGAAAAAGGGTTAACCCTTTCTGTTGCCAAGTTTTGACAAATTTTACGATTGATGTGCTCACAAGTGCTATGAACGAAGAAATGCCGAAAAAGGGACCTGCTGGTGAGAGACTGTTAATTGCAATTTGACTTTTAAATCAGCAGTCAAGAGGAATTGCAAACTTTACCTGCAAGATGAACTGCCTTGCATGGATCCTTGAAAATGTAGATTGGCCAATAAAACGAAGAGGACCGATTTTTAGATTCGTTTTTCGATTTCCCTCATAATATGTAGAACAATATTTTCCTTTACTCAATTTCTTTGAATTTGGCTATTATGGAACCACAATGAAAACTGTCTTTCATGATTAAACAGAATCAATACAATATATGAACTATTTGCATGAGTGACATTTTTGCCCAGATGAGATGTTTATATATTCTGAATCCTGGTCCAAAAGTACGTATTCTGACACAAACCACAGAAAAACTCAAAGAGAACAATTATTGCGGAATTATGAATTTTACGGCCGTTTCAATGCTCAATATTCACATTTTTTCTCTTGGAAGCGAATATAAATAAATTATCGTGTGTACTCGATCTCGATTGATCGCCTTTGAGCAAAGATTACAAAATTCGACCAGGGATTGAATCCAAAGGAGAAAGACAACATTTTTCACATATCGTCTCTGTACACGATTAGAAAAAAGTACCTAATATTAGGTACTTTTCACTCAAATCGGGGGTTCAGTGTGGGAACCCAAAATTAAGTAATTTTATCTTGAAATTAAGTAAAATTCACTTAATATTAAGTAAAATATATTTAATTATAAATAGAAACTAACCAAAAGTTAGGTAAATTTCGTTGGGTTGGGTTCCCACACTTTAAAGCCCTTGTTGAGTGGTTTTGCTCTTCATTTTATGACAACAAAGGGAATAGGGAGGGAGATGCAAGAGAAAAAAAGTACATAAAATTAGGTACTTTTTTCTAACCGTGTATACACTCGTAGCACTCTATTAATTGCCCATGATCGCATATTTGTTACAATTGCATTTTGGTTGTTTTGTTTGTGAATCCTTGAGCTTGAGCTTGAGCTTGATTGACTGCTCGTAGTTGCTACTCCATTATGACCAGATCAGCTGTTCTTGCACAGGGAACCAACAGATGTTTGCTTGGGACTAGCACACATCTTCAATGTACAAGTACTGGTGATCTCATTTGTTAGGTCATACTGGCGCCTGCCACGTCAGAATGCAAGTCAATATAGGGAAGGGGAGGAAATGATGATGCAATCACTCGCCCACTGCAAGCCGAATATACCTCTGCACTTGCCACGAGTTCATGCGGAATTTGTTGGAATTTCTGGGATAGGTTGGAGAGGCAGAGGTCCGTCTTGGTTAACGAGCTGCCAATGTGATAGATAGGAGAAGGTAAATGATGGAATTTCTAATTGGATGTAGGAAACGAGCTCTATAGTTCATTTCCAATTCTATCAGATTACTGATAGAATACTCAAGTTGAAGGTATAGGAATAGTAATGGAAACGGTATGGAAGTCCATTTCCAGTTCTAGCGATTGCTAGAACATGAGAAATAAAGAGAAAGATACAGAGTAGGAGAATGGAACGGACCTGGGATTGAACCCACGACCTCCTGCGTATGAGGCAGAAGCAGTAGCCATATGACTACCAAGCCCGCTTTGGTTGTTTTGTTTGTCAATCCTCCCCAAAAACTCAATCATTTCCTGCTTACCACAGATAAGCAAGATAGTGAAACCAATTTTACTGTTATGGGATTAGATACAGTAAATTGAGCTTTCTGAACAATTCATAAGCCTTACCAAATGTACAAAAATGCGAGTTTTACAAATATGCGATCATGGACAGATTAGATGTCCACTAAAAAATATTAAAAATAACAGATTTTTTAGGAAAGCAAGACTTATTTAAAATGGAAATCTTTTTTCTACAATGCATGTTTTTTTACTTTTAGAACTTTACCTCCAACCAACCAACCAACCAAACCAAACCAAACCTTCAACTTTTCAAAAGAAATTAAAACGGACGAACAAACCGTATCTAAGTTAATATTTCAAAGTATTTTTCACTTGAGCTCATCTCAAATTTTAAAGCAATCAAAAAATTCAAAAATATTCGAATCGTCTTTGTAATTCACAGAAAGTCGCTTATACGATTTACTATTTTTCAACATTCATAACAGTTGACCAAATGGGATCGACAAGCTGAAAAATCTTCATTTACCTAAATGGAAACGTAAATGTTACTTTTTTCACTATTTAGCATACAGTTGGGTTTCTGGTCTTCAAAAAACGTCGAACCATTATAAAGTTGCTCAAGACATCAATTCACAAAGAAGGAAAAATCTACAAAACCGGCAGGTACCAGGAGAGACATATAAAATTATATTACTTTATTGCCTGATTGCATGTTGTATTGTTTATTGTACTACTAACTTGAATAAGCTTCCCAAGAACTGGCATCCACTCTGTCAATATTAGATGCTTTACGGGAAATGATCCCAATTGACCGTGCTTGGAGCGGGCCAAAAACGTGAACGACGTTGGTTTGTTTTTTACCCAGCTTATGGCCGAAGAATACTGGAAGGTGTCAAAACACTGATTAGGAAGTTTGTTATTCCCGGTCGGAGTCCGAAGGATGTTCTTTTTTTATTGGGGAACCTTTCCGATTCGACAGCCATTGAGCGCGTTCTTTTTCGTGCGGATGATTTGGGGTGATTGGTACCATAAGATCCAAACCGAAACCAGACGTGGCCAACGCGCAACAACGGTCGGGTCCACCAGCCGCATCAGCAATAAATGTTTGATGGGTGTCGTTACGGCGTTATGGAGGGAATAAAAATTTTCTGGTCACCGAGAAGAAGACCAACGAAGAAGAAAATCAGAAATATATCGATAATGTAATAAACAATCAGAAATTATGAAGCATTTAAAATCGGAAACAAAAAAAGTATGCATACAAACCCTCTTCGCGATGGGGAAAAGCATTAATGAAAACGATATTAATGCGCGAAGGAAACGGCAGAGAATCTGAAAATATTTCAAACAAATAAAAAGATGAAGTATGAATAAAATTACCATAAAAATTATGCCTCTGTCGTCTCGAGCCATTTTTTTCTCTGTTTGGTGTTGTCAAGCTTGCGCTTGGTAACCAGTGCTCGTGGTCCAAATTTTAGAGGATGGGGAGAAGACGATGAAACCCATTTTAGCAATATGTTTTTCTAACCGCCAAAAGTTCTGTGCGTAGGGAATCTGTACTCTTGTTGATAATCCGCTGCTAATATTAGACGCATTAACAAATAAACGATTCGGACTGAATTCCTTTCCTTACGTTTTCTCACGTGCTTTAATGTTGTTGAACACTCTACCTCCGAATGTGATTACCATAAGTACAATCAATGCTGACAATAGTCATCATCGCTGACCAAAATGTCTGAATAACGACGAGTACAGCGCCTTCGAAGACTGTTATTTGTCAAGCCAGACTGAACGTAAATTTGAAGTACCTAATTGATGTGTATCGTGGAAATCAATATTTGGGACTAATTCAAACTACGGATTCACAAGGAAGTCCCCTCAGCTGAAGTCAAGTGTTGTAGTTGTGTTTCCTGAGGTTGCATATTCACTGACGGGTTGAGGTACCCCGAAAGCCCATGTTGGTCGAGTTCGCATTAGTTTCAATGACTCAGACCAATCTTTGAGAAAATAGATAGGGACTGCAAGGCTGTATGCATAGTCGGCAATGGCGTTCCTAATACAGCGATCGCCTAACTTTGCCTGGGTGTCTGGAATTCAAGACATCATCGGATGATATGACTATCCGAATTCAGCATTCTGAAAAAGTCACAGGAGGAAATTATTTGCTGCTTTTTCTGATTAGATTTGGTAGTATTCTCTTTCATCTTACGTAGCTCGGCGAAGTTGGACGCCCGACAACGTAGCGCCTCAGAGTTGTTCCAATTTCTAAAACTCTTTGGTGGGCATAGTGGACGTTAGATATAAAATGCCCCAAAGAACAGCCCATGACATGAAGAAGGCATAATTATGCCAAACGTTCACCATGCCCAACGCGCATTATGTCTCACATACTCATGCTTAACGATCCCTTTGGCGGAGTTTCAGATCCTCATTCAATGCCAGTGGTATCTGAGCTGAACAGTCATCGCGTACAGAATCCCCTACAAAAGAATGCCGTGTAATTACGCCGAAGGTCATTAGGTCGAATGGTTGCCGAATAGTCATTAGGACGAATGAGAAATGAGATGTGTGTGAGAAGTAAGAAGTGAGGAGTGGAAATTTTTCACGGGAAATATTTTGAAGCTCCCACGGGGAATATTTTGATTTCTTCGGAATTTCTAATGGAAGCTCTTTGAAATTCCTAAGAAAAATTGTTCGGAATATCAAAATAAAATTCATTGGAATTTCCAAAAGAAAATGTTTGAAGTTTCTAAAGGAAAATATTTTGAATGTGCTCGGGATTTCCATGGATTATTTTTTATTTAATTCAGCGCAGTTTGTACAACACAGATGATGTAAATAAGTTTATATTACTCATAAACGACCAAATTTAGTCATATCTGAGTTACGGTAATCAAATCTGTCTGGATTGTGCTGCTAGGGATGAGAATTGTTCAGAAATTCCACGGGAAGTTGTTCGAAATTTTCAAAAAGTATACTTCGGAATTTCCAAGGGAGGTCGAAATACGTATCTGTCAAGATACAATTAAGTGGTGGAATTCAATGGGATTGTACAAACTCGTCTTATGACAAGTGAAGACATTCCACTAAAAAGCTCAAAATAATTTTCTGAACAGGTCTCATACAATTTATCAGGCGGTTGTGGCGTACACCCAGTACTGCAAAAGATCGTGATCGTCATAAGACAGATGTTGTGCTTTGGTTTAAAATCAACATTTCTAAATTATTTAAAAGAATAATAACTTCAATAGATATATGCAAAGAATAATAATATTCCTTTAATCCAGCGGTTCTCAACCTGGGGTACATGTACCCCTGGGGGTACTTTTGCTAACCCCAGGGGGTACCTCAGACAACATTGCGTAATGGCGGATGTAGAATTCCAAAAAACTTATCGATTACAATTTGATAATTGTATTATTTTATTTCAAAACTTTGTAAGCCTTTCAAATACTGCTTAAGAGCTGTTGGACAAAAGATCAGAAAAAATTTCAAGTGCAATCTACCTGATCGAAACAAAAAATGAATAATATAATAAGAATATGCTTCTGAACTAGAATTTTGGATTTAAAGATTCGTAAACCTTAATTTAACGTTTTTTTTTCCATGCGTAAAGCATCTTTCCATGCAGGTTGTAAACCTCCTTTGAAGTCAATAGGCTCGGAAGCCTACTTTCAAGTCAAAATGCTCGGAAGCCTCCTTTCAAGAGGCCCGGAAGCCTCCTTTCAAGAGGCCCGGAAGCCTTCTTTCAAGAGGCCCGGAAGCCTTCTTTCAAGAGGCCCGGAAGCCTCCTTTCAAGAGGCCCGGAAGCCTTCTTTCAAGAGGCCCGGAAGCCTCCTTTCAAGAGGCCCGGAAGCCTCCTTTCAAGAGGCCCGGAAGCCTCCTTTCAAGAGGCCCGGAAGCCTCCTTTCAAGAGGCCCGGAAGCCTCCTTTCAAGAGGCCCGGAAGCCTCCTTTCAAGAGGCCCGGAAGCCTCCTTTCAAGAGGCCAGAAGCCTCCTTTCAAGAGGCCCAAGCCTCCTTTCAAGAGGCCCGAAGCCTCCTTTCAAGAGGCCCAGAAGCCTCCTTTCAAGAGGCCCGGAAGCCTCCTTTCAAGAGGCCCAGAAGCCTCCTTTCAAGAGGCCCGGAAGCCTCCTTTCAAGAGGCCAGAAGCCTCCTTTCAAGAGGCCCAGAAGCCTCCTTTCAAGAGGCCAGAAGCCTCCTTTCAAGAGGCCGGAAGCCTCCTTTCAAGAGGCCCAGAAGCCTCCTTTCAAGAGGCCAGAAGCCTCCTTTCAAGAGGCCCGGAAGCCTCCTTTCAAGAGGCCAGAAGCCTCCTTTCAAGAGGCCCAGAAGCCTCCTTTCAAGAGGCCAGGCCTCCTTTCAAGAGGCCCGGAAGCCTCCTTTCAAGAGGCCAGAAGCCTCCTTTCAAGAGGCCCGGAAGCCTCCTTTCAAGAGGCCCGGAAGCCTCCTTTCAAGAGGCCCGGAAGCCTCCTTTCAAGAGGCCCGGAAGCCTCCTTTCAAGAGGCCCGAAGCCTCCTTTCAAGAGGCCAGAAGCCTCCTTTCAAGAGTCCCAGAAGCCCCCTTTCAAGAAGCCCAGAAGCCTCCTTTCAAGAGGCCCAGAAGCCCCCTTTCAAGAGGCCCAGTAGCCTCCTTTCAAGAGGCCCAGAAGCCCCCTTTCAAGAGGCTTGGAAGGCTCCTTTCAAGAGGCCCGGAAGCCTCATTTGAATTTCAACAGGCCCGGAAGCCTCATTTCAACAGGCCCGGAAGCCTCCTTTCAAGAGGCCTGGAAGCCTTCTTTTAAGATGCCCGGTAGCCCCTTTTCAAAAGGTCCGGAAGCCTCCTTTCAAGAGGTCCGGAAGCCTCCTTTCAAGAGGCCCGGAAGCCTCCTTTCAAGAGGCCCGGAAGCCTCCTTTCAAGAAACCCGGAAGCCTTCTTTCAAGAAACCCGGAAGCCTTCTTTCAAGAGGCCCGGAAGCCTCCTTTCAAGGGGCCCGGAAGCCTTCTTTCGAGAAGCCTGAAAGCCTCCTTTCGAGAGGCCCGTAAGCCTCCTTTCGAGAGGCCCTTAAGCCTCCTTCCAAGAGGCCCGTAAGCCTCCTTCCAAGAGGCCCGTAAGCCTCCTTCCAAGAGGCCCGTAAGCCTCCTTCCGAGAGGCTCGGAAGCCCCCTTTCAAGAGGCCTGGAAGCCTCCATTAGTTCAGAAAGTATTGTATGTGTAAACTATGTAATCTCAATTTGAAATGAAAATTATCACGGAATAATGAAAATTTCAGACACTTTTTTGGAGAGGCATATTTGCTGTTAGTTTTCATATATCTTCTGAGTTACGCTTATTTTCATTAATAGCGAAAAAATGGGGGTACCTCGATGAATGCAAAAGTTCGAAGGGGTACCTCTCAAGAAAAAGGTTGAGAACCGCTTCTTTAATCCACCGAGTTGAATGTGATAATAAACACAAAAAATGTAATGCGCACTTTCATGTCCTGTCACTGGATAAAAAAGCTTGAGATTTCAGTAGCATGCCTTTCATCATCCTTCTCGTTTCTATAGAGATTTAGAGGGGCAGATATAGACCATTCCGAATATTATAAATACACTTTGCTTCCTGAATAGATCATTTTTTTAATCTACACCCGATTCTGTTTTCACACGGCCGTGTAAAAAAAATCCCATACAAAATTTTTGCAAAGCTGCTCCATGTTGCATGATTCGTTGAGAAATATAAACTTTTTTAAACACGGATTTTCAAATTTAGGACTGAAAACTTTTTTTACACGGAATGCATCTCCCGTGTAAATTTTCTCATTATTGATTGAATTTCAATACAAAAAAGTCTACGTGGACTCTTGGTATACCCCCCGTCCCTCTTCGTAGACAACTGCAGGCTTTAATGACCCCCTCCCCCCCACCTTGAGAGTCTACGTGGTTCATGACCAGCACCTAACTAACTTCGTAATATTTTAAAGTCATTTTTGTCATTTTATTATCAGAGTCAAATCATTTTGTCAGTTTTTATGTTATTTAGTTGTCTATTGTCATTATGGATACTCAAAATTTCTCACTAAAAATATCTAGCATTCAATCCCCGGTTCATAAAAATAACAAGTTAATAACTTTTGAAGCAGTTCTCCACACGTACAAGGATCATGTCGACCATTAAGATACTGTTGAACTGGGTCAAAAAAACATTATATTTACAAATTTTCATAGATATTCTCTCCCATTATCTGGTGACGCGGCACCAAACAAAAATAGTCAACATGTGATACCACCACGACAGGATGTGTCTTTGGTTGCCATCTCAGTGTTACACGCGTAAGCCCACCCATCGCATCAAGATAACATATCCGAGAGGAGGCAACAAATAAAATTGTTTAGAAAACTATGGTTATAGAACTAATAATAGTTACTTCGATACAATAATTTCTAGCCATATCGTGCAGCTAAAACTGTTAGTAGCTTTTTTAATATGTAAATAATGATTCATAGAAAATTGAAAAAAAAGTCTTATTATTTATTAATAACTCTTGCACTTCCAAACGTGAAACCAATAATGCCAATATTAGCAAACCCCCAACTAAAAAGCGTCCCAACTAGAAAAAAAAAACAATTAGTAAACGTTCACTGTATTAAAAGGTGAAACGAGACATTGTTTTTGAAGAATATGTCGGAGTGCTTAAAAGTGTGCCGGAAAAGCAACTCCGTGATTGAAACTAGTGCTTCAATTGAAAAGCTACTCTGAACAATGTTGAGTAAATACGTATTACCTTTTCTAAAAAGAAGTGAACTCCATTTGAATATTATCATGCCTCAAACTTTCAAGGAAAGTTGCTTCCTGTAATAATTATAAATTAAATAATGCAGTTGTTCGAATGCCGGGAATTGGGTAAGAAACCCTAATTGCGAATGATGCAGAGGAATTGCGATTTACACAGAGGTGTTCTCGTTTTCCGGTGGCGGCACACTCTTCTCAACTGACTGGGAAGATTTAGCTATTTCCGTTATTGATCAAAAAGCGAGTGGAACGTGCACTTTTAGAATAGGTGGGACCATCCCTTCTTTTAATTTAGGATTTTAGTGCAGTTTACACCAGTTGCGATTAATCATTGTGCAGCAAACATTGAAATGGACAGTCTGCCGAAGCCTCATACAGTGTAAGAAAAACACAAGGCCTATAGCTTAGTCTTTGCTCACCAAAAGGTAGCCAAGTTTCACCTCCATCATAGATTGATCACCACGAATGGTAATGAAAGGAGCCAGTACCTACTTCACCATAAAAGACTAATGACGTCTCGATTTTGATTGATAGCGTCTATTCGAATGGGGTGAGTATTATTAATTGTTGCAGCACTGAGGCAAGTTTCTCTTTGATGCCAATGCAATCAATTGTTTGTGGACCTCCAAAGTCTACATTGTTGATAGTTATTAGTTTTAGATGTGCGGCGTATTTAAAATATTGCAAGCTTTATAAAGAAATGAAAAATACGTTCAATCGGTATAATAGTATCAGTTTAAAAATTAATAATTATCAACGCTTGCTTTAAATATAACTGTGGACAACTAGGTATATCCAATCTCAAAGAATAGTAATAAAATGTTTATCTATACTTAATCAGGTTGACTTTTTTATATAAATTAATAGACTCATTAGTAGACGTTAACTACTGGTAAAATTTACTACAGTTTTAATTTTATTAACATTTTATGTATGCACAAATTATACACAAATATTTGTTCAACAAAAAGACACACAGGATTATGTTTAAACACGATTTTTTTTTCGCTCGTATTTTTGATCGTGTGACTTCAAATTGCCACCAAAATCTTCGCAACATGTTTCAAAAAACCCCAAAAAATGCAAAGAAATATTTCATGGTACCGTCAACTGGGGGGAAGATGATCATTGAGGTGAAGATGATCATTTGATGTGTCAGTCAAAAGTGCCAAATTTTTTTATGAAACGGTAGTAAACAATATTCTCCGTTCAAGTAATGTTACCGCTAGGTAGAAATCCGAGTTTTTTTTTATTATAATCATGAAAATGTATTTTGTGGAAGAAAGAGAGAGATAGTCATAAATGACGCTATTTTCGTTTCAAATATTGACTTCGTAGACTTTTTTACGTAGTAAATTCAACATTCATACAAATAACCTAGTGAATTTGGACGGCTAGGTCATAATGATTTTAGTAGAGCTGTCTTGATCAACTTCACCCCAAACCAGATTACTCAAAAAATGCGTGATAATTTAATTTATTTTAATAAATGCGAACGAATTTCAGAAAACTAAAGTAGTGGATTATTGCAACGTATAACAGTAAGGTACACCGGGGCAAGTTGAAATGCGGGGTAAGTTGAAACGGAAGCTGTAATTTAGATGGGAAATGACCGAGTGCTCTGATTATTTTTTTCAACAAACTACTCCCCTAGACGCACCTTCTGACTGCCATTCCCGGAAGATTGCAGCTTTCAAAACCAATTCCTGCCATTGTTTATTTTTCGCCTTTTGCAAAATCCAAACCAACTATTTGACGTCCCAATGAAACAGATCTCAAACGATGTTTGGAAGAGTTTTTTCATAAAATTTTCACGGTAGATAATCATTCAATGTTGAATAAGCATAATGATAATGAAAAATCGATGAAAGACCCGTTTTAATTTTTGTATTTTGGTTGTTTGATATTGCTCCGCATGTTTAACTCCTTGGGGCAAATAGAAATGCGTGGTGCGGGGCAAGTTGAAACAATGATTGAAAACGTCACCCTCGTTATTTAAAGAATTTTTTCCTGATGAGGGACCATGATGAAGGTCCGTATACGGACCGTATACGTCCGTATGTATTTATAAATACATACATTCGGAAAACATAAATTTATAAATACATGCAAACTTTTGAAAATAAATTTAATAAATTTCCGCTAATTTCTTCATGAATGCAACCCTCCTACATAGAATGACAAGGGGTCCTGTTTAAAATCTACTGAGCACTGTCTCTCAGAAAAATAAATCATAGAGCATGTAAACATATCGTTAACTCCACCTTTGACTTCCCCAGCTGTCTATTGCTCCAATAGAAGAGTTTATGAGAGATCTGCTGGCTGATTAATTAATGTGCATTTATGAAGAAGCCACAACCGAATTAATCAAGTGCACAATATTCAAGTGAACCAAATAATGAACCATCCTGAATAGTAATCCGAGTGGTCACCAGTAGTAGGAAATCAATTTGATAAATTTTCAGCGTAGTGCGTTCACCAGAATTTGCTCTCTGAAAATTCTTGTGACTTTGTTGCACACTGCCCTTATCCGCAGAGCCCCATGTCATTTTCTTCGCCATGAGTAATTTGTCGTTGAAATTTTCAAACTTGTTTTACATGTAGAAATACAAAAAAACTAATAAATTTAAAAAAAATATATATCTTTCCAAAAATTTGACATAATATTCTTTATTTGTATATATTGCTGTGGACAATTAAATGGACCATACTTAAATTAATTTTTTGCGTAAAAGAGTATCAAAATCTGGAATGCGAGTTTTATGCGAGTAAATATCAAGATGAGACAACAAAAGTGGGAATTGTTTTCAAATTTCTAGAACAAAGCTTACTATTTTATCAGTTTTTCTTAAACAGGAGGCAATCGTAAGCTAATTTCTGAAAGAAAATCAAAATCGTCAAAAACTTACATGGGACTCTTATGTGAATCCTGGCAGTATTATAGTCACCTTTACAACCTCGTGCTTCTTGAGTCTCACTGAGTACAAAAAATTTATTATTAATACGGAAAAATAAGCTTATTTCTGAAATAATGCAGTGTTTCAACTTGCCCCGATACGCGGGGCAAGTTGAAACGATGCATATAAAAAAATAATTCAAATATACAAAATATTTACAAAAAAGTTAGTAAAGGTTGCATATTTTTTATGCATAATCTTTGGCCTGAACTAGCAAACACCGCAAACGGAATCAAAAAGTATCAAAGGGTGATTTTTTTACAGCACTTCGAATATCAACTTTGAAAAAACCGTTTTAACTTGCCCCGGTGTACCTTACATGTTTTGAAATTTTTTGTTTCGATTTAAAATGTAAACACACATTGTTATTGCATGTTTTGTCTTAAAAATGATCATCTTCCCCCCAGTTGACGGTAATTAATATGCGTTAAACATCTAGGATGAGTGCAAAATTGAGAAAATGTAAATCGTTTCAAAACAGAATCCAGTGTATATTTAAATCAAAAACGTATTATTAAAAAAAATGTTATGTTATATGGTAGCTATCAAAGCAAAGCTTCATCAGCCAGATAAAATAGTAGCCATTTGGCAAATCGTAGAAAACGGTAAGTAAAATCGCAGTAGCCATGCTAATTACGCAACCGTGCTGCCGTCGATAAGCATTTTGATTAACGGACGTAACGGTTGGCCTGGCTACTGCGATGTTGGTTGATGTTCACACGCAGTATGAAAGCCAAGCCGCCTATTTGCCGCCCGCATTTCCTATGGCAGTAGCCGTGTTGGAGCAATCTGTTGAAGTTGATGAGGCTATTCGTTTTTCCCATCGCCTCCGAGTCCTCCTCAGCAATAATATCATCTGTTGTTTTCTCACCCATTGGAGTCTTTCCCCCAGGCACGGTCAGACAGCGCGAGCCAGTTTACCATCCAAGGGTCGGGAAGATGGCCTGCCAACCTTTACAACAGATGCGCACCCTGATCGATTAGGAACTGATTCGCCGCGGGAAAATAATGAACCAGCAAATATCCACCGGGAGGAGAGCTATTGATGGGGGCCCAGATCTGGGTGTGAGCTTCTGTGCTGTGGCTGGGCTGGGATCCCATCAAGACGAGAAACGGTGAAAGAAAATGGCGTGGAAACGCACGGCCAGCACCCGGAGTAGATCATCAAGCTACCGGTGCGATGTGTCTCTCGTGGGGGTTTGCATCTGCAAAACGTAACAAAAAATTAAACCAGAGCATCATTTTTCTTTTCCGATGGACGTTTCGGTATTTTCGAGATCGGTGTTTGTAGGGCGGACTTGGGGTCATGGTTCGATGTGAAGGGAGAGCGAAGAGAAATCAATTCTCGGGTACTTATTCAAAAGGACGTATGTGATTTTGTAAACAAAGATTCAAACGTCGATTCGTCCAATCTGATGGCACTCCCATGCAAACCAACACCACCAACAGATAGCCGAAGGCTTCCCCTACCTGTCTGTGGTGATGGTTTGCGTGGGAGTGCTATCAGATTGGACAAATCGACGTTTGAATTTTTGTTTACAAAATCACATACGTCCTTTTGAATAAGTACCCGAGAATTATTGTTTACTCTTTGGCAGCTCTGAGCTGACCAGAGGCTTGTGGTGCCGATTCTGTCGTGTTGCACGATTCCAAGGCCAAGGAATTCCAATGTTTGACCGCGAGCTGAACTGCCGAAACGGTTGCACCGAGTTATCTGCCATGCTGAGCGCGCTATGGAAACAGAGTGGCGTTTGTCTGCACTATGGGATTGTTTGTCGGAGTGCTTTTTTTTCAATTGTTTTGATTGGTACGATAATAGTCCGAAAACTAAGACTTCGAAGTCCGAAGTCACATCGGTATGATCTTATGATCATACGAGCACAAACTATTACTTCTTTTGAGTGGGAATAGTTTTTTTTTGTAATAAACGGTTACTCAGTCTTGAATTGATAAAACGTGTATGTTATTTACGGGGAAGGTTCGTTTGACCGAAACCCATTCGGCCGAAAGCCATTTGGACATTTGGTCGCATAGGTCATATGACCGAATATAACATTTGGTTCCAATTTTTGTAGGTGGCGCTGCAGAATATAACTTCTTCAATAAACGATTTTTTAATATGGTATCTTTGACAAAATTGTAGTGTTATTTATTTTTATTTTTTTCTGAAGGCACCGAGTGTCCATCTATCATCGTTTTTGAAAAATAGGATGTGTTTTCCTGTTTCCCCCTAAAAAAATAGGCCAAAAGTTGTTTGGCAGAATATATCATTTGGCCGAACAGACCATAAGGCCGAAAGGGTCGTAAAGCCGGATAGGTCATTTGGCCGAATAAGACATTTGGCTGAATATGACATTTGGCCTAATATGACATTAAATGGACATTTGGCCGAATAGGTCATTTGAAAAGTGAGAAATGAGATGTGAAATTGAGACGTCTCTCACTTCTCACTACCTATTCCTCACTTCTCACTGTGAAAAGTGAGTATTGCGAAGTGAGCAGTAAGACGTTTATCTACTCATTTTTCGCTTCTCAGTATGAAAAATGAGAAGATTATTGGTGATCGATTTCCGGATTATTGCAAAACTAATACATTTTTCAAAATCGTTTTGATGCTCTAAGAGGGGAAGAAATCTTTATCCCACAAATCATCGTCAGAAGAAGTGTTGGCATAGGTACAAATCTGTCAAGCAACTAAAGGCATTCGGTTTCTTCACCGTGAAGCATCTGCTTTACCAGGAAGCATGAAGCAGGCTCCAGCTGGTAGCTGATGGTTTCATGAATTCGTCTTTAAAGTGCCAAAACAACAATCAATAGTCTATTGCTTTAAGATCCCAAAAACGGTTTAGGGTCATTTGGCCGAATGCCGTTTGGCCGAAAGGGTCATTTGGCTGAACGCCATTTGGCCGAATAGTTGAAATACGTTTCCTTACGAAGTGAGAAGTGAGTAGTGAGAAGCAAAAAGGAAGAAGAGAAGGAGGAAGGAACAAGGGTGAAGGAAGAAGGGTGAAGGAAAAGGGAAGAGGGAAGACGGAAAAAGAAAGAAGAAAGAAGGAAAAAGGAAGAATGAAGAAGAAAGAAGGAAGAAGAAAGAAGGAAGAAGAAAGAAGGAAGAAGAAAAAAGGAAGAAGGAAGAAGGAAGAAAAAAGAAGGAAGAAGGAAGAAGGAAAAAAAGAAGGAAAAAGAAAGAGGATGAAGGAAAAAGGATGAAAGAAGAAGGAAGAAGGAAGAATGAAGGATGAATAAGGAAGAAGGAAGAAGGAATAATGAAGAATGAATAAGGAAGAAGGAAGAAGGAAGAAGGCAGAATTAAGAAGGAAGAAGGCAGAATAAGAAGGAAGAAGGAAGAAGGAAAAAGGAAGAAGGAAGAAGGAAGAATGAAGAGGGAAAAAGAAAGAAAAAAGAAGGAAGAACGAAGAAGGAAAAAGGAAAAAGAAAGAAGGAAGAAGGAACAAAATTGAAGGAAGAAGGAATAAGAAAGAAAGAAGAAGGGAGAAGGAAGAAGGAAGAATGAAGAGGAAGAACGAAGAAGTAAGAAGGAAGAAAGAAAAAACAAAAAGGAAGAATAAAGAAGGAAGAAAGATGGAAGAAGGAAGAAGGAAGAAGAAAGAAGGAAGAAGAAAGAAGGAAGAAGGAAAAAAAGAAGGAAGAAGAAAGAAGGATGAAGGAAGAAGGACGAAAGAAGAAGGAAGAAGAAGGAAGAAGGAAGAAGGAAGAATGAAGAATGAATAAGGAAGAAGGAAGAAGGAGGGAGGTAGAAGGAAGAAGACAGAATTAAGAAGAAAGAAGGCAGAATAAGAAGGAAGAAGGAAGAAGGCAGATGGAAGAAAGAAAAAGGAAAAACAAAGAAAAAAGAAGGAAGAACGAAGAAGGAAAAAGGAAAAAAAGAAGGAAGAAGGAACAAAATTGAAGGAAGATGGAATAAGAAAGAAAGAAGAAGGGAGAAGGAAGAAGAAAAAATGAAGAGGAAGAACGAAGAAGTAAGAAGGAAGAAAGAAAAAACAAAAAGCTTGAGCTTGAGCTTGAGCTTGATTGACTGCTCGTAGTTGCTATTCCATTATGACCAAATCAGCTGTTTTTGCACAGGGAACCAACAGATATTTGCTTGGGACTAGCACACATCTTCAATGTACAAGTACTGGTGATCTCATTTGTTAGGTCATACTGGCGCCTGCCACGTCAGAATGCAAGTCAATGTAGGGAAGGGGGAGGAAATGATGATGCAATCACTAGCCCACTGCAAGCCGAATATACCTCTGCACTTGCCACGAGTTCATGCGGATTTTGTTGCAATTTTTGGGTTAGGTTCGAGAGGCAGAGGTCTGTCTTGGTTAACGGGAAAAAAGAAAAAACAAAAAGGAAGAATAAAGAAGGAAGAAAGATGGAAGAAGGCAGAAGGAAGAAAAAAGAAGGAAGAAGAAAGAAGGAAGAAAAACGAAGGAGGAAAGAAGAAGGAAGAAGAAAGAAGGAAGAAAAAAGAAGGAAGAAAAAAGAAGGAAGAAGAAAGTAGAAAGACGAAGGAAGGAAAAAGGAAGAAAGAAGAAGGAGGTTGAAGGATGGACAAAAGAAGAAAAAAGAAAGAAGGATTAAGGAAGAAGGAATAAGGAGGAAGGAAGAAGGATGAAAGAAGAAGGAAGTAGAAAGAAAGACCACTCGTAAACTGAAGTTATTTTTTAACTATTCGGCCAAACGGCATTCGGCCAAACGACCCGTTCGGCCAAACGGCATTCGGCCAAATGGCGTTCGGGGCCAAACGGCATTCGGCCAAATGGCCTGACACCTCAAAAACATCTATGATTATTGTTTGGACTCTGATTAACTTTAAAATCACCTTCTGCTAAAACACAATTTTTTGCCATCCAATGACTTCATATGTTTTTACCAAAATCATGGGTAGGACAATGCTTTGACTGCCCCACCCAGAAAAATCATGCGTTGGACATGTCCTACCTGTCCCACCCACTCCCAGTGCCACTGCAGCGGAGCATGGTGAAGGCACTATGTATCTTCAATTCAACTCCGAAGGAACCAGAACACACAGCCAAGTGCATCGCGCTTCAAAATTCTGACAAAACACCGAATTCTCATGAATGACTGAAGGATTTTTGCAAATGATGCAATTGAACATTTGCAAAAATCCTGAAACGAAAAAGCGTTCTATTTTTGTTATTAATTTTTCATTATCACATGCTTATTATAATGGGACCCTCCTTAGACGCGCACCATGCTGAGGGTGGCTGGGTTCGATTCCCGGTGACGGTCTAGACAATTTTCGGATTGGAAATTGTCTCGATTTCCCTGGGCATAAAAGTATCATCGTGTTAGCCTCATGACATACGAATGCAAAAATGTTAACTTTGCTTAGAAACCTCGCAGTTAATAACTGTGGAAGTGCTTAATGAACATTAAGCAGCGAGGCGGCTCTGTCCCAGTGTGGGGATGTAATGCCAGTAAGAATAAGAAGAAGAAGATGCTTATTGTGTTTTTTCTGATATTTTGTTTGAGACTCATATTTTCAGCAGTAGCTTTTTCGATTACAATCAATAAACAATGTGAAAAGGGTTGCTGAGATACAACCAACCCAATTGAGCGTCAGAAGCAGTTGCTGTCAGATTTATTTATAGCAGCCGCCATTATGACTAACGTGGAAAGCTGAATAAGTAGTAGATGTCACACTTTTCACACCTCATTTCTCACTTTTCAAATGACCTATTCGGCCAAATGTCCTGCTCGGCCAAATAACATGTTCGGTCAAATGACCTATTCAGCCAAATGATCTGTTCGGCCAAATAACCTATTCGGCCAAATGTCCTATTCGGCCAAATGTCCTATTCGGCCAAATGTCCTATTCGGCCAAATGTCCTATTCGGCCAAATGTCCTATTCGGCCAAATATCCTATTCAGCCAAATGTCTTATTCGGCCAAATGTTCAATTCGGCCAAATGTCCTATTCGGCCAAATGTCCTATTCGGCCAAATGTCTTATTCAGCCAAATGTCCTTTTCGGCCAAATGACCTTAATCAGCCAAATGACTTTTGGCCTAATGGTCTGTTCGGCCGAATAGTATATTCTGCGAAACAACTTTCAGCCAAGTGGCCTTTGAATGGTATTCGGTCAAACAGCCCTTCCCCATCTTTTTCTCAACGTTTCGGCGATTGTATTTTCTTCAGGAGGAGACAGGAAGACACATCCTATATTTCAAAAACGATGATAGATAGACACTCGGTGTCTTCAGCAAAAAAAAAAATAAAATAAATTACACTACAACTTTTCCAAAGACACCATATTTACAAATCGTTTATTAAAAAGCGCCACCTGTGGCAAAAATTAAAACTACAACTTTTTGTGATTTGATGCGCCATATTTTTGTAAAATTTATTCCCGAAGACACTGATGCAAAAAAAACAAAACCTAAAGTGGTTGAAAAAAGATATACGATTTTCGCCAATCGAACAACTGCACAGTGGTTAAAATCCCAAAAAACATGATCGTCAGCATTTTCGGTATGAAATCGTTTTTTGAATGGCATAGATGTTCAGCAAGTATGTTGCGAGGGGTATCATTTGAGAAAATTTTATTTTTGATTAATTCTCGCTTAACTTTTCAAAATGACCTAAATAAATTTTTTTTCATGAATTAATTTTAGTACTGCAATCAAAAGCTTTCATATTGGTCTGTTGATTGCGCTATTCAAATTAATTCATGAAAAATGTTATTTAGGACCTTTTGAAAAGTTAAGCGAGAATTCATCTAAAAGCGAGATAGGAATTTTTTTTCAAAATTTGTTGATACAAAATGGCGTCTTTGGGAAAGTTGTATATAGAAAAACTTTGTCAAAGACACTACGGGTCTATCCATTGAAAAGAAAAAAAATATGACTCAATTTAAGATAATAAGTCATTTAGGTATTCAATGAATATTCTTACATGGTCGAATTTTTGAAGTCAACAATGTTCTAGAAACTTATTCAGCACTTAAAAATACAACTACTAAATCATAACAATAAGGGATTTCGAGAATTATGAAAAAAAAAATTACACATTTTTCACACCAAAATATCTCGCAAGGTTGCAAAAAGTGGCAGCCAAATCAATGCACATTCAAAAGATAAGTTTCAAAGCTTTCTATTCCAAGTGGTTTTATATGTATCTCGTTGTATCTTCGTCAGATATTTGTTATTGAACCGATATCCAAATTTTTACTTCTAATTAAAAAACTGCGCTGCTAAACGCTAGCGAAACATGGTGTGTGTCAGTGGAGAGCACTCAACGGCTGCAGGTGTTCATCAACAGATGCCTGCGGTACATAATTCGGTGGCCTCTCAACTGGTTCTCAAACAACGAGCTCCATCGTCGTTGTCACCAGAAACCGAAAGCAACAGAAATTCGAAATCGGAACCCAGCGGGACATTGCAGCAGAGACAGACCCAGAGGCTGATGGTGGTGAAACCTGAATAAAGAAACAAAAGAAGTCGTTAAGAAAATTATTTTGAGCTTTTTAGTGGAATGTTTTCACTTGTCATAAGACGAGTTTGTACAATCCCATTGAATTCCACCACTTAATTGTATCTTGACAGATACGTATTTCAACCTCAACAGTAAGGCCGTCTTCAGTGTCTCGTACTTGACTCGACTTGTCGACTCAAGTCGAGTCAAGTACGAGACACAGAAGACGGCCTTACTGTTGAAATCGAAATACGTATCTGTCAAGATACTTAATTGTGGAATGCAATGAGATTGTACAAACTCGTCTTATGACAAGAAAAGAAGTCGACCGAAATCTAATTAGGCAACAGGAGCGATAGCTGGACATCGCTCAGGATGGAGATCTTTCAAGACGGCTCTCTGCACCACCGAACTCCGTGGTAGTTGTTTGTGACTGTTACTGAATCGGGAGTCTCTCATTAAGTAAGTACTACATCAACACTGTCTTTACCCTTCCGATAAATATGGGCGTAGTTAGGAGTAGTAACCCTCATGCCTGTTTACGGTTGATGTTATAAACGATGTGCAACCATTGACCGAGCGGAATGCAGAAATCTTTTAAGTAGGTATTGCACTCCGTCCTTAGTTTAAATAAATTTTGATTGTTATTAATTAACGACTGGAAAAGTTGTTGCATCAAGGATCTGGCTTTCTCAGTCTTTGTGTTGTTCAAAACAGGTATATTTTGAATTGCCCGACGTTTCGGCAGGATGTGTTCTGCCTTTTTCAGGGGAAAATGATCAGTCAACCGTTTTTCGTTTTAAAAGATATGTCTGTTTCATGTTTTTGGGCTTCTTGTATGCACCACAATTTTGAACATTAAAAATAATAAATTGATAAACAAAACGGAAAAACACTGCACATTAAATAATACTCAACGACTATTTATTTGATAATTTTCCCTTGAAAAAGGCAGAATACATCCTGCTGAAACGTCGGGCAATTCAAAATATAGCCGTTTTGATCAACCCAGAGACTGAGTTGATAATGAAAATTATAATGAAATCGTTGAATAGTTGATAATATGATCTACTTTTTCAAGTTACCTATATATAAGAAGTTATAAGTAGAAATATTAACTTATTCTTGCAGGAACCGCTTCTTTAGCAACACTTTCGCTCTCATGCACGACGCAAAAATCTCTTTGTATGTCATTCATATCACGTAACATCTTCTAAAAAGGAGGTTGAGGGTTTGAGTCCCGCCAAGACACGTGGATTCTTTTTCGCAAATTTCATATCAATTTGTCCATTTCGAAACATGTGCTGTCCATATGCACAGCCAAGATATTTAACAAAAAATCTTCTAAAAAGTTAGAAATTGTGACGCTTACGAAGGTAAATATTCTGTCCAACTATTTCGAAGGATTTTTCCCATTGTGATTCGATTCATTACTGTTGTGTATGATCCAACGAAATTTTCGGTGTCGATTCAGGCCGAAAATCAATCACCATTTCGGAGACTGTGAAGCCGAGCAGCCACGCAACTTGAACTTCGAAATCGGTTTCCCAATTCGCCCTCTAATGAGCTATTCATCCGAGCAGAAGTCGTTATTTGTTTTTATTTATGATAAATTACATTTCACTGGGCGTATCGGCCTCGTGGGAAAACACGAGGAGGGGGCGTTTCAGAAAATTAAACCAACAGCTTCTGGCCAGTGAACATCAAGGAGGTATGTATTCCTCAACATGATCGGGTGGAATTTTTCGTATGCATTCCCCACGGAGCAAAGGAAAGTGGAGATATTTTCAATGTAAATAAATTACGCCAACATCGTACGTGGAGAAGAGAAATGAGCTTGGCAATTTTTAGATACATGTTCCTTGGCTTTGAATTATTGAAAATATTTTTTTTACATTAAGTTGAATGAAGTTACTAAGATTTTTCTCATTGTGTTGCGATTCATTACTAAAAGCGGATATATTTAATTACCTACAAGATTAGAATTACATTACAAGAATTACATTGTTAATAGCCAATTCAAGTAATCTTTTAGATTGGGTGCCGGGTGCAAACAATTCAGGTTTTGTTCATTGGAAAGGGCTTTTATCCTTAAACAAATTAGTTTCATAATCCACCCATGACCTAACGTTTCGCTCATTTCTCATCGTGACAGTCCCATGGCCATCAACTAAAAACAATGAACGACAGTCGTCGATCGTCGACAGGGCTTCTGTACGATTTTCTCCCACGTGCACATCCATTGGAATCGAGGATTAAAGAGCATCGCAACGGGTTGATTAATTTATCAATTTCTATCATTACGACATTTCACTATTTTTCAACCGTTTGTAGGCAAAAAATGCCATTCCCGGCTGATCAGCCGAGTTGGCCACCCGGCATGGGCCCCCCTTGATTGCTACCCCAGACAGAAGTTGATGCTGATGGGTTCGAGCTCACTCACCGATCTGAAGCGGAGCTGGAAAAAAAAATCGCGCAATCCGAATCCAATTTATCACCGATCGGACGACGGTCGGTCGCTAGATCGATCGATCGGTCAATTTAGTGTAGAGATTGTGGTACATAGATCGCTGCCATCAGAAATCTATCCGAGCTCTTCAAATGATGAGAAATTGCTCGCGGTGACGTTTGCAATCAATCAGCAGAGCGGGTGCCAGACAAAACGATGGGTGCCGGTAAATCTCGTCATTATTAGGTACTGGTTCATGATACTGCTCAACATTCTTGACGGAAGAATGTAGGTAATCGGTAGGCCTGGGATTTGTGTTCGTTATGAAGAAGGTTCGATTGCTTAGGAAGCAGAAGTTGACGTTGGTTTGATCACCTTGATGGTATTAAACAGTATTCATAATCGAATATGTACACATTTTTACAAGTTTACTCATCTGCTTTTTCATCTTATAGCTCCCATATTTATCATAACAAGGACAAATAAATAAAAAGCGAATTGCTATGGTTCCCATTCCTAAAAATTGGAGATATGATTACCCCGACAATAAGAGCTTCAAAATTTATTGGAATCATCTCACTTTTTTATTTTGATTAGGCCGATACAAATATTAAATTTATTTCATGTCCGACAGCTCTTGGAATGTACGAGGTGGAGGGTATAAAAAATATATGCAATTAGTCCATGGACATTTTTTTAATTTTAATGAAAAATGATGGCAAAGAATATGAATATTTGTAACATATTTATCCAGTAATTGAAAAAAACTGGAACTTGATTTTGAAGAATGTTTTTGCTGATGTAAACTCAAAGTAAACTGTTGAATCTTCAACACAAAAATTCTCCATAATCCATAACACCAAAGTACTGCTAGAATTATAAGCTTTTATTTAAGTAAAATATGAATATAGTTTTAAAATAAAACTCTATTGCTTTGTAAAAATAGCTAATCAAAGTTACACAATACATAGGCTATATGGAACATTGGTTTCCTTCTCATCCCCATGTACATGTGGTATTTATAAACTGGGATCCAATCGTCACACACTCAGTCTTGTGTCCTGAGGACTTTTTGGGGGACATAGGGCCAACGTAAAAGATCTCCAATCTCCATCCTTGAATTGGGCCCTGATTCCTATCGTCTTCATTTATTTCTCTGTTTGTTTGGGTTTCGTCGCCAGAAGATCCTAGGTCTGCCCTTGCTGCAATGTCCTGCCGGATTCCAGCGCTTGCATGCAAATTTTGCCTCCACTCTTACGTGGTGTATGGCAGGCCTACGTTCATTCACACTGTAGAGTTGCTGTTGATATCGGATTTCGATGGCATCATCGATGGGACTCAATAATCAGAATCCAGTTGTGAGGCCACCACGTCCGAGCTGTAAAACGTTGACATCGGTTGATTTTTTTTATTCAGACTAAGGCCGAAGTGGCCTGTGTGGTATATAAGAGTCTTTTCCATTCGGCTCGGTCCATGGCTACACGTCGCCAACCACGCAGTCTACTACGGACATCGGTTGACGAATACTCGCAAATCTATGTGATTTCTGCTAATACGCACCAAGTATCACTGGCGTATAGCATCACAGACTCCACGTTAGAGTTGAGTATTTGGGGTTTGATGCATTGCCTAGACCGCCGCCTAATGTTGACTGGCTTTGGTTTTCGACCTTCTGCAATGTTTGCCCGCCTACCGTGGAGTTGGAGATGTTCACATCCAATGATTCAGTGTTGTTGGTGTTGATGAGGGGAGCGTTCAAGATTCAGACGATCGAAGGCTTTTCCGTGGTCAATCAGTACCAAATAGAAGGACTCTTGAAATTCATTGACCTACTCTAGGATGATGCAAAGCATGACAGTATGGTTCTCACATGATCATCCGGCGGAATCTTGCCTGATGCCGTCGGAGAACCAATATTCAGCCTTCCTGAGTCCGTAAAAAAGCAGCGATGACATGGCGTCTTATAATTGGCAAGATCCAACTACGCATTTCCAGAATTCAGTGGCGGGAGAGTTCACACGGGTGTCGATTCACCATAGACCGACTAGAAGATCCAGCTGTGAAGAGATCGTTTGTTGAAGAATATGGAACTCAGGTAGTGGATGTTCTGGAAGGTGGCAGCTTAGAATAGAAGTGGGCGGCGAAGAATGCTTTTATCGAAATCGGTGAGATCAACTTGGATGAGCTGCGCACTTAGAGAATAAAATGGATTACAGATGTAACCCGAATGGAGTCAATCATTTCGAACAGCTTATTCAAGTCTTAGCCAGCGTTATTCAAAGAGCAGTCATCTAAAGGCGCCCTCAAGGTAGATTGGCAGTCGGCGGAGGTGACCCTATGCTGTCTGTGATGTCTGTCTAAATCACAAAAATCTGTTTGCCGCATTGGGATTCATTCATTCATTTATTTAGTCTACATCTAAACAGATAACACTGAATCAAAAATTTGACGCCACAATACACGGTTCGAGGCCGCATCTCTCCATCCTCGGATACGCCTCACGCTCGCCAAGTCGTTCTGCACCTGGTCTGCCCATCTCGCTCGCTGCGCTCCACGCCGTCTCGTACCTGCCGGGTCGGAAGCGAACACCATCTTTGCAGGGTTGCTGTCCGGCATTCTTGCAACATGTCATGACCATCGTACCCTTCCGGCTTTAGCTACCTTCTGGATACTGGGTTCGCCGTAGAGTTGGGCGAGCTCGTGTTTCATTCTTCGCCGCCGCCGTGGTTCATTCTTCGTCTTTTTCCACACTGCCAAAGATGGTCCTAAGCACCCGTCTCTCGAATACTCTGAGTGCTTGCAAGTCCTCCTCGAGCATTGTACATGTTTCATGTCCGTAGAGGACAACCGGTCTTACTAACGTCTTGTACATGACACATTTGGTGCGGTGGCGAATCTTTTTTGACCGCAGTTTCTTCTGGAGTCCGTAGTAGGCCCGACTTCCACAGATGATGCGCCTTCGTATTTCACGACTCCGCGACCGACACGCGATCCGAACGAACTGGAGTTCTTCTTCCTCTTCTTATTGCCATTACATCCCCACACTGGGACAGAGCCGCCTCGCAGCTTAGTGTTCATTGAGCACTTCCACAGTTATTAACTGCGAGGTTTCTAAGCCAAGTTACCATTTTTGCATTCGTATATCATGAGGCTAACACGATGATACTTTTATCCCCAGGGAAGTCGAGACAATTTCCAATCCGAAAATTGCCTAGACCGGCACCGGGAATCGAACCCAGCCACCCTCAGCATGGTCTTGCTTTGTAGCCACGCGTCTTACCGCACGGCTAAGGAGGGCCCTGAACTGGAGTGTTCGCCCGAAATCTTCACACAGTTTTGCACACCATCCACCATTGCTTTGATCAGTCTGGTAAGCTTCCCAGGGAAGCTGTTCCTGTCCATAATTTTCCATAGGTCTACGCGGTCTATACTATCGTATGCCGCCTTGAAATCAACGAGCAGATGGTGCGTTGGGATCTGGTATTCACGGCATTTTTGAAGGATTTGCCGTACAGTAAAGATCTGGTCCGTTGTCGAGCGGCCGTCATTGAAGCCGGCTACGGCTACGAAGCCGGCTTGATAACTTCCCACGAACTCATTCACTAATGGTGACAGACGACGGAAGATGATCTGGGATATCACTTTGTAGGCGGCATTACCCGAGTAGACGAAAATAGCTCAATAATATCAAATGTTGATAAGATAGCAAAATGAGATATGGACATGATTGATATAAGAGATAAAAGATCAGACGATAATATCAAAATTTTGCATTAAAATATCATCAGAAGATCTGCTATGCTATTTGTAATAAGTGATCAATATCATGTGCCATTAGTTTGTTCTTATCCATAGCATATCTTGATATTTAAATGATATTTCGGTGCAAATTTTTGATATTGTTGCCTGTTCTTTTATCTCTTATATCAATCAAGTCCATATCATGTTTTGTTATTCTGTTCATGGTTTCTGCCCGGGTAAGGATGGTGATCGCTCGAAAGTTCTCACACTCCAGCTTGTCGCCTTTCTTGTAGATGGGGCATATAAACCCTTCCTTCCACTCCTCCGGTAGCTGTTCAGTTTCCCAGATTCTGCCTAGCTTTTCCGGGCCCATCTTGATGAGCTCAGGTCCGATACCATCCTTACCAGCTGCTTTATTGGTCTTTAGCTGTTGGATGGCATCCTTAATTTCCCTCAAGGTGGGAGCTGATTGGCTTCCATCGTCCGTTAAACTGACGTAGTCATCTCCTCCGCTGCCTTGACTTTCACTGCCTGTACTCTAAGCGCCATTCAAATGTTCCTCTAAGCGCCATTCAAAATCACCACACGTTCGTCCGTCAAGATGCTCCCATCCTTATCCCGGCACATTTCGGCGCGCGGTACGAAGCCTTTGCGGGATGCGTTGAGCTTCTGGGAGAACTTGCGTGTTTCTTGAGAACGGCACAGCTGTTCCATCTCCTCGCACTCCGCTTCTTCCAGGCGGCGTTTCTTCTCCTGAAAAAGGCGAGTCTGCTGTCTCCGCTTCCGTTTATAACGTTCCACGTTCTGCCGAGTAACTTGCTGCAGCGTGACCGCCCGCGCTGCGTCCTTCTCCTCATGAAACTGTCTGCACTCTTCGTCGAACCAATCGTTCCGTCGACTTCGTCCCATATACCCGACGTTGTTCTCCGCTGCGTCGTTAATGGCTGCTTTGACTGTATTCCAGCAGTCCTCAAGAGGGGACCCATCGAGCTCACCTTCTTCCGGCAACGCTGCCTCGAGATACTGCGCGTATGCAGTGGCGACATCAGATTGCTTCAGTTGCTCTAGGTCGTACCGCGGCGGTCGTCGGTACCGAACATTGTTGATGACGGATAGTTTTGGGCGCAGTTTCACCATCACCAGATAGTGGTCAGAGTTGATGTTAGCGCCACGATATGTCCTGACGTCGATAATGTCGGAGAAGTGCCGTCCAGGCGGCGAAATCAATTAGCCGTAGGCCGTTTTCGTTCGTCAGCCGGTGGGCGCTGAACTTTCCAATAGTCGGTCTAAACTCCTCCTCTAGGCCAAACTGAGCGTTCAAATCTCCTATGATGATTTTGATCGTGGCTTGGGCAGCTGTCGTACTCACGTTCCAGCTACACGTAGAATGCGTCCTTATCATCATCAGTGCTTCCGGAGTGTGGGCTATGGACGTTGATTATGCTGAAGTTGAAGAATAGGCCATTGGGGCAAACGGATGCAAGGGATTTTAAAATAGGGTCAGAGCCTGACAGAGTCTGACATTATTCGGGTAGTCGCTAATGTGAGGCAAGGATGCATTTTATCTGCACTGTTACTTCTTAGTGTTATCGAAAAATCTTGATGGGTGCGATTGATAGTGTACAATACCTTGAGCTGCTTTGGTAGTTGATTGCTGTGGAAACGAATGTGTTTAGGCAAAGATAACGCAGATGATGTCTAAATTTATAATTCTATCTGCCTTACAGCTGGATATCGTGTGCCGAGCAACATAAAAGCCATTGAGCGCCCTCAGGTCCTCTTCAACTGCAAAAAGCCATCGTGTACGCGGCCTTCCACGAAGCCTGCGGCCTCTTCCGGGTTCTCTACTAAATATTAGCTTCGCTTGACGTTCTTCCGGCATACGAACAACGTGTCCAGCCCACCGTAGTCTGCCGTGTTGTATAAGCTTAATCATATCCATCCCTTTATACACCTGGTACAACTCGTGATCCATGCGACGCCGCCAGATACCGTTTTCCCGTTTACCGCCGAGTATTGTCCGCAGCACCTTATGCTCAAACACTGCGAAAGCTCTCCGATCAGCCTGCTTTAACGTCCATGTCTCATCCAGCACCATTTCGCTACCACCACCACTAATGAACCCACGTTGATTGCCAGCAACCATGTACTTCGTTTTGCTGGTATTGATCGTGAATCCAATCCTCGCTGTCAATTCCGATAATATCGATATCGTCCGCAAATCCCAGGAGCATATGCGATTTTGTGATAATGGTACCGCTTCTTTGCACACCAGTTCTCCTAATCGCTCCCTCGAGCGCTATATTGAACAGTAGATTCGAGAGTGCATCACCCTGCTTTAATCCATCTAAGGTAACAAGTGACGTCGATATTTCATCTGCAACCTTTACACTTGATTTCGATCCGTCCAACGTTATACGAATCAGCCGTATCAGTTTCGCCGGAAAACCATGTTCAAGCATAATTTGCCATAATTCATTCCGTTTCACTGAATCGTACGCCGCCTTGAAATCAATAAACAGATGATGTGTCTGCAAGTTGTACTCCCGGAGTTTATCAAGGATTTGTCTCAGGGTAAACATTTGATCCGTCGTTGATCGGCCCTCACGAAAACCTACTTGGTATTCGCCGACGAAGGACACTTCAAGCGGTCTCAATCTGTTGAACAGAATACGGGACATAATTTTGTACGCCGAATTAAGGAGGGTTATTTCTCGGTAATTGGCGCACTCCAGTCTGTGCCCTTTCTTAAAGAGAGGGCAAATGAGGCCGTCCAAGCTAGCAGGCACTTCCTTGTCTTCCCATATTTTCGACATAATATGGTGCAGAACTTCATAAAGCTGCTCACTGCCATGTTTGAGAGGTTCAGCCGGGAGCTGGAGCTTCCCTGCAGCCTTATTATTTTTCAGCTCTTGAACAGCTTTTTCAACCTCATCTAGTGTAGGTGACTCCACAGCTTGTCCATCGTCGCTAATATTTATTCTGTTCACCGATGCACCGTAACTTCCTCTATTCAACAAAGTCTCGAAGTGTTGCTTCCACCTGGTAGCCACTTCCGTTTTATCTGTCAGCAAATTCCCTTGTTGGTCGTTGCACATGACGGGAGATGGCGCTGTCTTTCTCCGCACCCCATTGACAGACTCATCCCGAGCAGCACAGGTCAATCAGAATTGGTTGCAGCAACTTGATTGTGACCAAATCTGATCACATATGAGTTGCAGTAACATACGTGCAACATGTGTGCTGCTAGGGATAGACCCTCCCGCATATCGTTCTGCTCCATTTTTTTTACTGCGCCTCACTAATAACTTGTTCTTCGTACTCTTTTTTCTTCCTGCGGTGGGTTCGTTTTTCGGCTGCTCTTGCTTCCTTGTACCGATCTATATTCGATCGGGTACCCGACACCAACATCCGGCTTCTGGCAACGCTTTTCTCGTCTGTCACTCTCTTACACTCCACATCGAACCAACCCTTCCTGGGTCGCCTCTGTGAAGTGCCTACCACTTCTCGTGCTGTTGTGCTCACCGCTCCATGGATCGACTCCCATAGATCGTTGATGTTGTCGCTAACGTTGATTGCACTTATCCGTTCGTCGAGCTTCTGGCGGTACTCAGCCGATACTCCTTCCGCCGACAATCACTGGATATTGTAACGCAACGTTCGCTGTGATCTTTCGTTCGATACAGTTGACAAGCGTGATCGAATTTTACTGACAACGACCCGAGCAGCACAAATCAGACAAAAATTGTTGCAGCAACTTGATTATGACCAAATCTGGTCACATATAAGTTGCAGTAATCTCTGTGGAACATGTGTGCTGGTAGGGGAGGTAGTGATCAGAGTCAATGTTTGGATCTATGAATGTCCGCACATCGATAACATCCAAGAAACGGCGCCCATCCACCAGAACATGGTCTATCTGGTTGCAAGTTTCACCATTTGGGTGTTTCCAAGTGTGCTTTCGGATGTTCTTTCGTGAAAAGTAGGTGCTACTGATGGCCATCCCTTTATCAGCAGCAAAGTTTACTAGCCGTAGGCCGTTGTCATTGGTAGCGGAGTGAAGGCTCTCCCTACCGATTATGGGACGGAAAAAGTCCTCTCTACCGACCTGAGCGTTAGCGTCTCCGATAACAATTTTCACGTCATGCTTTGGGCACTCTCCATAGGCCTTATCAAGACATTCATAAAACGTGTCCTTCACGTCGTCGGATTTATCGTTTGTCGGTGCGTAAACATTGATTAGGCTGTAATTAAAGAATTTGCCCCGTATCCTCAACACACAGATTCGTTCGCTTATGGGTTTCCACCGCATCACTCGCTTTATCTGCTTGCCCATCACTACGAAACCAACTCCATACTCTGCTTTTTCACCGCCGCTGTGATAGATGTTATACTTGAATACAGTGTTGGTCGTAGGGTCCACGGCTCGGAATTCACGTTCTCCGGATCTGGGCCATCGGACTTTCTGAATAGCGGCCACGTTCACTCCAACCTTCTGCAGTTCGCGAGCCAGAAGGCTCACTCGTCCAGGTTCATTTAGGGTCCTGACATTCCAGGTACCGAGTTTCCAATCATAGTCCTTATTTCGTTGCCGGGTCGGTTGCCAAAAATAACGTTCTCTTTTTCTTCTATCTCCATTTTTCGTGGTATTTGAGAGGCTTCAGTAAGCTACCTTACCGGGGTTGCGTTACCTACATCGCGATGATGGGGCTGCCACCTTAGGTATAGCTGACGCGATACAGCATTTCGTTAATCAGCCGCTGGGTACCAGGCAGACGCTGTTTGAGCCGCACCTCCTGGTGAACAGACGCTCGAGGCGTACCTTCTTACTCTAGCTGATGTCAGAAGGACAACAGTGCCCAGGCTGCACTACCAGCTAAGTACACAACCCTTAGCTGGCGGTCTTTTGTCATCGGACGACCCGTGGAAGCGTGAGATAGGGACTTGTGGGGACCAGAGCTCATAAAAATATTGAAAAAGTAAAATATTGAAAAAGTAAAACGAGAACAAATTCCGCCTAAAAATCTGACTTTAGCGCCAATCCTCAGAAAAGGATTGCCAAATTTCATTTATGGTTGCCCGCTAGCTAGTCGGCCACGTCGTGGTCCGAAAACTGTTCATACGGAATCCTTTCTCTCTTTCAATTCAACAATGGAGCCACAATTACTTTATTCATACTTAAAAACTATTTCGATTCAAACTATCTCACCACATTTATAAACAAAATTGAGTTGACTCAGCAACTCCAAAGTACCGACCGCATTGCGGTCGGTTCCAGTTGTGCGTATAATACCACTCGCCCCTTTCAGCCACACCGCAAAATTATTTAATTACTCTTAGAATTTCGGGTGTAGTGACAACAATGTTTAAGGTATATCTACGATATCTCACGACGCTTAAGCGGGGCGAAGATGAATGCAACGATGCCTGTGAAAGACGCGAATGATCAGTTATTGACCGACCCAACTGACCAGCTGAAATGCTGGTTCGAGCACTTCGAACAACTTTTTCAAGTGCCAGCCAGGCCATCACCACCTCGGCATGATCTGCCTAGGATTCGACATATAACTCGCGTCAATGGCGAAGCTCCATCACTGCTAGAGATTTAAACAGCCATCCAAAGCATGAAATCTAATAAAGCCCCAGGGGTCGATCGCATATCAGCCGAGATGCTCAAAGCTGACCCCATGACATCCGCTCAACTACTGCATCGTTTATTTCGTAATATCTGGGACACCGCAACTTTCCCGGTCGACTGGATGCAAGGTATCTTAGTAAAGGTGCCCAAAAAGGGTGACCTGACTGTATGCGATAACTGGCGAGGCATTATGTTGCTGTGTACCGTTCTCAAAGTTCTGTGCAAAATTATCCTAGCCCAGATTCAGGAGAAGATCGATGCGACTCTCCGGCGGCAGCAAGCCGGATTCCGTGCCGGAAGATCCTGTGTGGACCATATTGTCACGCTCCGCATCATTCTGGAGCAGGTCAACGAATTCCAAGAGTCCATTTACTTGGTATTCATTGACTACGAAAAAGCTTTCGACTGTTTCAATCACGAGAATATGTCGGGCGCCTTGAGACGCAAGGGGGTCCCTGAGAAAACCATTGGCCTCATCGAAGCACAGTACGAGGCCTTTTCGTGTAGTGTGCTGCACAATGGGGTTCTGTCCGACCCTATCTGGTTCGTAGCTGGTGTGAGGCAAGGATGTATTCTTTCACCAAGGATGTATTCTATATGGAGAATGTTGAAAGCTTCCTATATCTCGGAAGCCAAATGGCGTCAGACGGTGGTACCAAGATCGACATAGGCGCACGGATCAAGAAAGCAAGGGCTGCCTTTGCGAGTTTAAGAAATATCTGTAAAACCAGGCAGATAAGTGAACGCACCAAAATACGAATGTTCAACTCTAACGTGAAATCTGTGCTGTTATACGCTAGCGAAACATGGTGTGTATCAGTTGAGAACACTCAACGGCTGCAGGTGTTCATTAACAGGTATATAATTCAGGCCTGGTGGCCTCACAACTGGATCTCAAACAACGAGCTCCATCGTCGTTGTCACCAGAGGCCGATAGCAACAGAAATTCGGGATCGGAAGTGGGGCTGGGTCGGCCACACTCTACGTAGGGGCGGAAAAGATATCTGTAAACAAGCATTAGACTGGAACCCAGCGGGACATCGCAGCAGAGGCAGACCCAGAGGCTCATGGCGGCGAAGCCTCAATAAAGAAATAAAAGAAGTCGACCGAAATCTAACCTGGCAACAGGTTAAAGCGATAGCCGGGCAACGCTCAGGATGGAGATCTTTCAAGTCGGCCCTTTGCACCACCGGAGGTGTACAGGATCCATTAGTAAGTAAGTAAGTATATTTGATTAATGAATTGCAAGGAATATTGATGTTTGAACCGCTGGGAGCATGTACCATATCAAAAATACCCATAGAAGTTAGTTTATGCATGGAGGCCTAAAAGCCTAAACTCCAGGGAGTTCGTAGAAGCCCTAGAACATGTGATAATAACATATCCAATTTGGGTTTTTGGATTGCTGTGATTATGATTATTTAAAATTGTCCAAAAAATCAATTAATTAAGTAAAAAACTAATAATTTAAGCAAAAACTCTTTTTACATCATATTCTTTTACGTCCCCCCAATATGTGCCGTAAAAAGAGGGTTGAGTGTAACATTATCACTCCCCATGGTTTTCTGTTTCCCACATTCTACATTACCTAACCAATACTTCACAACGTACATTATCAACTAACGATGTCACGCCCGGCGTAATTGACCCTTGTTTCAAAACTCTCAAATAGCCCACATGAAATTGTGTCATTTTCAATTGAACCCCTACCGGAAGGAAACGAACCAAAAATTTGGGAGTATCCACCCCATGGGAGCATCCCGAAATATAAAAAAAAGCCTCGGGAACGGACTGGTGTCTCCTCCTCGTTTGACGGTGATGGCGCCTGTGTGTTGTTGCAACCAGTATGGCGCCTCCTCTCCTTCTTTGCCGTCCCGTCACGTCCAACACATTGATTGTTGGCTGCCGTTGTCAAACCTTCTCGCCCAACCGTAGTGAGAAAACCGAAAAACCAGTCAGCCAGCGGGTGATGATCAAATTCGTCCTTGCCCCCGTCGGGGTGCTGCCACATAGCCGCAGCCACTAAGAGAGTGACAATTTCTTGTGAATGTCGTCGTCGCCGGCGTGGCGCAGCTCCCAATTTGTGCGATTGTGGGAAATTTGAAAAGGGGTTTGAATTAGATAATGTTCCCACCAAGTTGGTGTTATTCAAGCCCGTATCTATACTGCGGTGAGACATTTTCAAATTGTATCTAATTGGATTACACCGAGAATTGACAAGCATTGGAAGCGCGTGAGTAACTCCAATGGCATTCAGATATTGTTTATGATCAGTAACCGTTGAAGATAACTTGATTAACTGATTGAGTTGTGTTGGTAGGTACTAAATTTATCGGAAAGTAATGGGAGGTTTTAATTTTAGATTTAATGTAGATTTTGGTAGTTGTAAGTAGATTAATTACTTAACATTAAACACATTCATTCTAAACGGATGCATATACCATAACTCCTTCATTGCAGGGTCTTTTACCATTGCTGTTGAATTTATGTTAAATTTTTTTTTACATTTGGTTAGTTTGATGGAAAATTTGTTAAATTTCCGGTCTGTGTTATAGAATTTCGAATTTTCTTAAATTGAATAAAATTTATTTAAAAATATGTGAAGTATTTCAAATAAAGTGAATGTTTTAATGTATCGATATTCAGATATATAAAATAAGTCGTTTTAAATCCATCAATATCAAAGGTAATGTCGGTCGTGTTATCTACCAAGTAAAGCAAAAG
Organism: Armigeres subalbatus; assembly: GCF_024139115.2. Lineage (NCBI taxonomy): Eukaryota > Metazoa > Arthropoda > Insecta > Diptera > Culicidae > Armigeres > Armigeres subalbatus. The sequence goes on along the minus strand of NC_085141.1, from coordinate 42,747,106 downwards.
ACTCCATTTGGACTCTTGGTCGTGCCTCGTCTGACAACGGGTACAATGATGAGAAAGTGCCCGCGCATGTGCAGTTAGAATTTCAATTAATTGTATTAGCGGTTGTAGAGGTTGCTCAGCTTTTGTTTGGGTGTAGAACTAGATCGGCCCCTTTTTGTTTCCCCCATCCAGAGCCCTAGAGAGGTCATGCTGTTTCTTAATGGGACTTTTTGTTTTGTTGTTCGGGTGGAATAAATAAAATGTTATCTCTACGGTATTCAACCGCAGAATGAAAGACAAGCCTTGCCACTATAGATGGGGTGGCCATGCGCCACTCTTGTCGTTATCATTGTTTTGTGTATTGTTATATCAATTAGCATTCGGATGGTTGGCATACTAATTGATTCTAATGAGGGTCAAACGCCGGCGCTGGTTTCTAGCACTAGATGGTATGGGGGTTCTAAAATTGAAAGAACAGCCAAAAACATTCATGTACGTAATACAGTCCTGGGAACCTAAGGTGACTTTCCTGGGCATAAAAGTATCGTTGTGTTAGCCTCATGATATACGAATGCAAAAATGGTAACTTGGCTTAGAAACATCGCAGTTAATAACTGTGGAAGTGCTAAGTGGAACACTAAGCTGCGAGGCGGCAATGTACCAGTGGGGGATGTAATTCCAATAAGAAGAAAAAGAACACATTTCCAACGTGATTCGCGGGGTGTTTTTTTAATTGGGATTTTCTTCGAAAAACTGCAAGATCAGAATCATCATCCGGAAAGTAATCAGTAATTTATGTATATCTATTCTATTTAAAAGTTCTCAGACGATTTTAAGGATTCCACTCAAGCAATCGGAAATATGGTACCTGGTTGCACTGTTTATTGTATTACAGCGCTTCTAGTGGCACAGCAAAATGTTTGGAAAGCTCAACTCTTTCAGTGAAGCCTCATTTCAAGAGGCCCGGAAGCCTCCTTTCAAGAGGCCCGGAAGTCTCCTTTCAAGAGGCCCGGAAGCCTCCTTTCAAGAGGCCCGGAAGCCTCCTTTCAAGAGGCCCGGAAGCCTCCTTTCAAGAGGCCCGGAAGCCTCCTTTCAAGAGGCCCGGAAGCCTCCTTTCAAGAGGCCCGGAAGTCTCCTTTCAAGAGGCCCGGAAGCCTCCTTCAAGAGGCCCGGAAGCCTCCTTTCAAGAGGTCTGGAAGCCTCTTTCAAGAGGCCTGGAAGCCTCCCTTCAAGAGGCCTGGAAGCCTCTTCAAGAGGCTCCAGCCTCCTTTCAAGAGGCCCGGAACCTCCTCAAAGGCCTCCTTCAAGAGGCCTCGGAAGCCTCCTTCAAGAGGCTCAGAGCCTCCTTTCAAGAGGCCCGGAAGCCTCCTTCAAGAGGCTCTGGAAGCCTCCTTCAAGAGGGCCTGGAAGCCTCCTTTCAAGAGGCCCGGAAGCCTCCTTTCAAGAGGCCTGGAAGCCTCCTTTCAAGAGGCCTGGAAGCCTCCTTTCAAGAGGCTCGGAAGCCTCCTTTCAAGAGGCCCGGAAGCCTCCTTCAAGAGGCCTGGAAGCCTCCTTCAAGAGGCCCGGAAGCCTCCTTTCAAGAGGCTCCGGAAGCCTCTTTCAAGAGGCCTCAGGCCTCCTTCAAGAGGCCCAGAAGCCTCCCCTTTCAAGAGGCTCAGAGCCTCCTTCAAGAGGCCCAGAGCCTCCTTCAAGAGGCTCGAGGCCTCTCCTTCAAGAGGCTCAGAAGCCTCCTTTCAAGAGGCTCAGGCCTCCTTTCAAGAGGGCTCAGAGCCTCCTTTCAAGAGGCCCAGGCCTCCTTTCAAGAGGCCCAGCCTCCTTTCAAGAGGCCTGGAAGCCTCCTTCAAGAGGCCTCGGAAGCCTCCTCCTTTCAAGAGGCTCAGAAGCCTCCTTTCAAGAGGCCCGGAAGCCTCCTTTCAAGAGGCCTGAAGCCTCCTTTCAAGAGGCCCGGAAGCCTCCTTCAAGAGGCTCAGAAGCCTCCTTTCAAGAGGCTCGAAGCCTCCTTCAAGAGGCTCGAAGCCTCCTTTCAAGAGGCCTCAGAAGCCTCCTTTCAAGAGGCCTCGAAGCCTCCTTTCAAGAGGCCTGAAGCCTCCTTTCAAGAGGCCTCAAGCCTCCTTTCAAGAGGCTCTGGAAGCCTCCTTTCAAGAGGCCTGGAAGCCTCCTTTCAAGAGGCTCAAGCCTCCTTTCAAGAGGCCTCAGAAGCCTCCTTTCAAGAGGCCTGAAGCCTCCTTTCAAGAGGCCTGGAAGCCTCCTTTCAAGAGGCTCAAAGCCTCCTTCAAGGCCCGAAGCCCCTTCAAGAGGCCTGCCTCCTTCAAGAGGCCAAGCCCTTTCAAGAGGCTCCAGGCCTCCTTCAAGAGGCCTCTGGAAGCCTCCTTCAAGAGGCCTCAGAAGCCTCCTTTCAAGAGGCCTGGAAGCCTCCTTCAAGAGGCCTGGAAGCCTCCTTCAAGAGGCTCAAGCCTCCTTTCAAGAGGCCTCAGAAGCCTCCTTTCAAGAGGCTCCGGAAGCCTCCTTTCAAGAGGCTCAGAGCCTCCTTCAAGAGGCTCAAGCCTCCTTCAAGAGGCCTGGAAGCCTCCTTTCAAGAGGCCTGGAAGCCTCCTTTCAAGAGGCCTCGGAAGCCTCCTTTCAAGAGGCTCAGCCTCCTTTCAAGAGGCCTGAAGCCTCCTTCAAGAGGCTCGGAAGCCTTCTTTCAAGAGGCCCAGAAGCATCCTTTCAAGAGGCCCGGAAGCCTCCTTTCAAGAGGCCCAGAAGCCTCCTTTCAAGAGGCCCGGAAGCCTCCTTTCAAGAGGCCCGAAAGCCTTCTTCAAGAGGCCCAGCCTCCTTTCAAGAGGCCCGAAGCCTCCTTTCAAGAGGCCGGTAAGCCTCCTTTCAAGAGGCCCGCAAGCCTCCTCTCAAGAGGCCCGGAAGCCTCCTTTCAAGAGGCCCGGAAGCCTCCTTTCAAGAGGCCCGGAAGCCTCCTTTCAAGAGGCCCGGAAGCCTCCTTTCAAGAGGCCCGGAAGCCTCCTTTCAAGAGGCTCAGAAGCCTCCTTTCAAGAGGCTCGGAAGCCTCCTTTCAAGAGGCCCGGAAACCTCCTTCACGAGGCCTGGAAGCCTCCTTTCAAGAGGCCCGGAAGCCTCCTTTCAAGAGGCCCGGAAGCCTCCTTTCAAGAGGCCTGGAAGCCTCCTTTCAAGAGGCCTGGAAGCCTCCTTTCAAGAGGCCCGGAAGCCTCCTTTCAAGAGGCCCGGAAGCCTCCTTTCAAGAGGCCCGGAAGCCTCCTTTCAACAATCCCGGCAACTCCTTTCACGAGGCCCGGAAGCCTCCTTTCAAGAGGCCCGGAAGCCTCCTTTCAAGAGGCCCGGAAGCCTCCTTTCAAGAGACCCGGAAGCCTCCTTCCAAGAGGCATGAATGCCTCCTTTCAAGAGGCCCGGAAGCCTCCTATCAAAAGGCCCTGGAAGCCTCCTTTCAAGAGGCCTGGAAGCCTCCTTTCAAGAGGCCCGAAGCCCTCCTTTCAAGAGGCCCGAAGCCTCCTTTCAAGAGGCCCTGAAGCCTCCTTTCAAGAGGCCCGGAAGCCTCCTTTCAAGAGGCCCGAAGCCTCCTTTCAAGAGGCCCGAAGCCTCCTTCAAGAGGCCCGGAAGCCTCCTTTCAAGAGGCCCGGAAGCCTCCTTTCAAGAGGCCCAGAAGCCTCCATTCAAGAGGCCCGAAAGCCTCCTCTCAAGAGGCCCAGAAGCCTCCTTTCAAGAGGCCCGAAGGCCTCCTTTCAAGAGGCCCGGAAGCCTCCTTTCAAGAGGCCCAGAAGCCTCCTTTCAAGAGGCCCGGAAGCCTCCTTTCAAGAGGCCCGGAAGCCTCCTTTCAAGAGGCCCGGAAGCCTCCTTTCAAGAGGCCCGGAAGCCTCCTTTCAAGAGGCCCGGAAGCCTCCTTTCAAGAGGCCCGGAAGCCTCCTTTCAAGAGGCCCGGAAGCCTCCTTTCAAGAGGCCCGGAAGCCTCCTTTCAAGAGGCCCGGAAGCCTCCTTTCAAGAGGCCCGGAAGCCTCCTTTCAAGAGGCTTGGAAGCCTCCTTTCAAGAGGCCCGGAAGCCTCCTTTCAAGAGGCCCGGAAGCCTCCTTTCAAGAGGCCCGGAAGCCTCCTTTCAAGAGGCCCGGAAGCCTATTTCAAGAGGCGCAGAAACCTTTTTTCAAGAGGTCCGGAAGCCTCCTTTCAAGATGCGCCCGGAAGCCTCCTTCAGAATGCGCCCGGAAGCCTCCTTTCAAGAGGCCCGGAAGCCTCCTTTCAAGAGGCCCGGAAGCCTCCTTTCAAGAGGCCCGGAAGCCTCCTTCAAGAGGCTCAGAGCCTCCTTTCAAGAGGCTTGGAAGCCTCCTGTCAAGAGGCCTCGAGCCTCCTTTCAAGAGGCTCAGCCTCCTTTCAAGAGGCCTGGAAGCCTCCTTTCAAGAGGCCTGGAAGCCTCCTTCAAGAGGCCTGGAAGCCTCCTTCAAGAGGCTCAGAAGCCTCCCTTTCAAGAGGCTCAGAAGCCTCCTTTCAAGAGGCTCAGCCTCCTTTCAAGAGGCTCAGGCCTCCTTCAAGAGGCCTCGGAAGCCTCCTTTCAAGAGGCCCAGCCTCCTTTCAAGAGGCCTGGAAGCCTCCTTCAAGAGGCCTCAGCCTCCTTTCAAGAGGCTCGGAAGCCTCCTTTCAAGAGGCTCGGAAGCCTTCTTTCAAGAGGCTCGGAAGCCTCCTTTCACGAGGCTTGGAAGCCTCCTTTCAAGAGGCTCGGAAGCCTCCTTTCAAGAGGCCCTTTCAAGAGGCCCAATTTGCAAAAAAGAGAGCTAACCGCGGTGGAGGTTGGAACTCGGATTCTGATGGCTTTTCCGCAAAACGTGACCTTTAAGTGGTCTTGTTGTGTAGGGGTTATCACGCCTATCTAGAGAGTAGGAGTTTGAGGGTTCGAGTCCCTCCAAGACACGTGGATTCTTTTTCGCAAATTTCATATCAATTTGTCCATTTCGAAACATGTGCTGTGCATATGCACAGCCAAGATATTTAACAAAAAAATGAATGAATTATTGGCAGTGGATGATTTTCTACCCGCCACTGCTACATCCAGGCGCTATAGTATATGCGCAAAATAGCCAGCATGAGTTAACCGCCCGAATTTGTATGGCGAAATACATCTAATGTGAGTTTTTTTCAAAATTAGGAACTCTCCATAGAAAAATATTTGGTACCGGTTATGTAGGAAGGTGTCCGCTACTACGCCTATCAAATATTTTTTCGATGAAGATGCTTAATTTTGAGAAATCGAACCTTAAATGCCTTTCGCCTTACTGATTTAACTCTGAGTTAACTCCTAGTGTGCAGCTGTAAGCACGTAGAAACACTTATCAAATTATCACAAAAATAAAGAACTGATTTCTACCAGATAAACACAAAAATTGTGAATTGGCATAAACTTTTCTACATACTGTATGTTGGACGCTCTTTCCCAGATGTCGTTTCACGAATGGAGCTCATGCGTTTGATATTTGGGCTGACGGAGTTCAAGCCTGTGTCATGGAGCCGTACACTTATTACGTATGCAATATTTCTGGGTTTTTCGAACCCCCATCCCCCCTGTAAGATGTTTTCCATATAAAAGATTTTTTATTTATATGGCGCGTAAGATATTGACAGACCCCCCCTCCCCCATAAGTGCTTACGTAATATGTGTACGGCCCCCATTCGGATGTTTGCGGCTGAATCGTTTTCAGTATGGTTCTATACTGCTCATGATAGCATATTTGTAACACTAGCATTTTTGTTCATTTTGTAAACAGCCTATGAATCGTTCAGAAAGCTCAATTTACTGCATCTAATCCCATAACAGTAAAATAGGCTTTACTAACATGCTTTTTACTTTACTAACATGGAAATGATTTAGTTTGTGGGGAGGATTGACAAATGATTTTCTAAATCATATGAAATGCAGATATTACAAATATGCGATCATGGGCAGTATAATTGCTAGCATCTCTCGTAGTCATGAGCCGACAAGCACAGTTTGGCATCGCTTAAGTTTAGCGCACTACTCCAGGCAGAAAAAGTGTATCCTAAGATCCAGGAACTCATTTGACCACCGTCGCCGAACGATGATTTTCGGACCGCCGCACACCTCTAGAACAATTGTGATTCTAATATTTGTTTAGAAACACTGCGCCAGCCATTATTTCATGAGGTACCACTTGATGCAAGAACGCTGTCTACAAGAACAACAGCGTGCGTGCTACAATTGGTGGTATCGGTTTCACGGTTTTAATGGAAGCGGCCATATCTCAGGTGTTTGTTGTCCGATCTGTGACATCAACATATCAATCAACTCATGAAAAGCTCTAGTTTCTAAAACATATAAAAAGGGTTTACATTTCACCCAAGTGAAAAATACAAGCGCTCTAAAAATAGCATTTTTGACATGACCTTAAATAAACAGGATTATCTCTCGTATCCAGCGGTCTGACCATGGATTTGAACTAGTTTGCCAAAACTTGATTTATTTCCCCGTCGAACGCTGTCAGAACCAAAGAAATCGGTTAATGTTTCATGGAGTTATAGTAATTTGAATTTTGATAAAATTTTGCTTGTCCCGATCATTCTGTCCAACCCCTGTACATGTATTGTTTACTTTTAGCTATAAATCCTCTCAGCATATCTACGTATGCTAAACAGCATGTTTGTTGTTTCAGTTGGCAACTAACGTGCCAGTGAAAATGCTTGAAAGGCACTTAAACATTCTATCAAAATAAGTAAATTGTGTTACATCTCTCTCTATATATTCAATCATGCTGCTATACAATCACCCATCTGCCTACGGGAATGTTCAATTAAAATGCATATCGATTCTATGAATAGCAAATGAAACAGACATCAAATGAATTTTAAATTGCATAGTTGCAGTGCTATTCCTGCATCAGCCCACTCTCTGAAAAGATCACAGCCTCCAGTGCAGTTGGCAGTCCCACCGGCGCTGATGTTTGCCAATCACACGGGCACATAATATAACACTGGTTTGAGAAATAACAAAAATTAAGATCCCTTCTGTTCTGTTCAATAATCCCGAATTTTTATTGAACCGAGCTATTGCCTCGGACATGGCTGACCACAGAAATTTATATACCACTAAATTACAGAAATGCCACTTCAAGCAATTCTTTCCAATGAACTACTTCAAGGCTAATGATAAAGACACTTGTCCAAAACATATTGAATATATCTAAACCATAACGATGTAACATTACTATCCGGAAACATTTTTGGAATGTAAAAATATTTTAAGTCAGCATTTTGAACACATTAAAATTACGTCTAAACCACGGACTGAATAACACGATATTCAATATGATATGAGATGATAAATTAATAACATGATATCAATTTAGTGCAAATGTCGTATTCAAAAATCCCGTAAACTGGTGTAATTTGCAGGTGTTTATACATAAATATAGAGAAAGTATACATCACTCTCGCCCTGGATAATGTCCAGCTCGATCATTGCCATGGTAGCACCCGAGCCATGCCGTTCAGGCAGTGATCGTTCAGAATGCAAACATCGTGCTCCTTTTCCCCGTGGGTGCCCTCCCAGCCGACCCAAAACGGTGTTGACGATGTTGACGAACAACGAGCGAAACCAGCACGCCTAGTGCGCTTTCCGACAAGACATCCAACTGGTTTTATTTGGCTTCTCTTGCTCTGCTGCTGCGGCGGACTCTTTCACGCCCCCTTTCGGTATCTTCTCACGGCGCAGCGAATGTCTTGTCTGGGTGCACTCTCCCGTTTTGGCTTACTCGACCAACGCGCATGCTTCCGCACGCCGCAGTCGTCCGTCGTCATCGCTGCTGCAGTCAGCTCGCGAGCACTCGTCATGGCAAATTAATTCATGTTTCGTATGCCTCTGGAGTCGTGTTTCTGTTTCACACCCGCCCGGCTACAACTGTCTCACTCTTGCTATCCGCACACTATATCTACATACATGGCGGTGGTTGGCATCACTGCGGTTATGCTTTCCTCGCTAGTCCCGCTAGTCCACCCACCATATGCTCAGCCAAAGCCAACCACCAGGCGGATGAGCAGCCAAACGAACCTCGAAAAACGAGAGAGAGAAGCCACGAAGTAGGCAGGCAGATCTGGAAGTGCGGCGTGCTCAGCGTGTCATGGACGGACCTGGAGTGGAGTGTGGAGTAAACACAACAACATCCGAGTGGGCGCGGTTCTTTCTCACCCACCACTGTGCGCGTGGTCGACCTGCCGCGTTAATGTTTGCATTGAAACAGTAGTTACTAGTTAGCGAGTGAAGTCCGTAAATATTTTAGAAACATTAGATGCTATTCATTTTCAAACTTTGATGTACATACCTATTCTAGAAGGAATGTAAACATCTGAGTTTGAAAAAATGATTTAACCATTACCATATCATTGTAAAAAGCGTTAACTTCACGCAGAAGTAATACACTCATCTCAATAATTGAAATATATATTTACATTAATTGTTGCTTTCGACTGTGATTGATTATTGACGACGGTATTTTTCGGCTATTTCAGTCTTTAAGATAAGCTAAAACGGATTTTGCGTCAACTGTCCGACGTTTCGGTGTTTATTACACCATCCCTGAAGAAGGTGTAATAAACACCGAAACGTCGGATAGTTGATAGACTCAATATATATTTACAGTATTGGACAAAACATGTACAACTGATAGCTAACTAACATGAAAATCTCAACAAAACATTTATTTTCAAAAAACTGAAAATAATTATCTTTACCAGAGGCCGTATGTATCGTGTAACATGCACACTAGACTGGCCCAGCTTAGTATGGGGAGATAAAAATGTTGTCAAATTCCACGAGGCACCCCCCAGGATTGTGTCTTTGGGTGATAAAATGAATCTCTGAAAATTTCAGCTCAATCGCTTGTTGCATAAGCTGGCGCATTTGATTTGAAGTTTGTATGGAGATTTCAGCCAAAATGTATAGGAAAATACAACTCCGTCACTCAATCGATCTGGAAAATGGTTCTGGTTGCTCGATTGACCTCAGAATTGCAGAAACAGCAGTTGGTATGCTACAGAACAATTTCACAGAACATTGTATGAAATTGGTTCTGGTTGCTCGATTGACCTCAGAATTGCAAAAACGGCAGTTGGTATGCTACAGAACAATTTCACAGAACATTGTATGATGATTAAATGAACTTTTATATTGGTTTCGGGTGATTTATTAGGAGCTGAATTGTGTATTTTTCGATTTATTGATCGAATCGCATCAGCCGAAACTTATATAAAAGTTCATTTAATCATCATACAATGTTCTGTGAAATTGTTCTGTAGCATACCAACTGCCGTTTTTGCAATTCTGAGGTCAATCGAGCAATCAGAACCAATTTCCAGATCGAATGAGTGACGGAGGTGTATTTTCCTGTACATTTTGGCTGAAATCCCCATAGGGGCTGTCCATAAACCACGTAGACTCTTGAGGGGGGGAGGGGTTTCGAAAAAGTCTACGATAGTCTACGAAGGGGGACGGGGGGGGGGTATACCAAAAGTCTACGTATACTTTTTAATTAAATGTTTTTTAAGGTGACTCGGGGAGGCATTAAACACCGTGTTATTTTACCTATCTTTCGTCTCTTTCTAGCATTATCACCTCACAACTTTGAAGCGGCGTATTTCGGTTTTTTGTTGTTTGATGTTAACTGTAAATGTATCAGCATGTAGATTGCAAGTAAGCACGCGCCGGTGATACTTTTTCATTATAATATTTGTTGTAGAAAAAAAGTTAAGCATTCAATGGTGAAAATGATGACGATTTGATGATTGTTAGTGCTTCCCGTGTCACCGTAAAAGCGATTTATACAGCAGCTTCGTTTCGCACTTGTTTTCACTTGTTTGATTTTTTAAGGAAGTTCCGTTTTTTTTGCAAGACTTTACCGAAATAATCTCTTGCATTTCTCCTTAAAAATTTAATGAATTTCACTAAAGTAAAAGTCTGAACTACGGCTTAAAACTATCATGGATTTCACCATGAAATTCTTCTGTGTTGAGCAGGAAAATTATTCTATAAAAGTATTTCATAAAAACCTTCGATTTTTTTTTCCAAAATCTTCACCTGGATTATACTGCAGATTCTACTAGAATTTCGTTTGATTTTCGGCTGGAGCTTCTTTGCAAACTATGGAAATTGTGTCGTACTTCAACGGATTTTGTTTTAATTTACAAAGGAAGCATTTTGGAATATCCAAGAAAAAGACTTTGGAATGCCCAAAAGATATTCTTTGGAATTTGTAAATGAAATTCTCCTAAATTTCCGCGAGAAACCCTTCAAAATATTCACTGGAGATTTTCAGGGAAGTCCCCGAAATTTTTTGCTTAATTTCGGAAATTCTTCGGAATTTTCGCAAGGAATTCTTTGCAAAATTATTCTAAATGCCCGTGGAAAATTCTCCTTCGTAAATTTCTTCAACAGTTCTAATGCAAATTCTTTGGAAACATCGATGAAAAATTTCCGGAATTTCTAAATGAATTGTTGAAAGCTTTCACGAGGAATTATTTGAATCTCCCACCAAAAACAGTTTAAGTTTCCACAAAAAAATGCAATTTTTGTAAAAAAGCCCTTCTAATTTTCATGAAAATTTATTCGATTTTTTTACGAGAAGTTCACAAAAAGTTCAACTGAAAATTCTCCATAATTTACACCGAAAATTATTCAGAAAATATTTTTTGGAATGCCCATAAGATTTATTTAAATTTCCTCAAGAAATTGCTCCAAATTTGTAAGCGAAATCAAAAAATATCGTAGGAAACCATTCTAAATTTCCACGGGAAATATTTCGCAATGTCCGTTTAAACTAAAAATTACTTCGGGAAATAATTCTAAATTTTCACGGAAAATTACTCGGTTTTTTAACGAAGAAACTTTTGGAATTTAGAAGAAAAATCTTGGGATTTCAACAGATGATTATTCAGCGGGATATTACATGGAATTTTCAAGAAATGCTTCGGAATTATCACGGAGAATTCTTTGGAGTATTTCAAGGTTATCAATTGGGAAATTTTACAAAATTTCCACGCAAAACTTATTGGAATGTATACTTGACATTCTCGAAATTTTAACTCGAAATTTTTCTAAATTCTGAAAATTCACGATTTTCACAATTGTGAACCGGCGTTGAGAATTATAGGTCCGATGCGTGACAGATTTTATCAGTGGCGCGCCGATGCAGAAATGTAGGCGATGGTGGTGCACACCTCTATGAGGAATTGAATTCAACAGTAATTAAAATAATTGGCTTCGAGATTTGATTTCAGGAGTTATGAACAGAGGATTAAATTTGATTTCGTTTCAATTTGATTTTTGTTTTGTTGGATTTTGTTTAGTGTGATTTTGTTAAGTTTGAAATTCGAATTTTTTTTGTAATGTTTACATGGAAATGCAATTGAATAGCTGAATTGCTTAAAACGTGGTTGATTTCCATATTTGTCCAATTACATGTGATGTTTGGTAAAATTTGGTAAAGTCTACGTAGACATCATGGGGGGGAGGAAGGGGTTTTGGAAAAGTCTACGAAAGTCTACTAGGGAGGACGGGGGGGTTTGAAAAAGTGAATTTTCGGTCAACGTGGTTTGTGGACAGCCCCGTACAAACTTCAAATCAAATGCGCCAGCTTATGCAACAAGCGATTGAGCTGAAATTTTCAAAGATTGATTTTCTCACCCAAAGACGCAATCCTGGGGGGTGCCCCGTGGAATTAGAAAACTTTTTGTTTCCTGGGCCAGTCTAATGCACACATGAGCAATAATTCGATAAATTACAGCTAACGGACATGTTTTTGTTGACAAACGTAATTTTGCGTTGGACAAAACAAATGAAACTTCACGGTTTTCTTTGTTCATTTGTAAAGTTTATACAATCAAAGTCCCAAATTTGTCATTTTACATCATCAGTCATCTCCGGCCATTGAACGGTAAATATTTGAAGCTTTATTCTAAATGTCCCCATTAATATTTGTCCATTAGGAAAATCGTTCTCAACAGTCTTGGATTTGAAAATTGACCAAGAGTTGATGCAGCTTTTCAAGAAGTATTGATAAAAAATAGATTTGTGACAAATATTGTGTGCAGAAATCGACAAAATCGCGATTTTGTGCCGAATTCCGTTTCACAGGAAAGGTTGTGATGAATCAGAAAGATGGGAAATCATTTCTATAGAAGAACCTATGATAGTAAGGTGTAAAAAAATGATTCTTCAATTGATACAAGGGTAGGATAGAATACAAAATACAGAAAGAATTTCAATTATTTGATGCAAAAAGAGGCATCGTGTGACCATATGGTATCCTAAAGGAGGACATGTCCTCCTTTTTCATTAAAAATCAGATGTCCTCCTTTTGCACTAAAATGTCCAAAATGTCCTCCTTTTTAGATATTATGAGAAAACAGTTTTATGAATAACCTTTTCTGAAGAAATTCTAGTTTATTATTATTGAATTAATAAACAATACTACAACAGAGATCCATCCGGAGCACAAAAAAAAAAACGTTGCACACGTTTATGCTTTTTTGGTCTAATCAGATATATTTTCCTTCATAGGTTTTCGAATAAGATCTATGTGAATATCCTATATAAATCAGTAAGTTACAGTAACACAGGTGTTGAAGATATCAAAAAGAATCGGAATTGTAAAAAATGGATTAGGAAAAATTGCATATACTTCTCACCCATCAAATTGCCCTTTGAACGCATCGCACGGTACGTTTCTTGAATATGTGACGCAAAGAGCAGTCGCTAAGTTATGCCTAGAATGGAATGGAAATCTGAACTAATTAAAACAGTTTTGGGTTTCTTCTGTTTAAATGCAAACAGTTTTAAATTTATTCATTTGAGGTGGAATGGTCGTACAGTTAACGGTATCATACCCATTCGCATGCCTTAAATTGTGATTCTCAATGGCATTGAAAAAAATCTTCACTGGTCTACTAGGCATCTAATGTTGACATGTTATCTATTGCTAAATGTTCATATTCTGTGTAATATCGCCGAAAAGGTCAGCATGAGGATATTCAACATTTGTTGACTGTTGATCTTAAAATTAGTTGAAGCTTGAAGCTACCATTTTTCTATTATAAAGATGGTGGTTGCAGTTTATAATTGGAAAGCACTTGAGTAATGAGGGCTGGAAATGTTCCATCTGGAGATGTAATGTTAATGAAGTAAAAGAAGATGCCGTATTTGCCTCTAAAAAACTACTTCCACTAAACTTTAATGTGCATAAGTCTAACAAATCATATTAAAAACAAAAACCGATCGATGTTTTTTATGTCCTCCTTTTTGATCAAATGTCCTCCTTTTTCGCTACGATTCTGGTGAATTGTCCTCCTTTGGGAAAATTTCATATGGTCACCCTAATCGTGTACGAAGTTTACGGCCTCTCCCGGGTACTCTACTGAATATTCAACAATATTCAACCAGTCATACACCTAGTATAACCTGTGATTCATGCATCACACCGCCAAGCGGTGCCCGCAGAACCTCACGCTCTTCCTTAATGTTCAAGTTTCATGGTCGTATCTAGCCACTAGAAGGGTCAAGATAGTATACAGAACAAATTGTCTCCCACAGCAGGTCCACACATTTTGACGTAGGATTACGTCTTTCCGGAACATAGGGGGGTCATTCTGCAGTTTCAAATCTGAGACCGTCACGAAAAGTGGTCAGGAAGTATGGGCTAATAACTCAGCCGTCTTTCAACCGATTTTAAAGATTTTTTAAACTACATCTCATTTTTTCATCATCGTGTGATGATAGTGCCGTTCCTCTGCACACCAGATCTCCTAATAGCGCCTTCGAGTGCAATGTTGAACAATAAATTCTAATGTGCATCACCCTGCTTCAATCCGTCTAAGGTCACAAACGAGGTTGACACTTCGTCTGCAATCCGAATACTTGATTTCGAGCCATCCAGCGTTGCACGTATCAGTCTGATACCACTCCTCTCTATATCGATCACGTAGCAGAATTTGGTAAGATTGCATCTAAAAAGTTTATTGTTAAATTCAATAATAGGCCTATTATTGCATTAAAAACATTTTATTGTGGATCCAACAATGTTTTATTAATGAAACTACAATAGCATTTTAATTTCAACAATATTTGATTTTGTTTTGAACTTGCCTAATTACGAAATTGTGTGTAGTTTTTTTAATTGTACGTCATTTCATTTATTTATTTAGTTTACAACTGAACATAGAACACTGAATCAACAATTTGACGCCACAATACACGGTTCGAGGCCGCATCTCTCCATTCTCGAATGCGCCCCACGCTCGCCAAGTCGTTTTGCACCTGTTCTGCCCACCTCGCTCGCTGCGCTCCACGCCGTCTCGTACCTACCGGATTGGAATAGAACACCATCTTTGCAGGCTTGCTGTCCAGCATTCTTGCAACATGTCCTGTCCATCGTACCCTTCCGGTTTAAGCTACCTTCTGGATACTGGATTCGCCGTAGAGTTAGACGAGCTCGTGGTTCATTCTTCGCCGCCACACACCGTCTTCTTGCGCACCGCCAAAGATGGTCCTAAGCACCCGTCTCTTGAATACTATAAGTGCTTGCAAGTCCTCCTCGAGCATTGTCCGTAGCGTCTTGTGTCTTGCGTCATGTCTTATCACCGTCTTGTACATGACATATTTGGTGCAATGGTAAATTTTTTTTCACCGCATTTTTTTTCTGGAGCACGTAGTAGGTCCGACTTCCGCAGATGATGCGCCTTCGTATTCCACGACTAACATTGTTATCAACCGTTAACAAGGATCCAAATAGACGATTTTTTCGACCACTTCGAAGGTATCCCCGTCTATCGTAACACTGTTTCCCAGGCGGGCCCTGTCGCGCTCGTATCTGCCCACTAGCATGTACTTTGTCTGCGATGCATTCACCACCAGTCCAACTTTTGTAGCTTCACTTTTCAGGCGGGTGTACAGTTGTCGACCGACCGGTCAACGAAGCCGGCTTGATAACTTCCCACGAACTCATTCACTATTGGTAACAAACGACGGAAGATGATCTGGGATATCACTTTGTAGGCGGCATTAAGGATGGTGATCGCTCGGAAGTTCTCACACTCCAGTACACTCACTCACTCTAGTAGATGGGGCATATAACCCCTTCCTTCCACTCCTCCGGTAGCTGTTCAGTTTCCCAGATTCTGACTATCAGTTTGTGCAGGCAAGTGATCAGCTTTTTCGGGCCCATCTTGATGAGCTCAGCTCCATGACCATCCTTATCAGCTGCTTTATTGGTCTTTAGCTATTGGATTCCATCCACAACTTCTCTCAAGGTTCCATCTCCTCGCACCCCGCTTCTTCCAGGCGGCGTTTCTTCTACTGAAAAAGGCGGGTCTGCTGTCTCCGCTTCCGTCTATAACATTCCACGTTCTGCCGGGTACCGTGCTGCAGCGCGACCGCCCACACTGCGTCCTTCTCCTCCAGAATCTGTCTGCACTCTTCGTCGTCTGTCGACTTCGTCCCACATACCCGACGTTGTTCTCCGCTGCGTCGTTAATGGCTGCTTTGACTGTATTCCAGCAGTCCTTAAGAGGGACTCCATCGAGCTCACCCTCTTCCGGCAACGCTGCCTCGAGATGCTGCGCGTATGCAGTGGCGACATCAGGTTGCTTCACTCGCTCTAGGTCGTACCGCGGCGGTCGTCGGTACCGAACATTGTTGATGACGGATAGTTTTAGGCACAGTTTAACCATCACCAGATAGTGGTCAGAGTCGATGTTAGCACCACGATATGTCCTGACGTCGATAATGTCGGAGAAGTGCCGTCCATCAATCAGAACGTGGTCGATTTGTGATTCTGTCTGCAGTGGTGATCTCCAGGAGTACCGATACGGGAGGCTGTGTTGGAAGTAGGTGCTGCTTCTTGGAGGCGGCGAAATCAATTAGTCGTAGGCCGTTTTCGTTCGTCAGCCGGTGAGCGCTAAACTTTCCAATAGTCGGTCTAAACTCCTCCTCTTGGTCAACCTGAGCGTTCAAATCTCCTATGATGATTTTGACGTCGTAGCTTGGGCAGCTGTCGTACTCACGTTCCAGCTGCGCGTAGAATGCGTCCTTATCATCATCAGTGCTTCCGGAGTGTGGGCTATGGACGTTGATTATGCTGAAGTTGAAGAACCAGCCTTTGAACCTCAACCTGCACATTCTTTCATTGATCGGCCACCACCCGAGCACGCGCCTTTGCATATCGCCAATCACTATGAATTCTGTTCCCAGCTCGTGTGTATTGCCACAGAATGATGTGGCCAGCCTGTGTAAATCTTATGGAAGGGGGTCGCGACCCCCCAACTTTGGGAATCAATAGTTTAGAGGATCTATACTAAAAAAAACGAGCAATGGGTAATGTTTTCAACATAACCGCGAGTAGACGTAGGACTTGTATAAACGTAACCTATTTACATTTAACTTTTAACTTTTGGATCTATAGAGTTTGATTATAGGTATTGATATTGGAAAGACAACTTCCATGCTGTGTAGAATTATTAGCAATTTGTGTATTCAAAACTTCTGGAAATAAAACTAATAATTAAATACATAATAAGAATTGCTTTGTTTCTAACTATTAAGCCCTTATTTACTCAAGCAAGTGTAGGGCATTTATAGATCTCTTATTGATGATAGTATTTGAAGTTAAACAATTCTATTAATAAAATTTTCAGACTTTGGCAAAATGTGCTATTTTGGGGGAACTGTCCCGTTTTCCAAACAAAGAAATGCAGCACCAATTTTGTTGCTTCTTTTTGCTACCATGCGTGCTTACTGATGAAAAAAAAATCACAACAATAAGAAACAAGTCAAGGAGCAGTGACCATACTATAATAGAGGAGATACTGCTAATACATCAACGAAAAATTATATAATGTTTTGAATCCAAACTCCATGTCTACGTCAAGTTTATAGATACAATTTCTCAGAAAATAAAAAACAAAGTATAAGATAAAGTTTATTTAAATATTCTTCTGGAAATTATTTTTTGCGGACTTTTTTAAAACATTTACATGTAATTTAGCAAAATTTTCTAATCTAAAATGGATATTAACACTATTGCTGATTGTGCATCTTTAATTGCTAATACCTTCTGCAAATAAATGAAAGATATTATTTTAATCAAATTTTTATTTTCATCAGTGTAGTTGATTTTTTTATATGAAATCAGAACTGTTATAGTATAACCATGTTTTAATGTACATGTCGTTTAGTACCAAGCACAACTTAACATTTGGCAGTCATATGACATGACTCGTTCTCATCCCGGGATCATTTGAATTATGAAACCAATCACGTGAATGAGCAGACCAAATCTCTCTCATTTTATTCTTCTTCATCCACCACCGAACTCCGGGCGATGCGATGGGCGATTGCATCCATCGCAACCGACACCATTGCACGCGACCATCATCAAGCACAGAATGACAAAAAAAATCGCCCACTTCTTTCATGCATATTCGCAGACCCATCGGCAGTTCTACCGCTGGTGACTGCATGCTGTCGCTGTATAGGTAAACACAGCGAACGAACGAACGAAACGAAAAATGCGCGTGCTAAAAGCACGCGCTGCTGTCACAAATTGTAATGACTCGCACGCGGCAGGCACTTCTTCTTTTATACACAAAGAAAATCTTCCGACGGACCCGTAGGCCTGTGACATACCGCATTCTGATGTCCGTGTAAGGAATGCACGGGATTGGTTATATATGAAATTTTTGCTGCCTTTGACAAGAATTGAAATATTCAATAGCTTATCGTTAATAATCTTAAGTTTCAGTGAAATAGGCAAAATGCTGGAGAATGTCCGAGTCGATTGATATATAAATCTTCAAAATCCATCGAAAGATAAAGGCGCTAGTAACGTTCAAAATCTTCCCTTCCAGCGTAACGCTCTCGATTTCCAAAAATCTAAATGACACCCAGTATAGTAAAGAAAGACGTAAGTCCAACGTCAAAAATACGCTAGAACAAAACTACTTTAGTTCTTGATAAAACAGGAGGTGATCAAGTCTCCCCACCTTCCCCTAAGGTTTACCAAAACGAACCCTGCCACACTTCCTATCCCATATATCCAACATCCCAGTGATTTCTCGTGGAAGTGCAGGTCACTCGTCGGCTTCTATTCAAAGTGAGTATCATGTCAACATTTGAATACCTATTCCTTAATTCGGACACGGCCGGCGCTGGTATTGATTATTTTTGGGTCACCAGTTCAAACACATTGAAGATGCTGTTATATATAACATATTTCTATCGACGAGTACTGTCTCTAAATTTCTAATATGACATCTGCATCTAGTCGAATAGGATTGTTATTGCGCAGTTCTGTTTTTTCTATGCGTTCGTCTCATTACAACTAACTTAGATGTCTCGGAGCGAACAAACCACAGTAAAGGCACTGCTGCTGTACCGTTGACCAACAACAGTTGAATTGATGGATCCCCCCACCAGGGTTAGTTCACGCAAGTCGATGTTTTCAATTTAGCTGCTGCTGCCATTATCTTTTGGAATTTATCGGGGATTTTATCTGGGTAAACATTTGACCCCTCAGAAGCCCGGAGCCTTCACAAAAACCGTCTTGTTATTCGCCGATAAATTACTCTAGTAATACATATGTGTAATGTAAAATTTCTCAGTACTTCATACGCTAACAGCTGATTGCAAAGACGATTAAAAATGCAATTCCAACCATTTTTGCAGGTTTCCGGAAATATATTTATTGACCTGAAATTCCGAACTTTCCATAGTATCGATTGTTTGCGGCAAACATGCAGCTGAACGAACGCAAACGGGCTTTGGTTGTATTTTTGGAATTTGGATCTGACCGCTGCTGATATCTGCACAATGCTCCGTGATAATTACCATGCTGCTCCATCGTGCAGCTGGCAGCTTTTACAGGGAACAATGCACCGCAGATCGGTTAATTAGTTTTCTAGCATGGACAGTGCGTGGAGCCACGTAGTACATTATCAGTGCTTCCCAAACTTTTTGGATATGCGACCCATCTAGCAGAGTCCTACATTGCTTGCGACCCACCAGGTACAAAATGTATGTACATTTTCAGAAATTGGATAAACATTCGTTCGAGTTAGATTAGACAAATAATAACAAATGACAATTTTATTTATACCCCTTCATAAGGCAAAATTCTAGCAATTCTGATTCTCTTTGAATTTAATTTTATTTAATCTTTTTTTTTTGTCTGAAATTTCTGAGGTAGACACCAAGATTATGTTATTATTTTTCTTACAGAATAAATTTGTACTGGATGGCTTCAATCTCCTTAAAAAAAAGTAATCCATCATTTTACAAAGAATTTGTTTGGGATCGGTTGAGCCATTCATAATTTTGCTTTACATACCATTTAGGCTCGACATACCTATTATTTATTTATTTATTCAGACTAAGGCCGAAGTCGCCTGTGCGGTATATAAGAGTCTTCTCCATTCGGCTCGGTCCATGGCTACACGTCGCCAACCACGCAGTCTACGGAGGGTCCGCAAGTCATCTTCCACCTGATCGATCCACCTTGCCCGCTGCGCACCTCGCCTTCTTGTGCCCGTCGGATTGTTGTCGAGAACCATTTTCACCGGGTTACTGTCCGACATTCTGGCTACGTGCCCGGCCCATCGCAGTCGTCCGATTTTCGCGGTGTGAACGATGGATGGTTCTCCCAACAGCTGATGCAATTCGTGGTTCATTCGCCTCCTCCAAGTACCGTCCGCCATCTGCACCCCACCATAGATGTTACGCAGCACTCGACATACTTAATGAAGTCTATGACCTTGCTGGGTCGAATGAGCCAGGCTTCATAGGGCTGTAGAAGCCCTTCTCCTAATATGCGGTATCTGATCCTCATCACAATCACAGAGCAGATGCTAAAGTTTGTATCGGTGCTGACGAAATCGAGGTGGTAGAAGAATTCATGTATTTGGGCTCACTGTCGATCTCCAATGGCGATACCAGCAGAGAAATTCGGAGACGCATCATGGCAGGAAATCGTACGTAATTTAGACTCCGCAAAACGCTCCAACCAAATGGTGTTCGTCGTCGTACCCAACTGACTATCTACAAAACGCTCATTATATCGGTAGACCTCTACGGACACGGGACCTGGACAATGCTTTTAGAGGAACAACGCGCACTTGAAGTTTTCAAGAAAAAAGTATTTCATACTATCTATGGCAGGGTGCAGATGGACGTACATGGAGGAGGCGAACCACGAGTTGCAACAGCTGTTGGGAGAACCATTCATCGATCACACCGCGAAAATCGGACGACTGCGATGAGCCGGGCACGTAGCCAGAATGTCGGACAATACCCGGTGAAAATGGTTATCGACAACGATCCGATGGCGAAGTGCACAACGAGCAAGGTGGAGCTCGATTTGCGGACCTTCCGCAGACTTCGTGGCAAATGGTGAAGACAATTTTTTACTGCACAAGCCACTCCGGCCTAAGTCTGAGAACTTAAATAATAATAAGAACATCCATAACTTGTACTTTTCCTGGAACTCCTGATAAAATTTTGCGATCAATCCCTCCAGCAAATCCGGATACACATTTGAGGCGTACTTAGTCCAATACATTTGGTGCGGATTGTCCTCAAATCCGATCAACTGCTCCGGAGTTCTTGATCCAGGCTACCACCACCCACTGGTTTAGAGGGCACCGTTTTTCCGAACGTTTACTCAAAATCGCCGAACTCTTATGCAGCACCAGACTCAGCCGGATCATCTGCCCGTGGGCTAGAATCATTAAAGTCCGCGTTATTGGACTTCTGACCGATACAATGGTGGTACCGGATATATTCTATCCAGATCCTCTAGGACTGCATTGCTTGCAGAGGAGACTTGATATTCAATTTAATCTTTTTCTTGCCGACTGCGTTCGATGATGCGGAGTCGAGAATCTACCACCAGAATGTGTCGAAAGGGTTGAAAATGTTTGACGAGTGGCAGGGCTTTTGGAGCGTTCTTCATCGCGATATCTATTGGTATGAAGTCCGTTGGAATCTGTGTCGGAGTCTTCTCGCTCTCCGCTGATAGTCATATTCATAACGATATTTCCCTTCGTTATCTCGCAGCTATTTCGATAGCCACCGTACCGTATGAGAAAGACAGAACTGTTAAGCACATGCTCTACCTATACGAACGCTATCACAGTTCTATAAAAATATAATATTAGAAAATCATGGATGATTGTTTTTAATTTAAGTAGTGTTGAACTTAATTTATAAATTAAAAAAACACGTTAATGTAGGAGAAAAAACTCAATTCAATCTTCGATTAGGTAGTATGTGTTAAAGGAAATTTTTTAGTTTGTATGTAGTAAATTTAAAATAATCGGAAACTATCAATATTTTAAATAATGTTCACAAATCATCACGCACAAGCTAAAAGCACATGCCAAAG
The DNA here is from genome assembly GCF_024139115.2 of Armigeres subalbatus. NCBI lineage: Eukaryota > Metazoa > Arthropoda > Insecta > Diptera > Culicidae > Armigeres > Armigeres subalbatus. The sequence continues at coordinate 42,725,702 of NC_085141.1, read as the reverse complement.
CTGGAGGACCCATATCCGACAAATCGTTCGATCGGAATTGAGCCTAATATATCATCTAAATGGCAGACGACACCAATAATGTACGACGATACTGGCAAAGAAACAAAAAATGAAATTCCTCTTTCGATTTTTTCCTGTGATGATAGTCGCCGAGACGTGACCCATTCATAACTTAGACCCGCGTCAGAAATGCCTGAATAATTAATTGCTAATTTAGAATTATATTCCAAACGATGCGCTGGCTTGAATCCCTCCGCAAGTCCCACTATTTAGAATATCAACCAAATTACCAAAAATGGCCTCCTCCTGCAAGCGACGATCGACGGCAATCTGGGGGCAGAAACAACATACAGCCCATTGCCCGTCGTGGCCACATGAATCAAAACTGGCTCAAACATTTGCCAAAATTTATCGTTCTCATTATGGCTACAAATAAGGCGCATCCATAAATAAATAGCAATCATATTTCGCTGGCAGTTGATGTTGTCCGGCCGCAGTCAGTCCCAGCCCCAACCAGTCCCATCATATGTCAGTTTTGCGGAGCGCGGACAAGAGCTACAACTGTCACAAATGGGGAAACGGAATAGCAGAAGCGCGCGTGGTCGGTCGTCTTCGACGTGGGTTATCAAGGGCTGTCAGTTCCGACCTGGACTCAATAAATTCCACTCCGGGCAACCAGTGAACAAATCAGTAAGTGTGTTATGTTTACATAAATTAACATATAATTCAATTTACATACTTTACATAGCTTTCGTTGTTTTTCTGCTCATGCACTCCGGTAGGGTGGCCATTCGAAATGTTAACAAAGAAGGAAGCAGGAATTCGTTTCGATGTAGGGTGGGGGGGCGGATTACAAAAAAGTAATTAGCAAATTTCGTTTTGAAGAAGTCATATTTATTGGCTACCCTACATGGATCAGATTGGCTCCAGGTAACCACGTAGCCGGGACATGCAAAGTGGACCAATTTTCAAATGGTACTGGTAGAAGTAATACCCGGTTGTTAATGTAGCTTGTTCGTTTCCACCCTATAAGTCTCGTTCAGTGTTCTTTGGACTTCTTCTGGGGCATGTTCCTTGATCGAAGTCGGAGCCGGAATTATTCGCCTGCGCTGAATAAATAATTTTAATATATGTTTGCCGAGGTGCTTCTTTTGGTTTTTTTTTTCAGCTCGCTTCCCTGATGGGGTGAGTGCCGAAGAATTATTACTCATGTTTATGAGAAATACGTTTTTTTTTCTTTGGATTCTTAAGCATCCAGAAATAAAGAAGAAACTTCCAAAAACCTGCTCACTGCAATTATTTTGCCATTTTGTGTAGCCCATGCTTTATGGGTGCGCACACAATCGAAATGGAACCCATAATGAGTATTGAGGAATTGAAACAATTTACAAACTGCTTAACTGTTGATTAAAAAGTTTAAATTGAATACATTAATCTTCAGGATATTTTTGGTAGTATCCAACGGATTATGCTGCCTAGCAGGAGATTCAACCCTAAGGGGGCACAAAACAGAAGCTCGATTTTGATTACTGCGCAGCAAGAGGAGGTTTTGAAGTGTACAAACAATTGCATGGAATTGCATTCTTTAATTGTTGGGGCCCTCCTTAGCCGTGCAGTAAGACGCGCGGCTACAAAGCAAGACCATGCTGAGGGTGGCTGGGTTCGATTCCCGGTGCCAGTCTAGGCAATTTTCGGATTGGAAATTGTCTCGACTTCCCTGGGCATAAAGTATCATCGTGTTAGCCTCATGATATACGAATGCCAGAATGGTAACTTGGCTTAGAAACCTCGCAATTAATAACTGTGGAAGTGCTTAATGAACACTAAGCTGCGAGGCGGCTCTGTCCCAGTGTGGGGATGTAATGCCAATAAGAAGAAGGAGAAGAAGAAGAGGAATTGTATGTGTGGACTCTTAGATTGAAAATATTTTATTGTTTTCTTAGTACATTCCATTTTGTATTGTTTTTGGAATAATGATTTTATCTTGTGATCAAATCATTGGAAAATTTTATCAATAATAGTCGGGACATACGTAGATTAAGATAAAATCAAATGAAAAAATATTTTCCAATTTGGCGCTGGAAGCGAGTTTCCCTGAAGGCCTGTTTCACGTTTCCCTGATTTGGACACAACTCACGAGCGCAATGCCTACGACGAAGTTGACGGCCTGGTAGAACAGATGGACTTCAAGAGCCAATATTATTCGAATCGTTACATTCTCTAGCCACTCGAAGTGTAACTGGTTATGAATTTTATCGACTGATGAGCATTGTAGAGTGGCATGAATAAAGTTCTTGAATGATAATCATGATTTCATGATCTGACAAATTTTCTAATCTCAAGATTTTATTTTATTGCTTTCGTGTAGAGCGTTCACTGCCCCACGAACTCTCTTGCAATAGGAGTTAGTCAACGGCATAAATGTTTATTTTAGTATAAACCTGGAATTGAACTCACGACGTTCTGCTTGTAAGGCAAAGCGATAGTCCTCCGGAAACTTAACGAGAATTGTCCTACGGGGGTTAATGTGAGACCCTGCACGAAAGCCTCTTCCCCAGTAACATTTAGGTTTTATAATGATCTTATGGAAGTCCTGTAGAGCAAATAATGGGATTCAAGACCGTTAAAATGTTACTTGGGTTAACCGATGGGTTAACCAACACGAATTTTTTTCGCCGTTTTTCAACATAAACTTTGGACATACTGCTTCAAAAACGAAAGCAAACCATGAAAATGTAGAAATATATTGTTGAACATATTGTTTTGAGATCTTCTAGGGCTTCCAATCCTTCCTTGAGTTCAGATTTTGATGATCTACATGAACAACAAAGCGTTTTACGGGGCCGCAATCCTATTTCTATATTGGCAATGTTACTTGAGACATAATTAAATTATTTTTATCAAATCGCAGTATAACCAGAACATCAGCGGTACTCTGAACTATTCTTGAGTTCAAATTTTTTGATTCATAGGTTCCTGAGCATGTGTGTTAGTTTGGAGCAACCCCATGGAACATCATTACACCAATATATACATAATACAACATACCCAGAATATCTACGATACCCCAAGCAGAGTGTAAAATAATCGATTTTTTTTGGTGAAGTACATTTTTCTTCATTTGTCAGTTCACTTCCGACACATTCATAGTCGGCTCTGGACAGTCAATATTCAGTTGAATATTAGTAATTGAATATTTTTGCACATATTACAAATTGATAAATTATCTGAAATCTGAACACGTTTCAAATGAGTAAAGTGATTTATCACACAGGACTGAATCTGATTTTCATCCACGAGGCACTTTCAGCGATAAACATCAACATAAACAATGATAATTATGTTTTTTTCTGCACAGAGTAAACACATTCAGTGACAGTCGAACGAATGAGTTCGTGGAGTAGTCGTCTGACTATGTCATTCTTTGTTTTGAATATTCATGCGATGTTTGTCAAAATTCGGACCGAAGTTGCTTCATGAAGCTGAATATTCTAAGCACTGACCCCAAGCCATTCTTGATTCGGAGAAATGAGCGAAAACGGAGAGCTGTTCGCAGAATTTTGTGGTAATAACGACATGGTGATCGGGGGCAGTACGGTCGCACGGCAGATTTTTTGGTCGTGTTGCTGTCATTTATTTTTGAAAAAATGTAAAATCTTCTAAAGGGGTGGGAATTTATTGGTCCCAGAGGTTTCAGTGCTAGTCAGCAAGTTCCGGAGCAGATTTCCCAAATCAGCAGTAGTAGCACCAACTGGAAGACAATTTTGAAGATATATATCGACAGTCGGCAGCTCTTGATTAGGAGGACGGTTCATATTCCGAGTCCAACGGTGAGCAGGTCCAACCGAGCAATAGAGTAACCCGAACATTGCAAGCCAGCTCGGGATTGGATGTCATCGATACCTTTCAATTAAGAAGGAACGTTCGTTTGTTCCGTTCTGTTTGTTCGAACACTTTATGCCAAGAAAGTAAAACAAGTTCGCGGAGAAGATACGACATACATCGAGAAGGTCCAGGCGGAGAAGAACATGCAAGAATGTTGTCAAAATTGCTTCCATGCACCAAAAACACGAACCTCGATGGGAGCCGGATACTGGATGACGATTGAGGACGACAAGACTAGTGGTACATTTCGATAACCTACCTCACGTTGGCTTCCGATACGAATTCTCACATAAGGAATGGTACTTGTAAGTCCAATCCAAGTTTGGTAAGTCCATTACATTTATTACTATCGTCATCCTCATTACATTTCTTATATTTTTTCTTTTAGTTATATTAATAAAATTTATTATAGCCGATTCTCCATGAGTCGGTGTTTAAAACTTCACACATAACATACTCTGAAAGCTCATCTTCTCATGCATAAACGTATTTTTGGGCTGCCGTGGTACCACTTTTTCACAACACTCAAAGCCAATTTTTCTCAATTTCTTCTAATTTTCGTGTAAATTTAATGAGATTCAATATTAAATGAGATCGAATTAACGAGGCATTTACTGACGACCGGAATATACAGAATCCGCTAAAGCTGAACATCTGGATATGATATACTTGATCGTTTCTATTTGCTGAATTCCCCGTAATTTCCATTTTCATAACACGTTTCCGTGCTATGTATTTGCCGTAGCGTCAAGAAATTAATCAGTTCACAACACTAGTTTAAGAAAATTAGTATAGTATTCGAATACTATTACAATCACATATCTTACCTATTCTTCAACCTGTTTTTTATACCCATACATGTGCATCTCTCTTATTTTAATTTTCTCTATTATTATCTTTATTATCTTATGTTTTCAAAAATGTTTATATAATTTCAAATTTTATTATATTTCAAATATTAACAAAAATTGCATAATTGAATATACTACATAAAACACAAAACAACTATATAAGTATATATTTTTACTGAAACTAAGCTTCTAGCTGAGGTGACTCAAACAATATTTATCTACTTATAGTATATATTCATACTAGCAAACCTGACGATCGTTTCGTCTAAAATTGATTTATTCTCTGATTAGTTCTTGGGTTATGCAGAAATTAGTGTTTCATTTGAATGAGGCCCCTTTCCAAAGGGGGGAGAGGTCTCGAACCACTTTGAGAGCCTTCTCCGGCCCCAGAGGCTTCTGCATACAAATTTCCACGCTGATCGGTTCAGTGTTTTCCGAGTCTGTAAGGATCAGACAGACAGAAATTCATTTTTATGTATATAAATAGATAATCCCATTCTTTTTAGTCTAGACCAATCCGAGAGTTTTGTACGCAAGATGAGACATAATACTGATGATGTTCAATGTATAGATTTTATTCCTTAACATTATTAAAATTATTTTTATTGTATTCATCATATAGCTTCTAATTCTCATCGTGTGAGTTTCATGAATGAATGATTTCTGATTTGTCTGTTAAAAGTCCCAATGTAAATAGTATATATTTATGATTTCCAATATATAAAATTATTACTTCATTATATTCATTGACGCAAACTTTTGTGCCACGGAGCAATGAACCCAAAAAAACTATTTATACACTAAAACCTTTTTATATTCTTTCATATAGATATAGAATTTGTTTGTATGCTGTTTTTATATTTCCTGTTTTATGATATTCAAACTACTATCATTGAACTAAGAATGCTGAACTGGACACAAAAGAAATACATTATCTCCGGATTGACGATACTAAGCCTATGTTTCCAAGGATTTTGGAGACACATGATCATCATGTTTATATTTTAATTACATTATTCATCGTACTCCTTCGATTCGTTTTAATCATAATGTTATAATTGTAGTTCCATTCAAACATATCGCATGAGATTTATCATTGCTATCAATATAGTCATTTATACTCCTTTCAGGTCAGTGACACCGTTACAAAAGGTGTTTTAAATTAATGATTATTACAGTTTGATTTATAAAATATCGAGTAATCAAGTATCGGTCGCTTTGTAGAATACATGTATTATCTTTCATAGACATTTGCTAACCAAGCTTCTGTTGGAGATATGTTTAGACCGTTTCGGGTATTAATCGACCTAACATTCTATTTATAGACTACATAAGAGTCCTTCGAAAAATGCCAATTTCATCAAATTAGCGGTATTCATTTGGACGTGTTAAAGCATATCTAAGGACATATTCGGATTCGGCGAGCCGAAGTCTACTGGAGCCACATCATTTCGTTCTGAGGACACACAAAAAGTTAAATTTTGTTCCCCTGTATAATCATTTTGTCAATGTACTAACGACTACTAGGGATAATTTTTCCGATATAGGCCCGAGGTCCAATGATACCGGTATTCTTCAACCGACACACCACTTTATTGCATTGTGCTTACATGAAGTACTAATTAATAACCTAAATGTACGATGAAATTGATGTTTCAGAGTGGAGTATTGGAACAAAGCAGCTTTTTAGGATAGACGATCACTATTTCATATATTCTTTTTACAATATTGCTTATTTGACTGTACATATATGATATGGGGTTGGGAGGGTGCATCAGGGCATCAAGGAAGTTACAACTGGACAATGAAGTGGTAGCCAATCGGAGTCAAGGGAGGAAAGTATTAGTCGTTCGCGTCTATTACCTTTATCTCCAACAGTTGTTAACCAGTTGACGCGCCCTTCTTCAAACAAACCATCCCGTGGAAAGCTTGACAAGTATTGCAAATTTCATTATTCTTTTGTTGGATCATTCTGCTGGAAGGAGATTCTCATTTCCCCGTGGGTTTCGTGTAAGTGTCTCTGCTTACAGGTCCACCACCCCCATTTTTGGCCCTTCATACAGCAACATGTTGAATTCAAACTCATATTGAAATTTGACCTTACTGTCAAGTGGAACCGCATGCAGAGTAAGACTCTAGCCAGGATGGTGGCTTACCACATACATACATACATACATAACGACATGGTGATCGGGGGATCGCTCTTCCCTCATCGACCGGTTCACAAGGTCACGTGGGTCTCCCGTGACGGCTTTACAGAAAATCAAATAAGAAATAAAATGGCCTTCTTGATGTACGGAATAAACGTAGTGCCGATATCGCGTCCATCGGAAATCAGGAGGAATGGTCCTTCGGAAATTTAGGGGGTTTGGTGTCAGGCCCTGCAAGCCAGCCAAAAAAAAACTCACGCAACGAACAATCAACAAGAGAGTACGGACCGGAACCATCGGCGAAGACCACTGCGACAAAAGGGACTAGCGATTGGAAACTCGGTTCGTGGAACTGCAAATCTCTCAACTTCATCGGGAGTACACGCATACTCGCCGATGTGCTCAAGGACCGTGGATTCGGCATCGTAGCGCTGCAGGAGGTTTGTTGGAAGGGATCGATGGTGCGAGCGAACGTTTAGAGGTAATCATACCATCTACCAGAGCTGCGGCACCACACACGAGCTGGGAACAGCTTTCATAGTGATACATAGGCCTACTACGGTATCTAGAAGAACCTGCGGTAAAAAAAGATTCACCACTGCACCAAATGTGTCATGTACAAAACGCTGATAAGACCGATAGTCCTCTACGGACATGAAACATGGACAACGCTCGAGGAAGACTTGCAAGCACTCGGACTATTCGAAAGACGGGTGCTTGGGACCATCTTTGTCGGTGTGCAAGAAGACGGTGTGTGGCGGCGAAGAAAGAACCACGAGCTCGCCCAGCCCAGAACCCAGTATCCAGAAGGTAGCTAAAGCCGGAAGGGTATGATAGGCAGGGCATGTTGCAAGAATGCCGGACAGCAACCCTGCAAAGATGGGGTTCGCTACCGATCTGGCAGGGACGAGACGACGTGGAGCGCAGCGAGCGAGATGGGCAGACCAGGAACGACTTGGCGAGCGTGCGGCGTATTCGAGGATGGAGAGATGCGGCCTCGAACCGTGTATTGTGGCGTCAAATTGTTGATTCAGTGTCGCGACTTCCCTGGGCATAAAAGTATCATCGTGCTAGCCTCATGATATACGAATGCAAAAATGGTAACCTGGCTTAGAAACCTCGCAGTTAATAACTGTGGAAGTGCTTAATGAACACTAAGCTGCGAGGCGGCTCTGTCCCAGTGTGGGGATGTAATGCCAATAAGAAGAAGAAGAAGAAGTGCCAAACATGGGCCCTAATTCGCCGACCATAGATGATCGGTATATAATACTATGAAGCTCCGATACATCTAAAATATGTTTGTTTTTGGAGAAAACAAATAGCCTTTCGGTATACTTTGTGTCCGAGGGAGACAAAAAGGGGTCTTTTGAATCAAATATTAGGCAATGATCCGCGCATCAAATAACCATTTACAGGTCCTTGCAATCTCTTCTTGGTAACGTGTTTCCGTTTGTTGCTGAAGATTTTCTCCTGGAAATTCGCGATTTTTGCGTTACGTAATTAATGGATTATTCCTTAAAGGGTGATATTCTGCAAGATAAATTCCTTTAGGATAATGCTGATGGAGCATTTTAACTTGTTTTGCACATGATCTTCAATGGCAATTGTACTAGAACGAAGCGTTTTATCACAACGTCGCACAGAAGAGTAACTAGAACAAATTCGTGGACAAAAACCCAATTTTTTTTTTCAACATTTATACATTCTTATATTTTTTTTAGATACTTAAAAACATTCTGCATATTATGGCTATTTCATAAATGACCCAACATTTGGTAAAAAAATATAATTAGGGCTCAAAAATGGGGTATTGGATTGGATTTTATCTACTTTATTTGTGGAGTCTTTGGAAAATCTGATTTTACACAACATAAATGTTATCAACAAGCTATTATTAGTACACAATAAGTAGATTATAGTTGTATGTCTCCATTTCGTTCATGTTTATGGTCAAATTATAAATTTTATGTTTCAGGTGATGAGCACTTGAAAATCACTATTTTTATTTTATTTTTTATGGTTTTTTTCAGAGGAAAAGTTAATCTATACGGCAAGATCCGGCAAAGATAAATCACTTGGGTGTAACTTCAAGATATGGACTAAGCATTCCACGTGAAAACTCGTCCGCAAACGTCCGCAAATTAGATTCTGAGCTATTTGAATAAAATGCGATTTTTCATAATTTTGAAACAAAATTTTAACATTTGTTCATAAATTACCACATATAACGAATCCCGGAAAAAAAAACTAAAAAGCATGCATTTTGTCAAGACACAAATGGAATAATGGGTCTGCCATGAGTTGCGTTGATATCTTTTTGGAAACCTTATATTGAAATCGCTTATCTATAAATTCTTCATTGTGAGAAATCTGTTACTACCTAGATTTAGAATGAACACGTTTTCATTGAAGTGATCATAATTTATGAACGGTGACTTATTATGATAGTTTCGTCATGGCTAGCTATGATATCCTGTGAGCTTCGACCTTTTCAGACCCTTGTTTTTAAGGTTAAGGTTTAAGTTAAGGAGAAAAGAGTGTTCAAACAAAAAACAGTGTTTACTTTTGTGCATGCGAACAACAATTTTTCTTTTGGGATCTTCGGCATGGGTTAAAATAAGTTATATGTTTTTTTCCTTTGTAAATGTTAGAAAATCCAAATCCAAGGATAGAGCTTTAACTACGGGCTTCTTGCTACTTTGTGGAATATAGCCATTTTAGAATCGTTCGCGTAGCGAAAGCAAGAGATTTTACATAAAACGCGAGGTTTTATTTTAAAACATATGTATTTTGACATATTTATCTGGTTTTACACTGTTAGGTGGATAGATTTATCCAAAAAATTGCATTTTCCTGCATAATTGGCAATTATTACTTCGTCCTAGGAATATCATGCCCAAATAACCGCAAAAAATAGTTTTGGCCAAGAATTGGCTTATTTACTCTGTTACCGAACGGTAACTATTTTGGCAATTGGTGTGGGGTCGTAGGGCTAAAATTTGTATAGCTAGAGATCAACGGGCAATTTGAAATTGGCTCGTTTGGCTGCGGTGAGTGTTGCTACCAAAAGCGCTGATAACGAGTGATGAAGGAGATAAAAGTGATAGCTTTGCGAGTCATGTAGCGAGAGTGAGAACCAGGATCAAGAATTAAAGATATTGGCGGGAATTTTTGGATGTATCGGCAATTGTTCGTAAGGTCTTTCGATGGTGCGGTTATATTTTCACCAACGGAAAATTGTTTTTTGTTCGGGTTAAATTTCAAACCAAACGGTTTATTTCTGGAGGATATTATACTCCAAGGGCAAAAGTGTTTCAATTAAACCGCGAACGGAGGCATACAAGCGAAAATAACAAAAAGCCACGTCGCCATTGTGCTCCGTCTGGCTAAACGATAGCACGGACCTACCACGCCAACGTGGCTTCTGGCCCGACCTTTTGACGTCAGTACCCGCTGGGTATAGGCCATTCCATGCTGCCATCGACATTCGACTGGCCGTCTACGAGACGCTGAATACATCCGCCGTGAACCCCGTCATCCGATAGGCCACCCGCCAACCACAAAGCTGCTACCCATCGTCGCCTCTACGCTCCTGCAAACCAAACGTTCCCGGCCATCACCGTCACCGCATCCAAGCCATTCCTCGCCGACGCCGCCGCCGTCCTGCCACGAGACTGTATTCCGCCGCTGCAAAGCCCGTTTCTTCGCCTTCCGCCTCCTGCCAACCAAGCCGTATCAGTCATAGCCGTTCCTCAGCCGGTTAAAATCCGGCCAGCACCGAAGCTATTACTCGCAACGACCCCTTTATCAACCCCCTCCCACAACCTAGATACGCCACATTGTTAAGGCTCTATAAACCGTAATCAATTCGATGATGAAGATGAGTTTGTTCTCATTCGCACTAATACTAATGCAATTTTAGCCAAAATTCAATATTTCACTGCTATTCACCAACTTACCTCTGTCAACGTATATTCATGATATTTTCATATGAATTTTTCACACACCTAGCTAATTAATTATTAATTAACTGACTGAAAAGCGCTTAAAACTGCTTTTTTCCTAGACAAATTATTGTATACTAATTGTACACACACCAACTCCGAACGATCGAAACACACTCATACACTTATTTTGAACATGCACTCAGTTTTTCACTTGTTCTTTTTTCGCCGTTTTCTTGATTTGGTCACAACTAAACATAATTCACTACATAACTTTCACTTTTGTCTTTGATGTTGAACACCAATTTCTTCACTTCTTGTCGAAAAACCAACGAAAACAGCTTTAAAAAATTTGAAGTGGGAGACAAATTTGACGGTCGTATTGTGAATGTTGCAAAATTCGGAACACCCAAATTCACTACCGCATTAGGTGAAATAGTGCGCTCAAAATCTCGGCAAAGCAACTTAGAAATATCAAAACAATACATCGAATATGCTAGTCGACACGCAAACAACTTTATGCATATCAAGCTCTATCTGGAATAAGGGCGAATGTCGCAAGAGAGAATTCTCTTCGCCGACTTCCCCTCTTTTAAATTAAAGTGACAAGCGGATGATTTCGTTGCGGTTTTTCCCCTCAGAACGAAAGAAAACACTGAAAACTTGCATTCTGAGGTGATAAACCGCGATGAAATCCACTGCTTGTCACTTTTATTTAAAAGAGGGGAAGTCGACGAAGAGAATCCTCTCTTGCGACATTCGCCCTTTTACCAGATAGAGCTTGAATATACAAGAAAAGAATCATTATTTCATCGTTGCCAGATTTATTTAATCAAATAATTATTGCGGTTTGCCGAATAAATCAAATTAACCAGAAAAAAAAGAAAAGGTTATGCAAGCTTGTGTGGGCAGGGAGGAGAATGGTTTACATTTAATTTTACCAAAACAAAACCACGACAGCCGCAGCAACAGTCACGACCAAGCAGACGACAACACATACTTTTACCATTTTCTCCCCCCACAAACAATGTTTTCTTAGAATAATTTCTCAATGTATAATCGGTTTTGATGGCAAATATACATTTCATTATTCCTTACTCATTTTATAGATTAGAACTAATAAATCAGTATCTGTGGCTAGTACTCTTTTAAGGCTGTGTGCCACAGCCTAATTCAACTCGATTCTGTTCTATTTGCACTGCGCACAAGAAAGTGTGGATGGATGGCACGAGATTCACGCAGCAGCAAACAAACAGTCTGCGGATGAAGAATAAAAAAGACATAATTTCGTCTTACATTAATTTGGGAAACTGTCTCAGTGTGCTTAGTGCACGAAATTTTACCGTATAAAATGTAAATATTCGGAGAATCAAAGGTTTTTTTTTCTTCTATTTTTGACACAGACCTGTTGATTCATATTTTGCCAAAGTGTCAATCAAAGTGTTTTACTGTACTTTCCCTAACACTGTATGTTGAAAGCCCAGTGGTGTATGAAGAATTTTAAAATAAGTTTCCATATATTAAATATTTCATAAATGCTCAAAAATAAACATTGTGTTGCATCTGGCAACATTATATAGCAGCTGACAAGCTTTTACCACCCACTTTCCACCCACCTCAAATTTTCGTCACTTTTTCGTAGGGGAAACTGGACACACGTGATCCCCGAGGACACATGATCCCCCCATGTTTTCTCGAAAACTAATCACATTTTTATACCACTGATATGTGTAAACAGATCCGTTAGACAGATAACTGAATCTGAGTAATATTTGATGTTAGTTCCTTTATGCATATGGGTTTTAAAAAGGTTTTATTATTTTAGCGTTCTCGATTCTTTTTTTCTGCAAAGGTAAAAAGTTTAATAACTTTGAATATATCCAGCCAAAACGTGTCAAATTTTTACTGGACGTAGTTTTATTATTGCAGAATTGAATAAGCTAATTAAATTGATTATTGGTCATTTCACATTGAATGGAGAAATCAACCAAGATAAATACTCAACATGGACACACTTGATCCCCCACAGTTTGGACACACTTGATCCCGATATTGCATATATTAAGGCGTTTGTTGTATTCCATTTCATTTGCCTATTATTGTATTACATGCAACTAATTGATTTGTTATATTTCTGGTTTAAAAGTTTAAATAGATTGATTTACTTCCTTCAATTTTATCATTCAGGCACACGCGTAATTAGAATTTGCCAATAGCCTTATCTCATTATTAACTAGAACAAAGTGCAGTAAAACATGCTTAACTTTGATTAGTTTTATTTAATACGAGTAAATTAATTAACATAATCTGCCAAGATAATCAAAGATTAAATGAAGTTTTGAAAATACTCAAGAAATCACCGGGTGTAAAATCAGTACCGTCAACTGGGGGGAAGATGATCATTTTTAAGACAAAACATGCAATAACAATGTGTGTTTACATTTTAAATCGAAACAAATATTTTCAAAACATGTACTGCTATACGTTGCAATAATCAACAACTTTAGTTTTCTGAAATGCGTTCGCATTTATTATAATAAATTAAATTATCACACATTTTTTGAGTAATCTGGTTTGGGGTGAAGTTGATCAAGACAGCTCTACTAAAATCATTATGACCTAGTAGTCAAAATACACTAGGTTATTTGTATGAATGTTGAATTTACTACATAAAGAAGTCTACGAAGTCAATATTTGAAACGAAAATAGTGTCATTTATGACTATCTCTCTCTTTCTTCCACAAAATACATTTTCATGATTATAATCGAAAAACTCGGATTTCTACCTAGCGGTAACATTACTTGAACGGAGAATATTGTTGACTACCGTTTCATAAAAAAATTGGCACTTTTGACTGATACATCAAATGATCATCTTCACCTCAATGATCATCTTCCCCCCAGTTGACGGTACCTACTGTTCGATCTACTATTCAATTGTACTTTCTCTCTTTTAAATAGGGTAAGTTTATTTAGAATCACTATTTTACTTGTATTTTATCGCTAGTCTTCCGTTCTGTTTTTCTAAAGAACTTTTAACAATAGGCTAATTCAACCGTTTCTACATGTTCAGTAGTCGAAAAGAAATCATACGCAAATATGATGTTTCAGGCATACGTGACAGTTCCACAATGATGTATGAGGTTACCAGCCTGGTATAATCACGGTCGTGGTATTGGTAGTTGTCTGACGACCGCGATGCATCACAGACCTTTTTTGTTGGTCCCAAAATAGGCACTCTAGGATATTTACCACTGGCCATGGGTTTTGATATACGGCTAATTTTTAAAAATAGATACAGGATAACTATATTTAAAAAACAAAAAAAAATATAGGTATTAAATATTTATGTTTTCATTCAGTTTTGGTATCATAACTGTATCAGACACACAGAGAGATCCTCTTGGAAACATCATGGTTGTCATAATATGACCTCTACCTTTGAGTGGAATGGATTGCTTGCATAAATCATTATCAGCATGCCAACTTTGTTGGTAACTGTCACTGTTACTCTGTTTGAGAACCAAAATCTTAATTTTTACTTAATTTTTGCACGACTGTTTTTACGTTAGACTATAAATAATAGCTAGGATTAAAATAAAACAATTTGGCTTTTCATCAGATTTGCAAGAACCTAAATATATTCAGCTCATAAAGGGATCAATTCCCCCCGATATGGGGATCAAATCTACCGCAAGTTTTGAAAATGCCAAATTTTCTATCTTTTAGAAAAATCAATTTTTTGATAACTTTCATGCAAAAATAATTCCTTCCAATGATGTTTTTGAATAACTGATTAAATTGTTCATCAAGTCCATCTTAAATCGTCTGAATTTAAGCATTTTACATCGAGAAACATCCAAAACAAAAAGTGGGGATCATGTGTGTCCAGTTTCCCCTACTAGTTGCATCACCAATACTAACAAGCAAAAACGTCATTAATTTTCAAAACAGAGTTACGGAGTCTTGAGCCTTAAGATAATCATACCCGAGCAGCGCAAATCAGACAAAAATGGTTGCAGCAACTTAGGGATCGTTCAAAAATGATGTCACAGCTTTTAGGGGGGGAGGGGGTCTAAGATTTTGTGACAGTCCATGTACTAGGTATACAAAAAAGCGTGACAGAGGGGGGGGGAGGGGGTCTAGAAATCTCAAAAAGTAGTGGACGTCATATTTGAATCGCCCCTTATTTGTGACTGAATCCTGTCACATATAAGTTGCAGTAATCTTTGTGGAACATGTGTGCTGCTAGGGTAGTGTATATTATCCTACTGAAAATAAAAATTTAGAATTAAAAAAAATTGAAGAAAAAAAATACTCCGGATAATCGAGTCTAAAATTCCGGATAATCGAGTCCGACCTGTATAGTTTAAAGTCGTCAGCAAAGGAGAGCTTAAAAGATTCAAGTTACATACATCATACATCATTGAGATAAACCAGATATATCAACGGCCCCAAATGACTTCCTTGCGGTACACCTGAGGTGGCGGGAAAATAAACTGAAATGGAATCACCAATCTTAATGGCCATTTCACGGTCGCATAGGTACGAATCGAGCCAACGAAGAAATGATCCAGAAAATCCAAGGCGTTCGAATTTGGCAATAGCAATTTTATGATTAATCATAAAATCAAATGCTGCCGAGTAATCAGTATAGATGGAGTCCACTTGTTGTCCTTTCTGTAGAGGTTACGTGATGAAGGATGTGTAGACCAGAGTCTATTATATAGAGTTGCGCAAAGAGGATCTTCTTACACTTATTCTGAACGATCTTCTTGTTATTCTGTTTGCAACTTTAATTTTTGTTCAACCCTTAAAGTGACTTCACGGGAGTGTTCACTGCTAAAGCTTTTTAATTCGATAACCAAGTCAACCACAGAGTGCAAACACGTGAGTTTCTTGTTGCTACTTTATTGGGGGGTGTATTGAAGTTTTTTGAAGCTGTTTCTAGAACAAATCTAATACATTTCAATTCATGCGTTTTAATTCGCCATAATAATCATTAGGCGATAACAATACTTCCGCCTTACCAACAAGCATTTGTTTACTTTGCTCGATAGGTAGACGATTTGACAGTTCAATAGGTAGATTTGGCTTCACTCTTTGCGTAACTCTATATATAATAGACTCTGGTGTAGACAATCAGATTGGTATTTGTTGACCGCTTTGGCATGAACCCATGTTGGTGCTCGGAGATAAAGTCTTTGCAGTTGTGGAACAGAAAATTGTATACTACCTTCTTCAACAACTTTGGGATTGCTACCTTTTTAACAGACAGGGAAGATATACGATTTTTTCCAATGATTGGGGAATATTCCAGCTTTAAGCGATGCACTAAGGGGTAACTAGACCAAAATCCTGTTCAATCAAAGTTAATTGCCTATTTCCGGGGATTAAACCACCCGACTTGGACGTTAATTTACAATGTTATGGAAACTCATATGTGAATATGTACGTTATGTGGAAGATATTGATTTGAAAAATGTATTGGAGGTAACCACTTTCTCTTCGATGGGACTCGAACCCATGACCCTACAGTACGCTAGACTGGTGCTTTAACCAACTAAGCTACGAAGGACCTCCGTCGGCCTTCGCAACCTAGCGGCTACTGAGCGAGCTCGAGATTCCCAAATTGGACGCATAGTCAAATCACTCGCAACCATTTCTCAAGCCAATACTTCCACATGTGTATTGTACACGTCCACATT
Source organism: Armigeres subalbatus (assembly GCF_024139115.2). Taxonomy (NCBI): domain Eukaryota; kingdom Metazoa; phylum Arthropoda; class Insecta; order Diptera; family Culicidae; genus Armigeres; species Armigeres subalbatus. The sequence continues at coordinate 42,709,164 of NC_085141.1, read as the reverse complement.
AGAGGAGCGTGAGTAGGTATTTAATTAGGCAATTAACTTTGATTGAACTGAACCGGAGTTGCGTGCTCTTGCCTACGCAATGCGGTCGGGTCTGAGCTTGACGACCGACTGGCAAATGCTTACACAACCTCACTTGATCAGTACCGTTGCTGATGAAGAATGTGTATAGCCGCCAGACATTCTAAATACTCACGCTCCTCTAATGTGGACGTGTACAATACACATGAAAGTATTGGCTTGAGAAATGGTTGCGAGTGATTTGACTATGCGTCCAATTTGGGAATCTCGAGCTCGTTCAGTAGCCGCTAGGTTGCGAAGGCCGACGGAGGTCCTTCGTAGCTTATTTGGTTAAAGCACCAGTCTAGCGTACTGTAGGGTCATGGGTTCGAGTCCCATCGAAGGGAAAGTGGTTACCTCCAATACATTTTTCAAATCAATATCTTCCACATAACGCACATATTCACATATGAGTTTCCAAAATCCTGGCCAAAATTATATTTCGGCGTTTTCTGGTAGGTTTTGCATCTATTGGGGCTGTACACTTATTACGTAAGCATTTTTTCTGGGTTTTTAACCCCCCCATCCCCCCATGTAAGATTTTTCCCATTCGAATATTTTTTTTATTTATAAGGAACGTAAGAAAATGGCAGACTCCCCCTCCCCCCATTAATGCTTACGTAATTAGTGTACAACCAATGATGCAAAAAATATAGTGACAATTGATTTTCGAACATTTTTACAGGTGCAAATTCACCTACCAATGATAAATTATCTTTCTTGATTTGTTAAAAAATTGAACAAAGTTATTATACACTGATACAGAAGCGACAGCTCCATGACAGCTTTTGTTCTTAATTCGCGTGGGAAACGTGAAAAATGAAAAATCTTGCGTAGCTTTTGCTAAGGGCCTATTACAGAAAGGTAAACATTAATCGATTCAAAACAAAACATTAGATTTTCAACTCCTATTTTACAAGCTTATGATATTTTTAGCAGCTAAAGCTTCCCAGAACGTACAATCTAATCTTATTACTCACGCATAACATCAGTTGCATCGGAAACTTCGAAATTGATTAAACAAAAGTCTGGCTACTATTTTTGCACCCTTAAAGGTCATTCAGACCACACCACGGCAGAGCATGAAATATTCATCTTCATGAAGCAATTTCAGTCCAAGTTTTGACAAACATCGCATGATTATTCAAAACATAGAATGACATAGTCAGACGACTACTCCACCAACTCATTCGTTTGGCTGTCACTGAATGTGCTTACTATGTGCAGGAAAAAACATAATTAGCATTGTTTATATTGATGTTTACCGTTGAAAGTGCCGCGTGGATGAAAATCGGATTCTGTTCTATGTGATAAACTCTTGGATAAACTACTTTACTCATTTAAAACTTGATCAGATTTCAGATAATTTATTAATTTGTAGAACGTACATAAATATTCAATGACTAATATTCAATCGAATATTGACAGTCCAGAGCCGACTATGAATGTGTCTGGAAGTGAGCTGACAAGTGAAGAGAAGTGAACGTCACCAAAAATTTTCGATTATTTTACACTCTGCACCACGGTATGTAAAACAACAACATTACGAATGACAACAACATTGTCCTCTCTTGTAAATATTGGAACAAACTCAACTCGCAACAAGCGTTTGTCTCAAACTGCATCAGAATAGCACAATGATCGCTTGCCGCGCATTTAGAGAAGTAGTCGGTTTTTGATGATGTTTTTAGTTAAATAAGTATCAGTTATCAATGCTTAGACATAAGCTTAACCATCTGTCAACGTGATTTGTATTTTACCTCTGAAATATACAAGTTATAACATTTTGAAAAGTTCACAAAAATTACCTCTCCATGATTGTTGCAGATAAAATGGAACGCAACATTGTTTTTATCCTCTGCAGATGAGGACAAAGACTTATCGCTATTCTCTTTTGTTGCTTGTTTTTTGCATTTTTCAGTGTTTCTATTTAAGTTGAAGTGGCACCTGCCCATTTTATCCCCTACCCCATATTATGTCTATGCTCCAACTTGTCTACATAATATCAACTATAATGTGTTTAAGTTATATCGAGATTTACATATATGTTGTCAATGCAATCGCAATGCATGCGCAATGCTATGTAGAGATTCAAATGAGCAGCAGGTGCCCCAAACTAACATTAATATCCGAGCGATTTTTTTTTACAAAATTGTATTAAAAAGTTTTTTTTAAATCGGCTCCGTAACGCCCGACAGCATTTGAGCCTATCAAATGAACGAATGAATAACAAAATAAAGAGTATGTTACTATTGTATTCAATCATGTCTATGTGTCAAATGTCTCGAAAGCCAGAAAAACTTATCTGCGAACATTTTCTGCCTATATACTGTTGAAAACAATGGCGAAAAGTATGAAAACAACCTATTTTGAAGTTACTCGCAAATTCGTTTGCGTTCGAGTGCGGATGATTTTTAACCTGCAATAGAAAGATGAAATCCTATATTTTCATGTGCATACAATCTTGTAGCGGAATACGAGGGAGTACTTCTACTTTTTTAATAATAAAGTTTGTTAAAAAATGTCAATGTTATGTCCATGTTATTTTTGTTTATGAAAAAATACCTTAATGTTAAATATAATTCATTTTAACTCATGGAAGTCCCAGGGCAGTGCATAAATGATGTTTTGTGTACTATAAACCTAACATTATATGTGTTGTTCAGATTTGTCAGCAGTAGTAACTGATCTTTGTCTTACGGCATGCTAAGAACCATCAAATTAACTTGATTTTTGATAGGTTGTCATTAATACCAATAAGGAACAAACGTAAAAATTTCAATGACACATAATGAAGATAATATTAAAGAATATTCTAAAAATGTAATACCATGCAAAAGTTCGAAAAACGAGAATGGGTTTTTGGCCAGCCATTTGTTCTAGCTACCCCATCGTGCGATGTGTTGAATAGGCATGACAATGGTACGGATAGACTACTCGAACATTGTTTTAATACGAATACTGATATACCATCTGGTCCAGGATTAGTTGAGGTTTTCATGGAACAGCACATATTGGCTATTGTTTGTGCGTCAACTAAAGGATGGTCACCTACTGGAGGACGCGGGAGAATGAAGTTGGCGGCTTTGGAAACATGACTGACACCAAGTGATTCTTGCGTAAAAACACTCGAAAAATGGCTTAGGAACAAATCGCATATTCCTTCTGGAGATGAACATTCGTTGCTTCCCTTGAACATGACTGTAGTTAGACCAGACTCGTTCCTCTGTTGATTGACGTAGCTCCAAAAACCTTTTAAATTGTGACGAAGTTTCCGTTGAATTTGCGTGGATAGGCGAAAAAAAGTTTGTTGTTCAGGCGTTTATAGCGGACATTCATGGAGTTTGCACCGGTGTGTTTTATGCGTAGAATATTTACGCAAAGCAGATCGTTTCCCACGCCGTAAGCGCTTGAGATAATTGTTGGTCCACGGTGGATTTAGCGGAGGCTTCCTAGATCGTTTTGGTACGAATTGGTCAATAGCATATAACACAATTTTGGAAAAGACAGTAACTGATAAGTTGAGGTCTTGATTGAATAATTCGAGCAAGTTGATATTGGAGAGAAAGTTGTTCATCCCAGAATAATCGCCGTTTCTATATTCGTAATAAACTGCTTCTACTGGATCATTGAATACACAAGGAGAAATGCTACGTACTTCGACTAACAGTGGCATGTGGTGAATCGATGATCGAACAAGAGGGGAAATAATGCCGTGAACAAGATAAATGCTAATAATGCAAAACTACACTACAGATAGAAATCGCACGAGATACCGTACGAGACCGCTTACCGGACGTAACGAGTAAAAGACAAACTAAACGTGAGTAAAAGAATGACAGAATTTGAGCTTTAAGATCGACATAGCTTTTCGTTAAATTTCAAATTGTTTGCAACAATTACAGGAAAAATTTAACATACAAGTCAAATACAGTCAATACAACACATATTTAAGCGCGTTTGTTTAAATTCTCTTATACGCCGTTAACTGGAAAAATACCAAATACCAAAAGTTGGATTGACACATATATAAGCACTCGATAGTTATGACTATTGAATCATAGGACTATTTCAGTTTATATACTGATTGCATTTTTTTATCCGTCTGCCACATTAAAATATAGCATTCGTACTGCTTTCATTTCAATAATAATCAATCTTCACTTAACTTTACGTGGTGCTGGTTATACTAACGGTCTACATTATTACAAACCAACAATATCAACTTCCTGCTCTCGCCAAACAGAAATCGATCACGACCACGTCCACCACCAAACTTACCCAAGATCTATTCCTTATTGGTGGACCAGTAACCGTACACGATCCTAATTACCCCTCCGAGAGATGACAATCTTTGCAAAAGGTACGCTCGCGCACTTGCCTTCTCCACGACGAGGTAGGACGAACGTTGCGGGAAACCGCGTTGCGTTTAATTAAAATCGTAACATGATCACACCTCCGTCCATGCCTGCTGAGGTGCAGAGTCTCAATGGTTGACCCGTTGACAACCATCCAATTCCAACCCAAGAAGGCCAAGTGTGTGCATATCAACAGTCGGGCTAGTCATTTTTTGTCTTTTTATATCTTTCAATACCATAGGGTGGTATTACAAATTATAATAATATTTTAAAGCCAGGTTTTCAAGACTTGAAAAGGAGAAGTTTATTGTAGAAAAAAAAACTCGATCGATTTGCTTTGTTACAAGTGGTGATTTATACAGGTAGCTTATTTCTGGTACGTGACGGCCGAAATAAATATTTTTATAGAAAAACCGCTTATACTTAGAATTTTACGTTACAGAGATTAAAAATCAATTGAATTTAAAATTAATAACTTTCGAAAGGGGCAGCGAAACAAAATAACCTATTGTCTAATCCGAAATCTGTAAAAATAAACTAGAGCAAAACGAAACATTCAGACAAAATCCGGTATTACCAGTTTCAGTACAGTCGGTTAGAATACCCTATAGACCGCCCATGGCACAGCAGCTGGATTATTAAAGATCAACGCACCTTGCAAGCTTGTTATCTATTTCATATTCATTATAAACAAATGCCGTTGTGGTTGTCCCCGAAAACCTTTCAACAACTACGGTCGCCGGAAAAGATGTTACCACTCAATTATCAAATTTACGCAAACAAAGGAGGAAAAATGACACCCTCCCCGGCCGACGAGACGACGCTAACGCCAACCGAAGAAAGCGCGTGCCGCGTCGTACCGTGCGCTGCTGCGCAACCAGCGCAGTTGTCACATTGTCAGCGTTGACCACGCCACTTCACGGTGCGATCAGCAATGTGTGTGGACGAGGAGCACTACGCGCCGCGTCGCTGGAACGAAAAGAAAGAATTCGGAAAACGGTACCAGAACCGGGGAGGAAGAATCGAACAGTCCAGTCCCCGGCTGTGAATATTTGACTAAGGTTGACAAATTTGACAAATATTTTAACAATAACAATTTTTGGTTAAATTAATAACGGAGACGAACGGCTGTAATTGGGACGAATTGCGAGTGAAGGAAGGAGAAAGTCGGTGGGAGAGTGGGACGAAAGAAGCGGTTGCGGTTTCCAGTTAATACGATACGGGATAAGAGAGGATAGCAAGAGGAAAGAAGATAGAATAAAATGTGCGTGATTGCCGTCGGTTACTTTGTTTCACCTGGAAGGAATGGAAGTAAGAGAGAAAGCGAAACGTTTCACGTGAGAATATACAAATGGCTGTGAATGAGAGGATCTTTACGACGTAGGTCTGAGCGAGAGAAATGTATTTTCGCAGTGGCTGCAACCGTTGCGAGATCCAATCATGCAAGCGAACCAGGCAATGAGGGGCGTGGCTTAACAAAACAACAACAACAACGCTTGGCTCGCTCTCCTGCTCTGCCGTACCGTCGAGCTGTCAGTACGCTACCAACGTTCGTCGGCTCAATAGGATACGGGGATTCCTGTAGTGAGGTCAAATCTTGATAGAATTTTAGAGTTTAGTCCCGCTGCGTGTGTCGTATTGTAAACACCATACTGCTGTGGCTCCTCACAGCGCGCTTCGAAGTGAGTTGTTTCAAGAGTTTTAACGGAGGACTACTGCCGTCGCTCCTGCAGCAGGATTCTGCGGCGCTAGTGGTGATCACACAGCGTGAAGGAGGCAATTCCTCAGGTTTCGTGAAGGATTTTCAGGTGTCGCGTGCGGTCGCGAGTCGTACGTCTGTGTCCGGTCGTGATAATGAGAATCGGTGGGTTTTAAGGTGAAATGTATCAGTGACAGTGGAAGGAGTCGAAGAACATAATCGGGGCCAACACAGCGCATGAAAATAGTATAGTACTTATAAAGTGACGACAACAGTGAGAAAATTACGTGTTAACGTAATAGTGACAAGTTACTATTAGAGAAGAAGTGTGGTGTAAGAAATTCGGGTTTCGAGATGATGATGAATGCATTTATGGACTCCAGTTCAACGGCACATCACACTCATTTGGCAACGTTCGGGATTAAGATGTCTCCAGATCATCTGGAGCACAGTGACATTGAATCCACTAGTACCGGGAGCATGCTGCCACCATCCACTGGAAGTTCCAACGCGCAAAGTGACATGCTGTCATCACAGTCCTTCTATCAATCATCAGCCAACGCGAGCAGTGCGTATAACTCGCATCATTTATCACCGCCTTCGCATATGAGTCACATGGCTTCTTATCACTCGAGGGATTTCCTCGCGCTGAAGCGTGACAATGATTACTTTAGTTCCTCGGCCAGCGCCTCTGCCGACCCAACCTCTTTATTCCACCATCCTGCCGTTCATGACAACTTGAATCACCACTCAAGTACATTGAGTAATCATCACTTTCATCAGCACTCGATGCGAATGGGTCTTTCGGCTGATTATGCGCATCCTTACCATCAAAGTAACTACCCGACGGTTCATCACCAGCATCTAGCCAATCTTCCCGTAAATCCGGGAACATCAGGCGCATTCTTCCGATACATGCGTCATCCACCTTCGATCAAGCAAGAGATGCAATGCCTGTGGGTGGAACCAGATCATCCACCGCACCATCTAGGATTAGGGCTGACTGCACTCAGCGCCGCAGCCGTAGTGGCCGCATCCGACGGCAGCCGGAAGACTTGCAACCGAGTGTTTCAATCGATGCATGATATCGTTTCGCATCTTACGGTAGATCACGTCGGTGGACCGGAGTGTACGACCCACGCCTGCTTTTGGCTCGGGTGCACCCGCAACGGACGGCCTTTCAAGGCCAAGTACAAGCTGGTCAACCACATCCGAGTGCACACCGGAGAGAAACCGTTCCCGTGCCCGTTTCCTGCCTGCGGCAAAGTGTTTGCCCGATCGGAGAATCTCAAGATTCACAAGCGCACTCACACCGGTAAGTGGCTCTTTACTTCTTTATCGGAATATTTTCAATTACCCACTTTCGACACTCTCCTTTTACGACACTTCGAGCGCAGAACAATGAGCACCTACCTTCGCAGAAGGCAGGCAGTAGGCCTTGAGCGGCAATAAAAGACCTTCCAACACCGACGGCAATCACCAGTAGGCTATGACTTTTCGACACCAAAAAACGCCCCGCGAAGCTTGTTTGCCTGCAGGCTTACTGGGATACTTCACAACAATCGCTTCGTACCACACCTTTGAAAAGTGTGGAGCGCGGTAATTATTAAATTATGCATGCCTTGTTGCTATAATTACCTCCAGCTTGGGTCTTGTTCTTTCTTCTGAACGGAGCCAATTTCGCTTCGCTCCTCGCGCTCGAAATTTAATTAACGTGTAAGCATCAATTTCCCGCCTCCGCTTCGAACGGATTTTGACGGTTATCGATCCCCGGGAATGCGCTATGCGAGCTGCAAGGGGAGAAGAGATTGATCTTAATTAATTTCTGATTGCCTGGCTCGTTTTTCAAAGGTGATTCTCGGCGTCGAAGATTGATTGATAAACAAACCGGACCAGTACGCGGGAGATGGTAGTTTGGCGGGGAACTGGCGAGGGACAGGTGAAATCCCGGATTGCTCCGATGAGTGAGCGAGTGGTGTTCGATACGGATTAGCTGCCGGATCGTTGGCGTAGCCAGGGGATTGGTTGTGAAGCGTTAACAGTGGGAGCTGCGTTTAAGCAAATAATAAAAGATACAATTTTGTTTGTGATATAATGATGCTCATGTTAGTCTGATATAGTGCAAAAAGATCAGTTGGCAAGCTTGACATCATATCTAGACTAACATTTGAAAAGGGCGTAACAGCCAAAATTTATTCCTTTTGATTCTTCTTCCACACATATAGTTTTATATGTAGACGAAGAATCAGAAGGAATAAATTTTGGCTGTTACGCCCTTTTCAAATGTTGGTCTAGATACTAGCCGAACACTAGACAAAAATCCTACACAAATTCCTTTATATAATCAAATTTATATTATTAATGTTATACCACAATGAAGCATTAAAATTGAAAAAAAAAATGCAATTATCTTTCGCTTATTCGTAAAAGAAGTTTGTTAATTGAGACATTTTGATAAATGCTCATGGTAATTAATATGAATATTTGAAACGATTTACAAGGCAGTTTTAATCGATTATGTCAATGACAAAAATATCTCATTTTAAGATCAAATCTTGACATTATTGAGTCGTGCTACGATAAGAGAATCGGCTATACAAAAAGTAATTAGCGATGATCTATTGTAATACAAACTCGTTTTCTTGAATTGCAAGGTCATTCCGCCAAAAACGTTCGATGCCAACTTTATCATAAATTGTTAGCACATCAACAAAAAAAAAGATATAATCAATTGTGACCTTTGCACGAGATTCTAATGACTTAACGTCCTTGTATTATTTCTTGCTACTCCCATGTTAACGTTGGATAGTGGTGGCAGGTCCCGCTTCTGCTTCGGAGCGCCAGAAATGAAAACGCTTGTTCGACTAATGCACTGTGGAAAAAGTGATTATTCGGTTAATTGAAACGGGAGAATGAGGCGCGTAAAGCACGCTACTACACTCTCGGCTATGACCTACCGGTGGCGTGTCGAGTAAATATTTACATTTAGTTTTAACCTCACTTCGCACCCGGAGTCCGGATTCCGGAGACGAGTCTACACTTGCCACGATGGGTTTGCTGCGGTTTGCGTACGGTGGTGATGGTGCTGGAGCAATAACAAAGCACTCACCATTAATCAAAGCAGGCAGCTGAGCGCGAGAGTATTAAAGCTTGGTGGCACAGGTTGCTTCGGTTCGTCGCCTTCTCGGTTTGACTCTGTCATCCCCCGTTGAAGAGTTTAAAGCCACAAAGGCATTGTTTCCAAACATACACACAAATACCAGCGTCCGGAGCAACCGGGTAGTATCGATTTTTCCATTTACGACCCCTCCTCGGGCTCGGGTGACAGTCGTCCAGCAGGACAAAGGACCAAGCCGCACCAACCTCAATAATATGGCACAATTGCAACTCCTCCCACTCGAGCTCCCAGCGACGACGACGACGTATGAAAGCCTAACGTTTGTGTGTTCCCTGTCAATGGCATACACATGCACGTGGGTGGGGTAGTCCTGCACTACGCCGGCCGTGGTCCCCGGAAGTTCCTAGATAATGCTGTAGGACAGACAGACAGACTAGTGAGCAGGGACCAACGAACGATACAACGAACGAATTTGCTCTGGACCAAACAATTAAATTGAAATCATACAACAAACACAGAGTCAGGTATTTCATACATCATCGTCCGTTTTGCGAGACTGTGGGTCGAAATTAAAACGTCAGCTCCTTTTGCTCCCTCCGACAGTCCTATTTTGGTGGTGTTTTGATGTGTTTCAATCAAGATTAAATATGTTAATTTAAACCGTATATGTGAAAAAAAAATGTAGATTCGAAGCGCTTCATCAATCTTGATATTACAAAAGTAGATTTATTTCTACAATTAATTTGCTGATTGGAATGTATTCAAAAGGATTCCCAACGTTTAACAAGTGTCATTTGATGTTATCAGATGCTCTTGAATGTACTTTTATGCCATTTGGCTTTTTTTTCTTTTCTTAAGACCGGTTTTAATGTGATTCAAAGAAAATCAGATGGTTTTCAAAAAGTTCTGAAATTTCAGTTGGACCGAGAAATTAAACAAATTGATCCGCGTTGCCAGTGACCTTGGTATATGTGTTTGAATTAAATTAGTGTTCGGTTTTCTCTATTGAAATGCATCGATGTTGAAATCAGCAAGTGATCTCTTTATTTATACACCTTTGACGCCAATACTAAATAATAACTAAATTTAAAATCTGACGACTCGTAATATAACAAAGTGACCTTTTTTGCAAGTGCTTCTTAGATTGTGCAGTTTGGTTAAGATTATTTGTTAAACATTTTTATCTATCTTGAAACGCAATTAGCCATTTTGACTTACTTAGTGTTAGATATTGTGATACTTATTTGCCATTATGAACATTTTCGGGGCATAAAGTGATGTAATCTGTTTCATTACGTATGGTCTTTGGTAAAAACTATCATAATAATGGATCGCATCTTATTAAACACTTTCCCTAGTTTACAAGAACTGACTCGCGATTTAGACAAAGGTCTTCTTTTGTAAGTTCTTGAGACATCTTTACGACCATCTAACAACCAGGAATATCCTTTACAATGAATCACCCGATATATTTTTAATTCTCAGTTAACTTTTTGTACATATTTGTCTGCATGGGGTTCTTGAAGTACTCAAATAAAAAAATGCACGAAACGTAACGCTTTCGACGACATCGTTTTGCGTATAACTGTTTCACTGTAATTCTTAAATACAACCAAATACTGAAGCTTTTTTCTTAAATGAAAAAAATATTTTGTACATGTCCTTAACTAACATTTTTCATCCTTTAACTAATCATTTAACTAATTTTGTTGTCTCAGTCGATTATTTAACTTAATTTAAGTCAATTTTCCCAAAGAAACCATATTTTTTGACGCCTCTAACTATTACAAAAATCGAAAACAAAAATCAAAAAAGTGCTGCAGTGTGAATCGGCCTGAACAATGAGATTGATGCTCTCCAAAACTAGATTTCAGCGCTTTTCTTACTTTTTTTATTTTGGTGTTTCACTATAGAATCAACAAAACAGAAAGTTTTTTGGAAAGTCTACCTGTATTAGTTGGATAATCGAAAATGTTGACGTTGGAGTTATAAACCAATACGAAATGTTAACGGGAAAGGCCAAATCAACATTTTATGTTCCGTAATGATCAATTTCGGGGGCTTTCGAAGCTCGTGTTTTCATTCCAGACCAGTATCTTTCGACCGGCCGCAATTCTGGTGATTTTGGGGTGACAGGCAAAAAATTGGATTATTAAAATCTTTTTACTACTGGAAATTTCGCAATGAAACTAACGCAGTGTGGATAACACATGCTGAAGCCGTCTTCCACAAAATTTCGTTAAAATCAGCCCAGGAGGCGAAATGTTACCGATTTTTGAAAGTGATGCAATTTGATTCCGTACACCCTTTACTTTTTGAAGAAAATGTGTTTAAGTTACTTGCTGTAATTTGGCGAGAATTCCTACAAAATGTTCAAAACATCAAAAAGTTCATCAATACTTTTATCAAGAAGTTTCGCTTGATGTTACTCTAAGAAGCTTTGCATAAGTTTTTCTTAGAACGTTTTCAAGAAATTCCAAATATATATTTTCAAAAGTATTATTAATTCATTCGGCATAAGTTTTCCTTTCACGTCATAAATTTCATCACATTTTGATAGCTCAATTGGTTCATTTAAATTTTTTAGCTCAACTTTCCCGATGAATCCATATTATTTGACGCATCCAACTATTATAAAAATTCAATTCAAACGGTTAAATGCGTATTATTTCGCGGAATTTAATAATTGGTATCAAATTAGTTCAATATCGGATTGCAACCAATAAGATATAGATTCTTGGGGAAAGGTACTTTAACTAAGGGAAGTTTTCCCCAAACGCAATATTGAAAAACCATCATGATGTTTAAAGATTTCTTTTGAAGTTCCATAAGATCATTTGGTACCAATTGAACTTTTGTTGTTGCGGCCTTCAAATGTTTGAGACAACTTTTCCGCATAATCTATCGGGAAAGTCGGTGAAGCGTGAAAAAGGCGAGAATTCAAAGTCATCGGGAAATACCGGGAATAGAAGACAAACACAGGAAAAATGCAGTCAAGCTGCATCCAGAATTGAGAGGAGATTTACTTGGATTGTACCCCTGTTCTGATTCCAACGTTCATTACTTAGGTGCATTAATTTCGAGTGAGAAGTACAACATATTTATGGAGAAAACTAAAGCCAATATCAAAACTGTGTCTTTTCACACATAACTCTGCGACAATCTGAAAAGTTGCATTATCAGGTTTCCAAATAGATCTTCTCTCAAAATTGAAAATATGTGAATGTGATGAAAGAGAAAGATAGCACCTGCCGTTTACTTCTTAAGCAAGTATTCAATGGCTTTGAACCATCGAAGTAGGCCTGATACTGATAATCGAATTAATAATAATCATAGTAGTCGGGGAAATCGGTTGTCTGTCAGTCACATGTGCTGAACCTTAGAAGGTGAAACGTTTTCCTGAATCCTGGTGACTTCCGCTTGACTATTAACAGACTAAACACAGTTGTACCTTGGAGGCCCTTGTTTTGACACTTAATCTGCTTTTCATCCCAGCCTTCCATCGGTTTTCAATTGTTTAGCCAATTAAAATATTTCTGATTCGCGAAAGTGTAAACTGAGTTTCATAATGAATTTTATATGATGCCTAGAACACAAATTCAAAACTGTTTAATATTACTGTTTGTAACACTTTCAGAACGGAAAAATGTTTCCAAAACGCGCTTGGCTGGATGCAGATGAAGTTATATTGTTTCTTCTTTGTAGGTCAGCCCAGGTATCGATATGTCATTATGCGCATTACCCTAACTACAGGGGGCCATTAGCCCCATATAGGGCCGAATTACGCATATCCCACACTTAGATCACATAGGCGTAACTACTCAGAAATAATTCTCTTCGTCGTCTTTCTCTTCTATTCACTACTGCACCCAACCAACGACTGGTAAGCCCGCAGTCCACTGTTTGTCATATTGATAAATATTTGTCAAGTTTATCCGGACATCTATCAGACTGATTGAAAATCGACATGGATTTCAGGCTGACTTGACATATATTTGTCATCATGACAAACACTGTACTAAGGGCTTTAGATGTAGAACCTTAACTATATAAAAGTTTTTTTAGGATAAGCTTGATTGCCGATTACTAGCACGGACCATACACGAGTTGTTTGCACAAAATGGAGAGCTGGACTAGAGTGAATGGGGAGCCGCTAGGAAAAATATTTTGCTAACAATTAGCACTAACTACGTATGAGCTATTCGCCCAAAATGAGCAGCTGAACTATAGGGTACCGAATTGGGTACCGAAAATGAAGACATTGTAATCGCCTATGACAGGCGTGAACAAGAATGTACATCAACTTCCGTTTGAAATGCGCATTTGAACGTAAACAAGAATGATTTTTTTTTTTCAATTAGGCCAGAATCAAACATGCCCATTTTAAACAAGTTCCTAGATTCGATATGTCAGTAAATAAACCAGAAAAGTGGAACTTTAATAAAAAGAATGTCATGGTGACATACACTGAGATTGCATAATTTACATTTTCAACACTTCTAGTGGCGAATTGGAAAAATCGCAAACTTTTATAAAATTTCAAACACCCCTAACCATTAAAATGAATGTTGGTCCAAAATTAAATTTTTACCACTTCTTTTCCTTTCGCTCTCATTTTTTAAAACAATCATATGCATGAGAATGTATGTTCATTGGAAAAGTTACTGTAAATAATTGAAGGATAAAAAAAAGTGAAAGATTATACGCTTTTCGTTCAAAATATGTGACTCTTGAGATGAGAGATAGTAAATGGATGCTAATAGTCTAAATATGATGTTTTAATCAACAATAAATGAAAATGTTAATATTTATTTTAAAAAATCGTGCAAAATATTCTCGGAAAGCTTCTTCAGTAATAATTATTCCAAAAATTCATGATCTAGATCTAGAATTTCCCCCTTTATAGAACGCCCTATAAATGCTTTTGGAAGTTTCAACGGTTCCTCATGAATCTGAGTTAACTTCCAGGAGTTGATTTAGAATTTTACTAGAATAAAAAATGGAAACATATCATTGCCTCATCTTTCCTTCTAGACGGTCTTTCCGAACATTTTGGCTTTCAAATCAGATTTTCAACGTATTTTGACACGTATTTCGACCTCACCAGTAAGGTTGCTTGTTTTTTTTTTATCAGTTGTGTGAGCTTGAGAGGTCTACATTTGTATTACTTGACTAATTTTAAATCTTCCCATCCTACGACCAATGGTTCTTTTTATAGCTGTGTGGCTCAAATTAGAATGGATAAAACTTATTTCAATTTTTTTGATAGCTTATTCCGTTCTATTTTATGACCTGATGCTCTGGACACAATTTCAGCCAAATTGGTCCACGTTTGGGCGAAAATCAATAATTAAGCAACAATTTACGATAAAGAACATTGATACTTGTTCTTGTACAATTGAATGCAGAGTGTTAAACTAGTAGATTAAAGCTTATCCGGCATTTATCTGAAGTGTATTGATATATTAGGAATTATCGTCAAACGGGGTGATTTGCTACAATGAGTGGGGTGAACCAAAATATCTTTTATCAACACGTGTCCCTAGTTTGCATTGTATTTGTTGTGCCTGTGACTTGCAACAGTTGATACACAATAGTTTTACTTCTCAAAAACTGCAGATTTAGTTTTAAACATTTGCTACACCTGATTTTCTGTTACAGAATTTCTTTTACGACCGGAATTATACCGCGAAATTACAAGAAACCTGCCGGAAGCAATTTTAAAAGAAACTTTTGACTTACGCAGCGGTAAAAGTTAAGAGAACAAATTTCCATCCGGAAAGTCGCTCGGCGGTACGATTTGTGCCCAATAACAATTTCATGTTATCTAAATACAGATAAAAAGAATTAAACTATTTAAGCCATATGATGGTCAAACGGTGTTGACTCCTCAAAAAGAGCCAACTCTGATGGATGGTTTGCTACTTGCAACGGAGTGGAAAATGCCTTTTTTTTAAAGAATGATCTCAAAGTAATCCGGAAGTAATGTTTAGATAGCAGGAAATAAAAGGATAACATTTTTAAGAACCACTATCTAGGATCTGACTGATGGTGTACATCTTTCTTAAACCGACATAAAGAACTTTCGATTGTTTGAACCTGAAAAGTGTTGCAAGTCACCCTGTTTGACGGTACATATTAATCTCTTTGATTGAGCAATATTTTTGGTTACCAAAGAGTTGATCATCAACCTTTGTGCTTTGCAGTTCTGGTTCTGGTCTAATAAACTGTGCGTTTGAACCTTGTCTAGCCAGCTCTTCTGCCTTTTCATTCTTTTAAAACAAGAGTGTCCCAAAACCCAGTATAAATTATAGGTTTCTTTTGGTGAAATACTTGAAATAATGTATTCCCAAAAAAGTTTTGATGTACATTCATAGCTTTGCGTATGTAAAAATACATATAATTATCCATCTATATTTTCTTTTTAGGCAGATATTAGCACATTTAATTATTGCTCATTGCCACTGAAATTGCTACCCCAACGAAGGCTCCTGTTGTTGTTCCAATTTCTGAGCCATCTATTAATGATTTTATGGAGCTGTCGCAAGTAGGACCTCCGTATATATTCATCGCTTATTTTGAAAAAAGAAGTATTTAAATACTCACATGGGTGATATCTTACGACACACTCAAATGTCTCTCGACTCCAATAATTTCAATCGTTTGAGTCTTAGCGTATTCTTTTCCGCTCCCAACTTCACGAATTCGTACGTAGATTTGGAATTGCGATTTTGAAAGGGTAGATCAATCCTACTTTTTTTGTTCATGGAAAACTTCTTATCTTATCTTATCTTATTTATATATATAAAACAAAGTTGGCATTAGTACGACCGCGCATCACTTAAGAATAGACAGCCCAATTTTTGCTTATTTATATTCCTTCTCTTCTTCTATTTATGAAAAAAAATGTTATGATGAAACTGAAATACTTTAAAGATCAATGCTCAATCTTATCGTTGAAATGTTTTTTTTTGCACAATGAATCGCCTGCTTTGAGCGTACTTACAGCGGCACAGAAGGAGTTAACTTTCTGAAATCAGTATGGCGAAAGGCATCTACGGTTCGATTACTCGAAATTAAGCACCTTAATCGAAAAAAATATTTGGTAGGCGTAGTAGCGGACACCATCCTTCATAACCGGTACCAAATAGTTTTTCATGAATAGTTCCTAGTCTTGAGAAAACCCGCGTTAGATGTCTTTCGCCATACAAATTTCTGGCGGTAAACTCATGCTGGCTATTTTGCGCATATACTGTAGCGCCTGTATGTGGCAGCGGCGAGTAGAAAATCAGCTACTGCCAATAATTCATTCGCATGAAATTTTTCAATTTTGATCATCTTTATATATAAAACAAAGTTGGCATTTGTACGACCGCGCATCACTCAATTTATTATATTCCTTTTCTAGAAATAGAAATTACGATGAAGCTGAAATAAATTGAAAATCAAAATCCAATCTTTGCGATGAAATGGTTTGTTGTGCATTTTGTATGGTCATTTCAAATCTTGATTATCTGTATATACATAACAATAAGTTGACTTTATCGTCAGATAATGGAAAGCTCGATTTGTGCTAATTTTGTCGTCGTCTAAATGTCGAAAAAATGAAAAACTATGTTGAATAACTGGTTTGTTTTTTAGATAAATTGTGTACGTAAAAATATATCAGTTTTTGGCGAGACAAAGTTCGCCGGGTCAGCTAGTATTATATAAACTGCTCGTACTTAGGATCATAGGGAGCGTAATTGTATTGATCGATTTTTTCTTTCGTTAATAATTCAACTGAATTGAAAGCTATAATCA
The DNA here is from genome assembly GCF_024139115.2 of Armigeres subalbatus. Lineage (NCBI taxonomy): Eukaryota > Metazoa > Arthropoda > Insecta > Diptera > Culicidae > Armigeres > Armigeres subalbatus. The sequence continues at coordinate 42,692,129 of NC_085141.1, read as the reverse complement.
TGATTGTTGCTTCTGATGCAGGATGCAACCATCCTTCATCGCCTCCAAATCAAAGGGAGGTGAACTGTTGAAATGTGCTGCATTGATAAGTAGAAAACATAGATGAAGAGATATCGATCAATGCAGTTAAGCCCTTAACTGTGATCCTAAGCGCGAGAACTACCTCATTGCATTTTTTCAATATTTTTTAAAACTTATTCCTATTGATTTTTAGTGGAAATTTTTTGTGAGGTCTTATGGGTGGGACAATTATTCAATGCAAATTTGTTTTATTATTAAGAATTATAATAATAATAAATTCTGTTCTGTAAAAATGTTCACAATTTGCTAATTTTTGTTTTCTGAAAAACTCTTTTTAGTTTATGGAAATGAACTACCTGGAGAAATTTTATATTTATTTATTGCTTATACCCCGATTTTCTTATCCACAATTTCCTAATGTTTAATAAGAAAATTATTTACTTTTTATGAATATTTAATATATTATTTTTATTTTACGAAGTATTTACGTATTAGTAATTTCTTTCAACTTTTTTCATTCATCCTAGAAATTTGTATGACAAATTTAAGTTTCTCTAAGAATGGCCATTTTGCTGCCGCTGATAATTTTCCGTTTTAATTTTTTCAGTATTTAATTGCGAAAAATATCAATCACTTTTATTTCTAGCTGCCACATCGAACAGTCGAATAATTTCGAGTTTGAGATTATAATGCACCGCAATTCTTTCAGCGATGAACGAAATTATAAATGTGCACTATTCTCAAGCATAAATTCAGTTTGTTTCAACTAATTTTGAATTTGGCACAATCAAAATATTAGTTTGCTTCAACCATGTTCATTAATTTAATCAAAATAAAAAGCGATGTTGGAGTTCGCACATATTGACAGTTCGAATCAACTTATATTAGTTTAAAACAACCTCAATTTGGTTTGTTTCTTTTGACAGTGGGGCGAAAAAAGAACGTTTGTGGTTGTTTCAGACTAAGAATAGTTGCTTGAAGAAATCAAATTTTAGTTTGTTTCAAGCAACTATTTTGTTTGAAATAAATAATAAATTGTTTTTTTTCTTTCTTCATTTTTTTTTACACAAATCAGTATGTATTTATATTTATGTATTTCGCCAAACATAATGCAGACTACAAAAAAAATTATAACTATATATTCTATTGTAACGAAGACTCCTGAAATATTTTCTTACGCTCACACGACGAATGACTAAATCAATTGCTTCACAATACTGATTGTAAACAGACATCGTTTGATTTATTGGACTAAATTTTGCATAGTTCGTTCGATGATGACTCGTGGCAAATAGGTTTCGATTGCCGAGTGGGAGTGGAAAATTTAAACAAGATAATAGTTTAGGGGAGTAAAATTTTGAGTTTTCCTGTTTTTAATGAAAATGAGTCGGATTCGTCTCAATTTTTAATAGTTCATTTTTAGCGTGTAGCTCCGTTATTTGTTTTATACTGTTTGTTTTATTAGATCTTACCTTTTACGTCTAAGTTTTATTTAGTCAACACCTTTTTTTAAGTTCGTTTATTTGGTAGGCTCAGGCGAGTATAACACTTTAAGGTGCCATGGTTCTTTGTGATATATACAATCAATATCATTTTATTTTACAGTTAGTAAGACAGGGGTAAAGCTAACGAACTCGTGGTGACTCGAGGTTAGTTTGCAATGTTTAAGGATGGACTGGGCTTAAGATTTGGGATCGGGGAATTTCAGCTTTTCATCCGGGCCTTTGGCGTCAGAAGCGATGTCGTCGTGCTCGTCGTGCTTGATGGTGTAGCGGCGAGAGAGAAAATAAATTTGATTTTATCTTTACCAAACCGATCAAACAAATTTTTAGTGAAAATAGATCAAATTTTGTTAAAAACAAACTAATATATTAGATTAAAACAAGCATAATGCATATTTTTAGGTTTTGCTTCTATGTGCTTTCAAAGGCGCGATATTTTTTATTCTTATATTTTTGTGGGACCAAAAATCGGCATACATTTAAATTTGTATCTTAAGATGAAAAGATAGCTTGTGAGTAGACGAAGAAGTAAGTTAAAGCCTTCATTTCAATTTCTTTTCATTCTAACTTTTGCAAAATCAACCATTCAAATATCGATCGATTGTGGTGAGATACTGAGTCGGGTGCACAAAGAAACCAGTCAACGGAAAAAAAAAATCCATCCCACCCAAATCGTCTGTTTTTGTACCGCAAAGAAAACCTGTCCCCGAGCAAATTAATATCTTGTCAAATACAGAGCATTGTCAACGCACAGCCAGCCGGCCCGCTTGGCCGTTCCATTTCCGCGCGTTGCCAATTTCTCGGTAGCTCTCCTGGCAAGGTGGATCGATAAATCTCAAGTTTTCCACCCATACGTCATAAACACTCCCCACCAACAACACACGCGGCCCGGCGGCTAAACGAAGATGTTTCGCACCAAGGACGAACGGCGAACGCGAATCAATTTCGCTGACGGTACTACACAATCTCTCTGGGGGCGTGATAAGTAGGCGGCTAAATTATACATAAGCGCGCAGGGTTATTATTATGTAGTTATGGCAACTCGCCCCGTCTGCGCTGCTTGCGAGTTAAGTTTCTGCTGCCGAGCTGCGGCAGCAGGCTCCACACACACAGGGCCTTGGGTGAAAAACAGAATCAAGAAAATCGCGTTCACTCGCGGCCCGGTCCGTTCGGAACTGACCACACGGTTTGGACTTGTGCAAATAGCCGTGGGCTTTTCTACCAGAAGAAATCCGTGTAGGGTTGTGGGTTGTTTCGGGTTAATGCTTTGTCGTCCAATTTAAATACGCTAAGAATCAATAGAATCGAATGTTTTTACAACTCTTTAATTTGGAAACATGTGCCATCAATCGTACAGATTTCCAGTTCAATGATTCATTATGACTGTGTTGCACATAAGACGAGAATTAGTACGTAACCCAACCAGATTTTGAAACAAAAGAAAAACGTGCAAATCGGCAGATCGTTGCCGTTTGCAAGAACAACTTCTCAAATTATACCTTCTTGTTGGTAACTAAATTAGATTATGGCCGTCCGTTCGATCGCAAAGAAAAGGGTTCAACCCCCCGAAGGGCCAAATTAAGGCATATTAAAGTTGCGATATTCGATACACTCCTCCCCTTTTAGGATTAACGTTTCCTATCTATACTCCACCGATACCCCGACCCCGACAAACGAGCAGTGTGATCAAGTCGTGGGAAAAAATGTGACAGATTCGTCACCCGTACAGGCTTGCCCTGTTGGAAACTAATTCAAGTGAAAAGTAACCCCTTTTGGATGCTCCACTAACCAAATGGAGTTTCTTTTTTTTTCCTGGCTGCACGTAGAACTTTTCGCCAATTTTTCGTTGCCATGATGTAACAACCACGTTCGTCGGGGACTGTATTTTTTGGGGTATGAGCTAAACCGCAAAAAGGGCACAAACAGTGTCGCCCTAGGCGGAGCGTTTTGCCCTCTTGCAGTGCATTGTTTACACTTGGGTGGTTACGCCGTTGGCTGGTTGTGGCTGATGACAACATGGGCAGCCATCGTCGTTCTTCTGGCCGCATGGCTGACGCTTGTTTTTTGTTGCCACAGGACTATTTTTAAGTGTTTGCGGTGGGGCGAAGTTTTCATTGAATTTTCCGCTCGTTTAAGCTCATGGCCACGGTGTTTTCGTTCCTGTTTGCTGCGGACCGACCATATTTGGAAGGAATGAGTTTCATCGTTTATTAAGAGATTATTGCAGTTTCATAGTTCACTTGTTGAAAGAGATTGATTGACTTCCATTTACTGCTTGCAAATGGCTGCGTACTTTTGGGTAAGAGGTATTTTTTTAAATTGCATTAAGAACAAAGATATCAGAATCTATATATTCTTCCAGCTTTTCTAGTGTGCCTTTGTCTTGTCTTGTCTTGTCTTAGCACATGCACAGCCAGTATCCAGCTTTTCTAGTGTGCCTTTTAACAGAAACAATTGACCTTAAATCACTGAGTATCGAATTTCATCGTTGGTGACGCCACCTTCTTTATCTACCGCGCTTATCGATCCGCCTGTCATGTCGCTCACTATATATGCCTCAACTAACACAATCTTTTTTCTCTCGAAAACCCTTTTTGTATTATCTTAATCGGGTGTCATGTCAACCAATTAGACTTCTTGTTGCCTGCGTAGCTACCTTATTTTAACATCTCCGTTCTGAAACGTTGTTTTTTTTTATCTTAGTGAGTAACCGTGGCCTCCCGGTATCGCGAGGGGAAAGAAAGAGTGTCAAATGGTTTTAAAACAACATCCACTTAAGATAAGATTTTGATTGCTCCTTCTGTCCATCGTCCTTCTCGGTGTCGGTTCTGTGTTTTCTCTCCGCCTCCTCTTGGACGTTTAAGGCTAGGATCACATGTCACGGGACTCACACTTCGGTTCGTAATCCGAGTGGAAAAATTCAGTGAACTGCGAGTGACGGACCGGCGATACCGAGAGGTGCTCGTCTCGCCAGATTATGTCCACCCGACTGGGTGGGAAAATCGCCTCGAACAGGAAAACAAATAAATTATTTTCTTCATTAAAATCCGGAATGATTTGAGTGCACGCCATAGCAGTTTGCCTATCATGGCAAACACGAAACAGAATGGGGATGTGGAAGAATCCAACCCTCGATTACCATTTGTCTGTCCTCGCCCCATTATCGATTGCTTAACGGCGATCGCACAAAGAAATCATCGGAAAATGGCCTCCATGCTTTCCGTTGGCCGGGACTAAAAAAAGAAATTTTCTTAGGGCGAGTAAAACTTTTTTCCCTCTTGCAATCGGGGGAGTGAGACACATCCGACAGAAACAGACCGGATTCCGGATGAAAAATGACCAACCACCCATATATCCGTTTCATTTTTTCTCAATATTGAGCAATCCATCTAATGTTTGGTTTGATTTTCTTCTTACTTGATTCTACCTTGGTTTTCTGTCAGTTTTTTATTTCTTGGCTGAATTATTGCTTTTTATTAACTCATTGGTCCAATTGAATTATTTCAGTTACATACGTACAGACAAACATTTCACTTTCATTCACGAAACGGATCAGCTAATTCGGTTCGTTGAGTCGAATCCTTTCGCAAGAAGCGAAAACTCAAGAATACTCGACAAGTTGTTTGTCCCAGAGGCGCAAAAAAATAGCTAGCTTTCGAGTGGCCATTGTCGTCGATTTGCTCGGGGTGATTGCGATTATTCATCTCACTAGTCAGCATCGTACCACCACAATCGACATCATCATTGAAGGAAGAATCCTACAATGAAAAAAAAAACGAGAATCGAATACACATTGTCTTGTGCTGTTTGCGAATTTCTTTGAGCTGCTGGGGCGGCCTTTCTCCTTCAGTGACCTCATTCCGTCCTTACAGGGGGTTTTGTAGGTTCTAAAGTTTGACCCGCAACCGACGACAACAATGAGGATGACAGTAAAGAGAGCACCACGGAACAACGGCACTGGGTAACCTACGACGACAACAAAAGCGAGAGCATTGTTCGCAGTGCTGGAAAGGATCGAAGATCCCGACCTATAGAGGGCAGAGAGAAGAGGACACTGTGCCTTATGCGAGATGTGCACAACAAAAATTTTCACGGCTTGATGACAGATGGTTCTGTGTGAGGTTCAATTGTTCTAGCAGATTTGTTTCTGATTTCAAGCGACCAGGTGAAGAATGGTGCCGAAGCTACTCCAAAAATTGAGCGACATATCTTTTTTCCATGAATCAATTTTTGCGTTTCGTCTGGCCGAAATGGTCACTTGGTCGTTTGTCCAAAAATTTATTTTGGCCAAAATGGACGGTCGTCAGAAGGCGCCTTTTGGTCCAACAGGTCATACCACAATGATTCCATTCCCATAAAAAGGTGGTCATAAACACAAAATACTATAAACAAGCTATTTATTTTTATGCTTCGCGTATATTTTGAACTAATAAACTTATTTTTCAACTTAATGCCATATTTTCAAGGCTCAGTCACGTGTAACACTTTGCAGAGCCGATTTCAGTATTGTATGAAAATGAACAATAACTTTAATTCCAATATTTTGCAGGTCATTTGTTGATGAGCCTATTCGAAATCCAACGTTGATAAATATAATGCTTTTGAACATTGCAAAGCTCCTTAATTCTCAGTCTTGAGTGATGTTCCTCCAGTTCTCTCGATCCCAGCCTTCCACGAAGGCCTTCCTATTCTCTTATAAATATTGTTTTCGGCTATTCTTTCTTTCTATATTCGCCTGAAATGACCAGCCCTCTTAAGTTTGCCATATTTTATACGATTCATATTTTTTTTTTTTAAACTTGATACATCTTGATATTTTCTGATGTTTCGTTTACTTGGCCTCAACAAATACAGATAGGATTTGTTAGGATCTGGTTTACAAAATTTGAATCCACTTAAATTACGTAAAGAGCCGAAAGCGGATTGATCATTTTTCGTCAGTTCTGCTAAGCATCTTCTCCTTGAACGTTTGCTACAATCTTCAAACTTCTTTCTTGGACAACCACGCGGAAGATTTGATTTACCTTCCTATTTTAGAGAAATTTGAATACTATCGTCCTGCCGAAAAACATTTTATGTGATCTTCAACCAATTACCATGTCGCTTCATCATTCTTGATTTGTTCCTGAAATACGTCTTCCACATAACCACCAGTTTTTATTTACAAACATAAACAATCATTTTTTTCCAATTGATCTTAATTTTTTTCGGGAATTGTTTTTAATATCTTCATTTTTCAGAATCTATCCGAGTGAGAGAAATGTAGTAATTTTTTTGGATAATAATTCTGATGACAACATTTCAAAACATGAGCAACACGTTCGGAAATTGACAATTTTTGACAGTGTTGTTAGTAAAAACCTACTGATAGTCTACTGCGATGTGCTAGAAAAATGGGCTATTGACTTACCATAAACATAAATATTTCCAACTGCCTAGTAATTATTCAGACAAAAACAATCGCAAATGAAATAAGCTTTAAAAGCCAAGTGGAAGTTTTAAAATTAAAACAGGGATTGTTCAAGCAGGGAAATCGATGGGAAAAAAATACGATCATATTCTGCAGAAATTGCCGTTTTTGACTAACAATTTCACTTAAGTTCTTCGTTCACTTTTAACTTGGTTGCAGACGGTTGCGATCCCTTCAATTACCGCTGAGATCCTGGATTATTACTCACAGGGTGTTTCAGAAGGGGAATCGTGAGGGAAACATACTTTCTTAATGGATACAAAAGGTCACATTCTGCAGAAATTAGCATTTTTGATCGACAATTTAGCTAGGGGAACAGACGGCTTTGGCAGGTTTTGTTCTATTATTGGCAGGGGGGTTTTTGTCGACCGAATTTTATGAAATTTGGCCACAATATGCTTTGATATGCAAAGAATGTTTGGGCCAAATTTGAGCATAATCAGTCATAAAAAACCCCCCTGCCAATAATAGAACAAAACCTGCCAAAGCCGTAATTACCCCTAGCTACATTTTTTGATTCACGATCAACTTGATTGTAGACGGTCGTAAAAAAATTAAAAATAAGGAGTGTGAAACATTTCTTACTTCTCACTTCGTACTTCTAACTTTTCACAATGAGAAGTGAGAAATGAGAAATAAGAAGTGAAAATTGAGACGTTTCACTTCTCACTTGTCACTTTCAATTACTTCACAATTGTTCGGCCAAACGACGTTTTCGGCACGATCATCAAACTACATTTACAGTCGTATGTATAACAAAGAAAACTGAGAAGTCAGATATCTCACTCCTCACTTCTCACATTTATATTTTTACCTCTCACTCCTCATTTCTAACTTCTCACTTCGTTCTCCTCACTTTCCACAATGAGAAATGAGACATTAGAATTGAAAAGTTAGACTTCTCACATACACTTTAAATTTCTTTCTTCTCACTTTCAATCATTTCAAAATTGTTCGGCCTAACGACATTTCCGGCCATATGACCCGTTCAACAAACGACACTTACGCTCGTATGACTCGTTCGGCCAAACGACATTTTCAGCGCGTTCGTCAAACGACATTTACAGTCGTATAACGATCGGTCAAGTTTTCGAGAGAAATGATAATTGAAAAAAAAGAGTGAAAAGTAAGAAGCGAGAAGTCAGATGTCTCACTCCTCACTTCTCACATCTATGTTTTTACCTCTCACTCCTCATTTCTAACTTCTCACTTCGTTCTCCTCGCTTTACACAATGAGAAGTGAGAAATGAGACTTTAGAATTGAAAAGTGAGACTTCTCACTTACACTTTTTATTTCTTGCTTCTCACTTTCAATTATTTCAAAATTGTTCGGTCAAACGACATCTCCGGCCATATGACCCGTTCAACAAACGACACTTACAGTCCTATGACCCGTTTGGTCAAATGACATTTTTAGTCATATGACCTGTACGGCCAAACGGCATTTTCGGCTGAATGGCCCCATCTTTCGATCGACCATCTCTTCTCAATGTCATTTTCGGCTAAATTACCAGTTTGGCCTTTAGGGCCTTCCTTAGCCTAGCGGTAAGATGCGCAGCTATAAAGCAAGACCTAAGGTTGGCTAAGGGTGCTAAGGGTGGCTGGGTTCGATTCCCGATGCTGGTCTAGGAAATTTTCGGTTTGGAAATTGTCTCGACTTCCCTGGGCATAAAATTATCATTGTGTTGGCCTCATGATATACGAATGCAAAAATGGTAACTTGGTTTGGAAACCTCGCCACCTTACCGTAAATCAGTCTTACCTGAATAGGAAATCAAACAAAGCTGTACCAAACTTTCGTTTATCGGTAGTATAGCTTAAAAAGGGAAACTATAGCATAAAAAGCAGCAAGAGGAGCACAATATAATTCAAGTCTGTGAGACCTCATTCCAAATTTCAAAACCATCAAATTCCAGCAATTTTAATAACTATTTCGAGTTCGCTGCTAAATTAGAGAAAAATGACAACCCAAAAATAAGAACCAATTCCAAATGAAATGAAAATCACTGCCACTGACTACCGTGCCATTCCGGGAGCGAGCGCTGCAGCCCGCATGCAAGCTGAAGCAATTCGAGAAAATTAAGCTCAAACGATACTCGGAATTTGACGTTTAATTCTGTGTGTCATGGCTTGCTGCCATTTATGTGTACGCTCTCCCACGAAACCCACCAAAACCGAGAGCTGACTATTGCGAGAGTCCGGTTAACTGACTGACTGACTGACTGACCGTTTTGTGTGCCCGATTGTTGCGTGATCACTATCGGGAAGCTGGTGCTGTTGCTGCTGCTGGTGCTGCCACCTCCGACGGACCCCATCAAGGTGGAGACTGTGGCTCTTTGTGCGGCGCAGAGGGTCCACCGAGATGGGGTGTCAAAAAGAGCAAAATTGAAAATAACAGCGCTGAGTTCGTTTCTGTTTGATTAGACAACATGGCACAACAACCACGCGGAGGAGAGTAGATACGCGGAGCTTTGACTTCTGACATGTCCGCGCAGTCCGCAATCTGGATGGAATCGAAAACTTTTGGGAACAACGTCTTGTTGGTTGGAAAAAAATAAATAAAAAATAATGTTAGAAAGGAGTTTCATATCAGATTAAATCCCTCGACATGTTTTCCCCAGCCCTGGTTCCTGGGATCTAAACACAGGGCTACAACTTTTTTTTTTCTACCTAGCCCTGACACAATGGCGAACGGGGCTGATGGCTTCGATTCGATGTGTATCACGCGAGAGATGGAGCGACCTAACTGTCATAAGCATCAGCCGTTTTATTTTCTTCTTTTTATGTGCTTTCGTTTTCAATTTTCGGAGGAGACAGCACAGCGAATCGAACGAAAATGCGATTTATTTTGGTCTTGTTCATTTATGTTTAATATGTCCTAACATCAAATAAACATAATCAAACCATCTTTTCGGTGCACGTCATCTAAGAACGTTCTGCCCCAAAGCAAGAGATTCGTTTCAGAGCACAAGGTTGCTTTGATGATTCCTAAACATTTAACTGCGGACCACTTATTCAAAATCAAAGCATAACATTACGTATTCGTTTGCAAATTGTTTGTTAGAAAGTTAACTATCATTATTTACACTCCATGAAACAAAGTTAGGATATTTATGGAGAGTTCAAACTACAAAAAATAATAAATTTAAACTGAATTCTTATTTTTTTTCTGATACAACTGGTAATCTAACGAGAAAGTTGGGCGCCATTATGTAACAATTCAATTTATTTTTCACGCCTTGTGCTGTCTGCTAAAACCAATGTGAAACCCCTGTTTTTGATGAAAAAGAAACAACGAGAATTGAAAAAAATCCCAACATCAAACCTACAAGTACACAACAGTGTCTAAAAATTGACTTCTTAGGTAATTTCAATTTCCAAAGCTGCTTCCTTCCATAACTATACAGCATGACAAGCTCCTACCGATGAAGCTGGCCCGTGATGTTTCACTCCCACTCACCAGCCGTACGAACGCGTTGTGTTTGTTCTTCCTTCATGTCGAAAGCAGATTGTAATCTTCCGCTCACCGAGGGAAAGAATTCAAAGCCTACTCTTTGCACAGGAACGACTGCAAATGCAAAGCCTGCTATCTTAATTTTCTAATATTCCACGCCAACTGCGATAGAGATCTTTCGATGATCATGCAATTTTCCTCATACCTCCGACAATGTTTGGTCGTGTTCGACCTCCGGAACGGGACCCGGAGAAGAAAATTACATCGATAATCTTTGCCCATATCCGAGACGATGCTGCCTGGCCTGGCGGCGGCCCAGCATTGCATGTGGTTTCGCAGCTAGAGGTTTGCGGCTCAACTTTTCGCACTCAACTCACACCACACATTCCTTCGCAGTTCCGAAAACCGGAGTTGTTGGCTTTTGTTCCAGCAGAACAAGTCGGATTAGCAGTGTCGTCATCCTCTCATCTCGGAAAAAGTAAACTGTAGCAGAAAGGTGTCCCGCTCTCGGATCCTATCCGATGGGATAAGAAGATGCCTATTTAATAATATACTGCTAATCACCATCGTCGAGCCTGTTCGAGTTGTTCGGTAGGATCCTTGAGAAAGTTGAAGGGTCCTCAGCCGTCCGACAGCATCTTTGGCCGTCGTCATCGATTACAAAGAGAAAACGCCCGCTTCCCCGTCGCACCCGGGAAGGATGATGAATCGAGCCTTTGGGTGTTTGTGTGCGCGCGTTTGCCAGGGAAAGGATCAAACAAAATAAATAAACATATCGCTTTTTGTTCGGCCAGGTTGTCTACCTAGAAAGTGTGTTTTCGTTAAGCTACTTCAGAAATCGGGATTAAGATCACACGTTGCTGCCCCGGTTTAGTGAAGTTTTTTACCGGCCAAACGAAAAGTGTCACTGTCAATGTATCCTTTTATGCTGGAAAGGATAAAGTAACGAAGGACTAGGCTGCATTATGTAAGGTGTTTGGGAATCCAGTTGAATGGGGAATTTGCCGACGGATGATGATTTCTTGCAGGTATCATACTTGTAGATTAGCTCAATGCGATGCCGGATATGAATAAAGATATTTTGGAATGAACTTTGAAAACTCGGTTTATCACATCCACACTAGGACAGACATACATACACACGTACAGACATAAATTTGGCGAAAAACAGCCAACCCAATAAAAACATATTTGGGTCTAAAATTTGATCTATAAAAGTTGAATTTTTCAATTTTAATAATATTTGTTAAAACTTACTAAGTTTTTTTTTCAAATCATCTCAAATTTTTGAAGGATACCCAGAACATGAGATCGAATCATTTGAGCATGGTGGAGCAAAAGTGAATTCTTTTTTAAGGTAAAGCAATTTCAATTGTTGGCAATGAAATTGTTTTACTCGATAACCAGACATCAAAATAGAAAATTCTTAATGTATTGGGGCTAATTTCTGTTTGTTTATAGTTTCAGTTTCAAAATACTAGAAACTGGCTTAACACAAACATTGAGTTTGTGGCCTTGACATCAGGCAAAAAGTTTATTAACAGTTTGCAACGAAATCAAAATATATTACTGTGGTGTGGCAATTTTGATGAAATCAATGCACCGCGAAAAAAATCTGGATATGAGCAATTGTCATTTAACATTGCCAAACTATGGGCTATCTTGTTGAAGTCAAAATGCAATCTTATCGTGTGCTTGATATGCTCACAAATACGTTCTCACGATCTATTCCGAAGTTTGTTGTTGCCAAAGAAATCGAGGACTATTTTTATTTTCCGACTTTAAATATACATTCCATATATTTGCTTTTTTTTTAGTGATAATCGGAGCCGGATTTAGCCGGATGGGGCCCCGGGGCCGACAGTTTGTGGGGTTGGTTGGTTGGTTTTGGTACATAAGATTTGTGGGGGCCGGGGCCACGCATCCACCCCCCCCGGACCACCCCTACATCAGGCCCTGGTGATAATCAACTAGTGGCCATGTGTATAAAGTGTTTAACAGTTGAAAGTTTGATTCAGAGCTATCCTTGATCATTAATGTAATATAGACCGTCCCGATAATTATAAATACACTAAGAAATAGCCGGCAATTGGAATGGCGCTTGATATTTCATGAAAATGTCGATTCCTTTTATAGATTACATCATACTCTTTCACGTGATATATTAGTTCCGAATTTTTTGCCGAAAATTAAGAAAATATGAAGGTTTGATTTTTGACCAAAAATTTAATTTTGGCACAAAATGAGTTATTTTTGAAACGTGTTTTTTGATAAATTACCTAGGAAAAAACGTATAACTGTTAAATCAATATAATTTTCAATTTAGATACATAAAAATGTCTGTCTTGTCGCATTAACGACGAGATCTGGTTGAAAAATGATTTCAATGACCTGAAAATTCCAAAAAGCTCAAAAATTATTTCGAAAATAAAATAATCCTCATGAGTACTTATATGGCTTTAGAATCAGACTATTTTCAGATGCGGTATATCTTGGGGTTTGATCTGGACACTAATGACATAGACCACATTGCTCAAAAAAGTAAAAAAAAAAGCTGGTTGGATTAGTGAAAACGAGAGCTCGAAATGATTTTTAATGTTTTTTTAAGGCTAGTCGCTGTTAATTTGAAATTGTTCTAATTCTCGTCCGATTGCAATTATTTAATTTTCAAAATCCACAATGCTTGTTAAATCAGTGCCAGACACAGATCGTATGGAGTAAGTAGAAATATTTATGAAAAATTTGCAATGGGAAGTAAACATTCATAGAACATGATGAATATTCGAAACATTGTCGAATACTCGATGCGATATGAAAGTAAATAAAATTTTGGGCCATATGTAACCATAAAATAGAGAATACTTGAAAAAAATTGGAATTATTCAATTAACCAAAGTTTGGAATGAATAGAAACCAAACAACAGAAGCCAAAGACAATCACGAGGAGTCCAAAAATGGCTGCCACAATGGCCGTTTAACTCTCACCTCGACTCCTTGACAGCACACATGTTAATGAATAGTAAGCTAACACATCACCACTTTAAAAAAAATGCAGAAACCTTGGACATTCGCCATACATCTTTCCCATAAACTGTCCAGGCTGATAAATAGATTTTTAATCTGATTAGTTACAAAAAAAAAAAAAAACAATAAAAACAAATATTTTGATTGCGTCCTGCAAATAAAAATGGAAATCATCAAGAATTCTCTCAAGAATTCTTCCAGGAGTTTGCCAGAGAATACCCCGAGGTTCCTCGCCCGGGCAGGACCGACGACCTCAATAAGAGCAGTTGATATTAACTTGTCATGCATAAGATGTTTAATACCAAATTTTTTTACCAAAAACTAATATGCGAAATACTTCAGGCATAACATGCTTAGATGTTTTAATACCAAATGAATAATAATTTGTGATCAGCGCCATAGCGTGTGGTTGGCCTGGTTGGCGCTCGTCAAGAGCTCCACTTCTTAGGGGGGCGCCAAAATCAAGAATTACGACATGTGAAACTGAACATTTTGATTAGTTACAGCGCCAATTAATAACAAACTGACTACAAAAGCCAAAGGGCTAAGGTGAGGATGTTTTTTGTAATGTAAATCTAACAAATAATATTTTTTTAACCTCAAATCAACATGTCAAATAATTTCCTCTTAGTTTTTTGACCGCTATTTCAGTTTCTCTAAGACTTTCGGAACCGGTTACAGAGGGGCCCGATAAAGTTGGAAAACTCTAAAAGTTATTTGAAAATTGTGGATGGGAGTATTTCCATTTTTGGACACTAACTGTCAGTTCTGGTCACCAAATTTCGAAGGGTCCTTTTGCTCTAATGAACCAAACATTGGATGCTGGTAGTGCGCTAGTTAATGGATGGATGGCTAAGGATGGTATAGATTTAAGATAAAATTGCTCGATTCATTAAAAAAAAAACTCTATGTAGTTCGAAAAGTTATCATTGTGGCCGCATTTGGGCGGATTTCAGGAAACCAGAAACTTAAAAGAGAAGTTCGATAAGTAAAAATGCGAAACTGTTATATATATACGATTACAGTGATAAAATAATTCTTAATTCTTTTCTAAAATATCTACTTTGGTTCAAAGTTGGATTTTATTGACCCAACTTGTACTTCAACAGTGCCTCCAAACCACTGACAGACCCATTACAAAGTAGGACTTTTTATCCGAATAGTTTTGATAGCAATTTCGTCCATCGATCGATTCTTTCCTGAGTTAGACTTTCTTGACCCAACCAGCAGAAATTTGTAAAATGAATTGTCACGATTTTCAAATCTCCCTTCTCCGGGATGTTGTTTAAAGTACGTTAGTTTCTTCAGTTGAGTGCATAAAAAAGCCGCTATGGACAGCTGGAAGGGACCATGAGTAAAAAACGTTTAACAATTTTATTAATCTGGGTGTTTTTACAGATTTCATACAAAGATCCAGAAATGCGCACTACTCTGCATGATCCCTTACATATATCGCCATATTTTGCAAATACTGAAAAAACATCACAAAATTACAAAAACTTTCCAAGGCGTACCGCTTGCTACCGTATTCTGCTTGCTATTTGAAGTATCTTCAAACCACTAAACTTTTTAATCTTGCTTTTAGGTGAGATTCAAAATGTAGGTAGATTGAATGTAACATCTGTATTGCATTTCTGTTTTCTTAGTGAAAGAGGGGCGCTCCTAAAAGATGTTAGAGAAACTTTGCTAGGGACTTTTGTCTGCCCTTATCGTGACCTCAGGGTCGTTTTCTGGTAGCTCTTTGGGAGAAATTGGGGGGATTTTAGGCGGAAATACTTCCCTGAATAATAGGCAAGGTGGAGTAATCGAATAAAAAATTTAGGAAAGTATAAATAGGAGGAAATGACAAATAATGGGCTATAGCAGAGGTAATTTGATTTTACATTATATATTCAGATGATTGGTTTTATGATTTTATGATTTCCGTTACAGTGTAGGGTTATAATCGTAAAGAAATAAGAATATTTTCACATACCACATTGATGTTCTGGGTCGAGTTGACCGACGCGGCCTGGGTACCTTGGTGCGAACCACTCATGCTTCCACAGAAAAAAATAATGAAAACTAATCAGCGCGTAAAAAATGCAGACGCGGAAAGTTACACTATTCTGAGCATACATGAATCTTTCCCATCAATTTCACCCTAAATGTATGCAATTTGTATAGCATTATGCCACATAATCGAATAAATAGTGGCATAATGCAATACAAATTGCATACATTCAAGCGAAAATATCGTTTAAAATTACGCTCTTTTTGGCATTCCCTTTATGTGCATTACTTTCGTGTAAATTTCAACAACTTTTTCTATCTGTGTCGGCTGACCGTCTAGCAGCGTATTGAGTCCTGCGTTGCCTTTCTCGGGCGGATGGTCCGGTAAGGCACGCGGTGAGGGAACGTTGGTCGCTTGAAACACACCATCTAGTAGGGTCCACGTGACTATTTCGACACACAGCCGAAGAAAACTGCCACAAATAGACACGAGGCTAACGGGAAATCAGGCCGAAGATGGCACTCCGGAGGTGAATTACGGTTCACTCAATCGCAGTCTTTCACGCTGCTGAAACGCACTGGGAACTTCCACTCGCAAACACCAAAGTTCTTCTTTTCTGCGACCTAGGGTCAATTCCGTGGCGGTTAGGCGTTTTTAAAAAAATTGAAAAAATACTTCGTGAAAACGCGGACTATTTCCTTTTATGATGGCGGTTCACCTAATAATCAATCCTCCAACGATGACAACCGCTTTTTATTGGGTCTCGCGTCGGTCGTCGAACATCCACTCACCGACTGTCACGTCAGTGGTATACTGTGGCCGCCGTAACGGCGAGTGAGGATTAGGGATGTGCAAGGAAGTGGGAAGGAAATCTTTCGATCTTTATTTTTTTTATGAATTTAATACAATCAAATTATTTGTTCATTAATTCAAATTACCTGAGGTATATTTACAATATTTACAAAGCAAATGTAATCATTTAACGGGTTACAAAAATTTCGCTAAGGGCGCCGGGAATCCACGCTACGGCTCTGCTGTGATGCGTTTGGCATTTTACCTCTTATGCAAGGCAAGTTCACAACATAATTAGGTACCAATAACAGAATTAGTGTTATTATTGAGATATTTTCTCCTGCTCGGGTCCTACAGTTTCCCTGAGATTCTTAAGGAATTCTACCAAAAGTTTCTTCAGGAATTCCCCGAGATTTCTATCTGGATCGCTGGACAGGACCCTGGGCGCTTGGTATCGGTGGACTACTTAAATCGGATCAAACATCTACCAGTCGGTCACTGTAGAAATCCAGAACGGAACATCCTTCTCCCAAGTCGACAACAACCATTCTTGGAATCGGCCATCACCAGGTCTCGGGCATTTGCTTCACTAGCGTCAGGAGCACCATGGTTTTTAATGCCTTACCCAAATCCGGCTTAATGGTGTCTTATCGACTTATCTGCGGCGTCGATGTCGATAGTGAACCGGCTGCTGTGGTCAACGAATAGTGGCCCCTGAGGCAGCTAGCCCATGCCGATATCGCTGGCCCTTGACAGTTCCACAGTCGAAGTGACTAGAATACCCCGTTGGTTGTATGATCATGCCTATTATACCAAACCAGTCTCGAGAACTCCTAAGACAACGTGAGACGTAGGTGAAGCCCTTAAAAGAGCCAAAAAACCTTTAGCTCCCGGAAGTGTTCCTATCTCCGTACCAGGAAAGCTGATCATTTCGAAGCTATGTCGTCGTACCAAGTCTACTTGGAAGGCTTTCTAGAAAAAAAAGCAGTACCGGACTCCGAGTTTGCGAGGTTTCAAGGTGGAGCGATGTACAACCAGGAGTTCAGACTCACAGAGCTAGACTTTTCCCTAAGAAATGGCAAGAAGAAGTAAACAAGCCCGGACGAGATCGGCTACCCAATATTAAAAGACCTGCCATTCGGTGTAAAAAAGCTACTCCTGGACGGAAAAACAAGAGTAGATGGCCGGTACTCCTCCAAAGGAGTAGAAAGAATAGCCTCGTCGTTCAAATCCTCAAAAATCTGGCACCTCTCCTAGCGACGTGAGCAACTACCAGTCTCACCGCGCTCTCTAATGTTACCACAAAGGTGGTCAACTGGCAGCTAACTGAGTACCTTCAAAACACTGGCCGACTTAATAACCGTCAGAACGCATTCGGCTTAGGACCCGGACCAGTACCTACCGTGCTTCTTTTTCTATATATTTTTTTAAATGACTTCAGTTCTTTACTTCAACTTTGCCTCTCTAAACCAGATCCTCCAAGATGCGATAGGTGCCGGTCACCATCTAGAGATCACTGGACATGGGCAATCTCCAGTCACCTCCTGCAGTTAATTGAAAACTTCCTTCAAGACCGCACCTTCTAAAGCCAACTCGGTGTCTCGAAATCAAAAATTGCAAGAGAGAAAACCGGGGTTCCACAGTGCTCAAGCTTAGCGTAACGATAACTGTTCCTGATCGCAATACAGGATGCCTTCATCCAACTCTCCAATGACATTTTCATCCTCGTCTACGCGAACAAAATCAGACTGCTCGGCGTTACGGTGGACTGGCATAAATTTAAACGACTTCTTGGCAGCTGGCCTCCTTGGCCCCCACCTACTACAACTGGTCGGTAAGGATTTTGTATCTTGACAATTACCTTCCACACCGAGAGACACTTCCTCCGTTGAGTTTGAGGTACTTCCTTTTCGCCGAAAAATTACAAACGCCTTCTGCCAAAAAAAACAGCAGTTTCCACGGAAAAACATATTAAGCAACAGCCCTTGCAATCTCCAGGGGTCAATAAACCTGGCTCTATATCACAAAAGCTTTTGACAAAGATCACCGGCCTCCTCCCCTTGGGACTAATAAGCTGTTGCAGGACCCAAAATTGAGTTAACTTTAAAAAACAGTCTCAGGAAAAAATCAGGCAAACAAAAATCCTTTGTTAGAGAAAGATTTTTTGGTAAAGTACGCTGCTGACATCCGATGTAGCAAGTGGACCCCGACCCTACGAACTGCCCAAATTACAATAGACCCTGGCTAAAACCTCAACGGATACTCCCTGGAACCCATGCCCTCACTGGCAATAACAAAAAGCATTTATTAGAACTTGATGTAAATGCTACAATGCACCTATTCACTTCATACAAAAGAGACAGGCCGGCCTCAGGCTGAAAGTCAATAAATATTCATGAAACAAAATCTTTTAGGAACTTCCAAAAGAATACTTCAGGAGTTTGTACAAGAATTTCTCCAGAAATCCCATCAAAAGTTCATCTAAAGATTTCCCTTAGAATTTCACCCAGAATTCTCCCGAGAATTCCTTCACGAATTCCCCAGGGAATTTCTAGGGAAATGGTTCTAGGAACCTTCCCAAAAAATCCTCCAGGAATTCCATCAGAAATTGCTCCAACAATTCCACCGGTTTTTTTTCCGGAAATCATCTCGCAATTCAACCGAAAATTCTTTCAGGAATTCACCTTGATTTTTTTCCGAAACATCTCTAGGAATTCTTTGGGAAATCACTCCAAAAATTCTTCCAAGAATTTCCGTGAGCGATTTTTCTGGAGTTCTTCTAGGATTTACCCCCGAAATTCCTCCAGGAATTGGCAAAGGAGTACCCCAAGAATATTTTCTGTAGTTGCTCCCGGAATTCCTTCAAAAATTCATCGAGGAATTCTTACTGATATCCGCCCTAAAACTATTATGGCAGTTTACCCAATTATTCCACCAAAAGGTATTCCTATCGGACTTCCTGGAGGATCCGTCTAGCGGATGTTACACACAGACGAAATTGATTAGGTATTCATTTACCTAACAGCTTCGTTTTTCATTAGTCAAAGAATATGTCTAACTACAAACAAAATAAATCAAATTGATCATAACAAACCGATTAGATCTGATCTCGCAATGAAGATAAATGTTCCGAAATCTTTCCTTCGGTGGCATTGAAAAATCCGCATCCGAAGACACACACGCATACGGGACAATAGACACGGAATTATTTTCCCTTTAGCAAGAAATCCCCGTCCCGTCCCATGTACTCCGTCTGTGTCAAAATACTTCCGACTGATAAAATATTGAATAATATATTAGCTATTAGTTTAGCACTTCATAAAGCACAAAGGAATTGTTTACATCGCAGCCTTCTGTGACGAAACCGATGGCTGTAAGGCACCCTTCGCACCATTCCGACCGAACCTGTCTGTCATTCCCGGAGCTGTTTATTGGCCTATTTGGTACGCATACTCGCATCCCGATGGTAAGACCCTCTTTCTGATGTGGTGGTGGTGGTGCGTCACACACGTATAGTAGACTTCAACTTCACCGAAACAGCGAGGGTCAGCAGGCGAAAATTTCAAGGGAGGGGATCTTCCCAAACATACCTACTCATCTTTTCAGTTTTTTCCTCGATTCGATTGAAATAGAAACCCATATGAAAAAAAAAATGAAACGTGAAAGATCATCATGATTAGGGCGCTTATGAAGCGTGAAGTACAATGACGTACGGACGAGTATCATCCCATCACGGAGTTTTAATTCTCGTATACGACAGTGTTGAGTTGAGACGGCAATAAATACGAACAAACGAACGGGTTTTTGGCGTTTTTGGTTGGCACAGAAGGATTTGTATTTTAATAACATTTTGATCATCTGTTCTAATTTATTTCCTCCATCGGGTTCTTTCAAGTGGAATAACATTTCCATTTTGCGAAAATTCAAAATGAAAACGATTGACGAGCGGGCGGGCCGCCATTGGCTGCGTTCTTTCCATGCCGTATGAAATCATGGCCTGCTTATCGCCCTTTGACCTGGGCCAATGGTTTTGACAGTTCTAGGATGACTGTGGCCAGAATATGGTGCCCGTGTAGAACAATGTGTAAAATATTTATTGCCCCAGTGCGAATGGAACAAGTTCGGGGCGGCTCTTGCGTGAAATATTGGCGTCCATTCGCTGTACGAATGTAGTTGTTAGTGGCCACCACAGCTTCATCGCGCGAATAAACACGGCGACTATTCACAGCCCGAACCGATGACCACGACAAAGTTGTGGCGTGTGGTTTCAGCTTCTGACTTGTTGGCCATTCCGCTGCGCTGGTCAGTTCACTTTGCATTCGAGCATTGCAGAAGGGGATCTCTGTCTATGAACTGTGAATCATTTGTATGTATGCGCTTCTTCTGTACAGGAAAATGGGCACTAAACGGGTTAGGGGTATAAATTATCTCAACACAAAAACAAACATCTGCCATCCGTCCCATCGTATACGTACCCGGCAATCGTTTGACCCCGGTTGGTGCTGGTGTAGGTGTGAGAAACATCCATAAATCAGACTATTGATTTTACCATACACAAGTTCTTATTTGGATTCTGTGCTGACTCATTTGATGGATTCGAAATGCAACAGTGTTGCTTCGGTATCGAGCATGCAGCCAGCTGCTGCTACGAAAGATGGCGACACTGTCTGTCGCCCAAGTCGCTTAGTTTCGGAAAGAGAACAAGAAACGTAAATTGAAATTTAGTGGTTCTCCACTAGGTAAATTACCGATAAATTACAAAGCTAGCAGCTCATTCAGTCCGTGGATGATGTGTATCTCCAGCGAAGTGTGCTTTTTATGGGCATGGGAAAAGAGTCCACGATCCCGAATCGATTTAAATTTAGGACGCATTTAATCGGCTTTTGGAGGTCGTTAAAATGTGCTTTGTCGATTGATTTACTGGAGTTGGGTGCTGATACAGTGGAATGGGAAAAAATTAAGCGATCACTTGGTTATTTTTCTTTAATGGGATTCGATTTCAGATGATCATAGACAGTGTTTTGAATTGTGTCTATTATATGATCCATTTAAGGAGATTTGAACCACTCATGAGCAAATTTGTTGACTTTTGAATTTATGCCGGAGATATTTTTTTTTTCACGAATTCAACTTTGATACGATCAAGTCAATTGATCACCAGTGAAAGAGTGGATTTAGTCACCAATATTCACAGAAATAAATAAGAAAATCAATTGATATGTTGGACATTCTTTTATTTGGCAAAATAATCGTATTCACAGTTTAGCACGCAGATATTTCGTAAGGGTCTGCTTGGAAACAAGTTTCCAACGGTAGAACGATTTCAAAAGGCACTTCAGCATTCACGTTCCATAAGGCACTTCATATTATTGCATTCCTACTTCGCACGTCTCAGCAAGTGTGAAGGTAATCACCATTTCAAGTGCGCGAAAAGCTTCCATTTATGCTGCCAGTCGCAATTCAAATTATGGCGTGTTGCGCCTATTGGGTAATCGGCCCACAATGATTCCGATTTGTGCGAGCAATGGACTTGCAACTTATGTGCGTGTTCTATCGAGTGGCAAAGGCGATTCGGAATTAAGCTATTAGCCATATTTACAAATCAGTGCGCATTATCTACCCAAACTAATATGCAAGTGCGAAACTGTTTCAAATCGCGTCCTTCACGATGACAGCCCTCCTCGTTGACTTGCTGGTGGTGCTCGACTAATGACAGTGAATGGCGCAAAAGTATGTTTATATTTAATCGCCTTTTACCCTTGCGCACCCCTTCGTCACATATAGTCGTTCTCGCTTCAGCAGTTACCTTCGTTTGTTTATTGTGTTGCAGACCCCTTCTGTCTCTTTTTGACACAAGCCTAAATGCAAGATGGCCGCAGTGGATTAAAAATAGTAGACGCACAAAAAAATGCATTTGACAAGTACCTTTTTCAAAGAACAACCAGCCCGAACAGAACCATCTGTTTGTTTTGATGCTACCTTGAAGGGCGCAGGGCAGCAGCGCACAGAAGTAGTTTTCTCGCAAAGTTACTGTTTCCTCTGGCAACAACGGGCAAAATGATGAATGAAGTGAAAACAGATTCACATTGTATTTGGCTTGGGTAGGGATATTTTTATACGTTTATATTTGTCAATAATCCCCTCATTTCCTCAGGGCTCTCGGAGCACTACGGGGTGAAGGGAGAGGTGCGCGCGATCCTTCCAAACAATGACAGCCACAGTAAACTGGCAAAACGCAGGGGTCACACCGAGGATCGGAACCGGGAATAAGAAAGGCATTTAACATACAGTGGTTATTAGCCGATTGTTGTTGGCTCGACAGAAGGAAGGAAAATCGGCGCAAAGGTTCACCATTATTCAGGATAAGATATTAAGTATCATCGTCGAGAGAAGGAAGGCTCACTTGTCAAACCCGGGAATCCGGGGATGTCAGAATCGATTTCGTACGGCACACTTTACCGTACGGGCGTTGTGGATGGCGGAAAACGTAGCATGCGGTTCCCATGGTTTTAAATTTCAAAACCGCAGTGGCTGCGTACCGTTTGTTTGCAAAACGATCGGACTACTTGATGCGACCGTAAGTAAGTATAGTGAGGGAGTTTTTTTTGTGCTCGACTCTCCGTATGATATATAAAATTGCTTCTGAATCGTAAACAAAAAAATCAATTATAATGATTCGATTGATAGGAAAGATTCCGTGAAATGCAAAAACCGTTCCACGATGGAATGTCACAGATATGAGCGGGCAAGAAGTGAAAAAAGGATCAACCCCCTTCTCTGACGTCGGAACAAAAAAAGTGTTGAACCAATTTTGTATCAAATCGTGCCCGCGAACACGCAGCGCGAACAATATCTGGAAGTATTAAGGAATATCAAAAAGCTGTCAAAATTATCATTCAAGCGTGATGTTTGGTTATAACACGCGTTGTCAAGAATTTTCGTGATTTCTCCTCCTTCTCGTTCGCTTCGGGTTCGCTAACAACTCGGCTGACAGTGGAGAAGGGAACGGATTTATTAGAAACGAGTAAAATTAGGTTCCACGCGGCCGCTTGGTAGCCCCCGACATCGATCAAAGTCATGTTTGACGGAGGCCGAGGGGTCATTCACGCACCAAACTGAAAGGGGATTAATCACGCCTGAGATTGTGATATATGCCTGCAACGACGGCAGCTGCTAATCAGTTCGTGAGAACGTATACTAATAGTTGGACTGTCCGGCTTGCAAGACAGAATATGTAACGTTGTCCAAAGTCGATGTCAAATTTGTGGCTGCGTCAGTTACCTTTGATGGACCAATCAGTCGCAGGCATCGGCAATTGCAGTTCAGCAGAACATGCAATTGCGAACAAAAATGAGCAATGGAGAACCCCGGGTCGCGCGGGATATCAAATTACGTCGTAAAGGTAAATCATTCATTTTAGTGTCGGTACTCATCGACGATATCGGTACCGGCCATCACACGCTCGTCGACTGCGACCGAACCGGGTAAGTACCACCGATCATTCGGTCAGGTTCAATTTTATTGTTTCTCCATGAGGTTCGCGCACATATCGTCGCTTCGGGGGAAAAAGAAACGGCACTAAAAGTAAACATTAAAACATTACACGCAGTCTCGGTGTGTGTGTGTGTGCGCGCGCAAAAATGGCCAAAGGGTGATGGTGATTCCGTTGGCCGCAGCACGTCTTTATTAAGTTGTCTCGGATCTCACATCACAGATCAGCCAGCGGTGTGTTAAGCCTTCTCATTCCATTGTGGACCTTTCATCGTCACATTCTTGAATGGTGGAAGCTGGCTGCGTACCATCAGGAAGTGCAGTGCCTGCTTTTCTCGCGGGAGGTGCGTATTGAAACGTCATTTCATTGGTTGCCCTTTTTCAGCTTCGGAAAGAGAGTCGGTAGCGTTGAACGTAGATCGGGCTGAATATATTTGCATAAAACAAATATAATTCTTGGCTTTTTGCAGGTGAAGGGATGCTCTTGTGGATTGCCACTCGAAAGGGTCTTGATTGGGAGAATGTTTTGTAAACTGGCAATATTTCAAAGTTATGATAATGAGCAGCTACGTTGACTGAGTTCAATTCCTACTCATGAAAACATAATTTTTAATTGAGTTTAAAATGCATAATTTGATTGTAAAGCGTGGTAAAGCTGTTAGCAATCAAGTTGAAGTTGCAATTAGAGTTGTATGCAGTTGGTGGACCATAAATTAATCGAAATGTCAAATGTGCAAACGATGCTATTTTCTGATGCCTAACTCTAGCTGAATCATCAATTTCATACAAAATGCACATAAAACATACAAAAATGTAGTTACCAAAACTCATTTAAAATCATTTTTTTCCGGAGGTCGAACCCTCCATCTTATTACGCTGGATAAAAAGCTTTTAAGAATGAACATTTATTATTGTATGACCGGATTGGATTTTTTCCAATCTTTAGACAATAATTTCTGTTTCTGTTCAATTGCTTTCTCGGATCTTTTTTTTATCTTTATTGTCTCCTCAATTTCAGCCCAAGGCCGGCTCGTCTCCTTTCTCGGATCTTCTCACCATAACCAAATGCCCGCATTTTTATCTTTTGGTTTTAAGCAATGGCGTGCGACATGTTTTGATACTGTTTCTTCAAAGTCTGGCATCCATGATGGCCCAAAACTTATGAATGAAGTTCCGGTGAGTTCGGTGGTATGGTATGATTTTGATATGAAGGCAACAGTATTGACCTGGGAGTATTGACCAGTTCAACATCAGCACCTGTATAGGACTGAAGTAAGGGTATACGGCGCTTCTGAAGGTACCTGTCCCGCAATATCTTCCTGTTGATGAAATTCGTCTTGATATAAGGCCGCAAATAGAAAATCTATCAAATTCGGATTTTTTTTTGGCGAATTTGTCCTCTTTTGTCTTTCTTAGATGCTCAAGAACGCTAAGACGTCTGCTGGGGAAACTGCGGTGTGTGCTTTCGCATGGTACATCAGTTTTATTCCCAGGCTAACTGAATGATGATTTGTCATTCGAGATGTGCGTTACGACGCCGCCGACATTTTTTTTTCAGCGCGCCGCTGTTTCTTGCACTGGTTGAACATTCCGAAATATTGCCCGAGTTTCAAAGAATTTTCTCGAGGAAATTTCGAAGGAGCTTCAATGTACTTCCCAAGGAATTTCGAAACGTTATCGAAAATTTTAATGTGAAGCATTTTCATAGGAAATTTTGAAGCGTTTCCCAAGGTAATTCCGAAGCGTTTCCAAAGAAAATTCTTGAGCGTTTCCAAATTCCTAAACGTTTTCCAATTAAATTCCGAAGCGTTTCCCAATCAAGTTTCGAACAGTTCCCCGATGAAATTCCAAAGGGTTCTCTAAGGGTTTTCGAGGGAACTTTGAAGCGTTTCTTATGGAAATTATTTAAAAAAACTCGAAGCTTAGTTCCAAGCGTAGTTTTAAAGAATTGTCAAAGTGTTTCCAAAAAAAATCCGATGCTCCTCCTGAGGAAATTCCGAAATGTTTCTAAAGGAAATTTCAAAGCATTTCTCGAAGAAATTTCAAAGCGTTTTATGAGGAAATTCTGAAGCATTTTCTGTGGAAATTTTGTCGCAATTTCTGAAAAAGTTCCGAATATTTTCCGAAGGAAATTCAGAAGCGTTTTTCAGAAGCGAAAATTCTGAAGTGTTTCCTTGATTTGATTTCGATGATTTTCTTGAGGAAATTCCCAAAAGTTTTTCGAATAAATTTTGAAGCGATTTTCAAGGAAATTCCGAAGCGTTTCCCTAATACATTTTGTAGCGATTTATGAGGAAATGCTGAAGCATTTTCTGTGGAAATTTTGTCGCAATTCCCAAATAAAAATCCGAAGAGTTTTCGAAGAAAAGTCTGAAGAATTTTTCAAGAGAATTCCGAAGCGTTTCCCGAAGAAATTCTTAAGCGTTTTCCGATGAAATTTTGAAGCATTTATCGAGAAAATTCCCAAAAGTTTTCCGAGTAAACTCTAAAGCGATTCCCAAGAAGATTCCGAAGAGTTTCCCTAGGAAAAGAGTTTTTGAGGAAACCCCGAAGCGTTCCCCGAGGAAGTTCTGAAGTCTGCCTCAAGTTCCCCAAATAAATTAAGTAAAGTTTTACGAGGAAATTTTGGAGGGTTTTCCGAAGAAATTTAAATGCGTTTTTCGAGAAAATCCCGTAGAATGTTTCGAAGATATTTCAAAGATTTTTTTCCGATAGTTTCCTGACCAAATTTAAAAAGTTTACCGAGGAATTTTTGGAAAACTTTTCAAAGAAATTTCGAAGAATTTCCAAAAAAAATCCGAACATGTGGTATGGTGTAACAGTGGGCTCTTATTATCTTCTATCAAAAGCTGCATTGCGGATTCCAGCAGCGATCGTGTGGGGTACATGCCCCTCCTTTTTTGGATAACAATCAATGCTGTTCCTGAAATCTAACAAACCGTTCAAGAAACCTACGTTTGTCTTATAAGCGAATGGTCATGGCTTCGATTTCCAGCCCTTCCACAAAACCCTCGCCAGTCTCCGGATTCGCATCTCATACTTGCTTAAGGCGTGGTTGCTACAGTCAAACCTCCATGAGTCGATATTGGAGGGACCGTCGACTCATGGAAATATCGAGATGTGGCATAGAAAAACCTTGAGTAGCTGTTGGAAAGACTTTCACAGTAAAGCCCTAAACGCAATGCAACGGAACGGCGACGGAAACGGCAAATTTAACAGAAAATATATGGGCTAACTGTCAATTTTTCCGTTTCCGTCGCCGTTCCGTTGAATTGCGTTTGGGGCTTAACCTAGAAAAAAAATTGTTTGTTTAATTTGCTTCCTTGAGTCGATATCGAGTCATAGAACATAAACTCATGGAGGTTTGACTGCATGTCATACAAGCTTGTGATTCATCAACAAAAAAAAACTTGATACCTATAACATGTTGAAATTCGTCAGAAGTTTACTCAGTGGAATGTTTCCACAAGTCACCTTAATCATTCTTCCTACTAGGGTCACATCTGTGTCGCGTTTTCTCGCTCATCGCGATGTTATCGCAATAACCGAAAGAACGTGACTTGCCGTTCTTGCGGCTGCAATCCTAGCGACATCTTTTCGACTGGATATTCAATTACTTCCCCCCACAACAGCTTCGCCTTTTTTTTCTCATACGTTGGAAGCCCCACGAGAGACGACGTCCACACATAATTTATATTGCACACTGTTTAAAATGCTTATTGCTCGGTAATGGAAATAATAATCGTATATGCAAATGCTGCTCCGTCTTCGTCTGCGAGTCGAGGGCCAAGTAAGGTGCATTCCCAACAATAAAAACAGAAATATATTGCAAATAAATAAAACAAAGCAACAAAAATATCCCGCGAAAACGCCAATGCAGCATGATAAAATGCCAGTGCAGCAGGCCGTGGAAAAAGTGAACGCTCGAGAGGCGCAATGGCTTGCTGCGGTTTTCTCGCCGCTCGGAATTATGATTATCATCGCGCCCCATCATCTTCACGTCCGTACGTCATGTATGCCGAGCTGCACAGCATACCGCTCGGTATGCCAACAAAGTACGCAGCCAACGCTGCTTTAACGGAACCAAGCGCGAAGTTTGTGGCAAATATGACACAGAGAGAGAGAGAGGAATGATATCAATGCACGATTTTCCAACGAATCGAACTGGAAACCGGGTTACAAGCGAGGGCATAATCCAGAAAACAATAGATCGAGATTGTTAATTTTTTTACACACATTCGTTCGGGTGTCTCTCCCGCTTGGTCTCGGTTGTCGCTGGTGTCTCGATCGCGCGGGGCTGTGCCTTATGGCGAGTGTGGTGCAAGCCAAACAGGCAGAAATATGGCTTTTGCGACGACGGGCAACTGCGGCCCAGAGGAAGAACAAGATATTCTCGGCCCGATTTCAGAGGACAGAGGTCGTGAGTAGAGTCGTGCAATTTGATTTAAGGGAGTGTTATATATTTTTATTGATTTCAGTCGATTTCTCGGTTTAGTTTCCACGAACCGCTCTCCGGCTTTCTGGAAAAGGAGTGAGCACTCGGACAGAACACAACGAGAGTGAGCTGAGCAGCTCTCGAGCAGCGTGCCACGACATTCGACGAACGACCGGCTCTCACGTGCATATGGACATAAATTTTATCTCTTATGAAAATAAATTATTTATTTTACAATTCGATTTTTTTCCACGGCGAACCCTGGCACGCAAATTGTTCACTTCTATAAAAAGGAAGATACGAATTGACTCCGGCCTGCCGGTGCACAAGTTTCAGGCAAATGTGAAATGCTCCAAGGGAGTGAGTGTGTGAGCACAAGGCAGAACGAAACAAACTACTTCCAACTCTATTAAAAGATACATCTCGTTTAATGCAATATTCATAGCGCTGTGACTCTTGCCAAGTTCCTTACAAATTGATGGCAATTTTATTGCACTTTTATTTCTACATTTGTTTCAATCTGTTACCGTTGGCACGTTGACGGGTTTCCGTCTGCTCGATGCCAGCTAACCCTGGCACTGGGTAATTAATGGTCCCGTTTGGCTGCGTGCCGTCACGAATTTTACCGTTGCGAACGCGAATCCGGAGCAATTATGTTCGAAGGCGCGTACATTCAATGCAAGATTTATGGGCCTCTTCTCCTCACCTTCAGCGCCACCATACAGCTGGATTGGATCGATAGCAGTACCATATATCTCGCTGATGATCGTTTACGATCTACAGACGATTATCTTGTAAAACATCCCCGGGATCTTCGCTCTAACAACAAAAGCACTAATAGCATGAAATATGATACTTTTCGATCTCCGGCTGCAATCGATGGCCGGCCAGCCTGCCTGCCTACCATCTCCGGCTGGCTCCATTCAGGGGGACCTGTCTCACGGCAGAACCGCACGTAAGCGCTGCTGCTCTCTATCGGTGAGCCACGATCTAAATGAGCAAAGCAAAATAATTTAAATCCATTAAAAGATACGTTTACTTGCGCGCACGTACGCAGCAGCAAACACAACGCAACGGTGTCATGCCCCTTGTCTGCTTACTCTCCGTCCGTCTGAAACCATGGCAACCCTGTGAGAAGTGCGTTTTTGTTGTTTTGGCACTGTCAACTGCGATGTTCGATGGAAGGTAAGGACAACCGTATGCCTCCAACCGCATCTTTGTCAAGTTTGACAAGGTGCATACAGAACTACGATGAGAAAGGTGATCTTCAAACATCCCATGCGTGCGTTTAGGGTATGGATAGAGAATGTGGTTTAATTGTGTCGTCAAAATACTGCCACTGAACTATGGATTTATCAGAATAACTCTGAATCTACTCCGATTCTACTCGAAGAAAATTCAAAATTGATCCAAATATAACCAGATATGATTCTTAGGCCTTTATGTTTACATTTTTATTACAATTTTCAATTTCATAAAATTTCGCATAACGGAGAAATAATAAGAAAATGTAGTTTTAATTTATTTCCGATAATTTCTAACTTTTACCGAATATTGGTCCATATACCCCATATACCTGACTCATCCAGGTAGCGCTCAACAATCTACCAATCCAACGTAAGTTGA
Source organism: Armigeres subalbatus (assembly GCF_024139115.2). Classification (NCBI taxonomy): domain Eukaryota; kingdom Metazoa; phylum Arthropoda; class Insecta; order Diptera; family Culicidae; genus Armigeres; species Armigeres subalbatus. The sequence continues at coordinate 42,662,321 of NC_085141.1, read as the reverse complement.
TCGTCCAAAAACTCACGCAAAAAGCATTCACGCTCCAGCCGCAAAAACAAATAAACAACCGAGCACGCTGCCCCATAACAGCAGCCAGCGGGCGCAGCGATGCAAACGCGTACATCAAGAAACAATTTGAGTCGAAGTGATTAATTTACACGCTATTTGTTTGTTGAAAACTCATCCTGACATCGTGTCGGGGCGCGTGCAGGCAACAAGTACGGAAAGTGGTACCTCGCGTCACGTCACCTCCTCCGCCTGCACCCCCAAGCCTTGGGAACGTGCATCTTCTTGGCTTGAAAAATGTAAAAATTTCACGTTGGATTTACGTTTCTCTTCTCGCACGGCTCTCCTATAGGCACCAAGTGAGCTAATTGATTGCGCCCGCACAATCCACGAAGCGTGTGACAAATGGTTTACATAAATCCGGGAACAAGGCCCCTCTATGCAAGGTGCACACACGAGCGCCTTCGCTTGACACCGGGTGCATTAATTTAAGTCAATTAGCCCGCTGTACCCCGCCTGCAGCACAACCGCACATCGATGTCGATTGACAGCTCCCCACAGATGGCTGCGTACCTGTCCCATTGTTTGGCGAGCGGCGATTGATTGTTGTGACTCACTCGCGTGGCGTAGATTTTGACGAGATCGTGAGCCAGACACAGCATCACCGCTGACACCTGGACAAACAGCGCGATTAGTAAAACGTGTTGCAGGCATATGTAAACAGAAACATGATTCGAGTTGGGTTCGAACATTTGAGCCTTCCCCCATATCCATCGATGATAATCGGACGGGCATGATTAATTGTGGCGAGTACGCAGCCGGACGGCAAACCAAGGTCTCACGAGGGGCCGATCAATTAGTGTCGCGACTGAAATCTCCACGCAAATCCACCGAACAAGAAATGTAGATCATAAATTTAGATAATTTCTTAATTAGTTTTATACGCGTTTCAAATCTTTTGGAAGGCTTAAGGCCAAATCGGGTATTCAAATTTCCAATCTCGCGCAATCATAACACCGCGGACAGACATGTAGAAATCGAAAAAATCCTTCCGCTCCTCGCTCCACCCTGCCTCGGACAAGTTCTTCGGAATTCCTCGGACATGACGCTCGCGCCCGCGTTTCTCCGGGCAAGAATTCCACGGAGGGTTCGACACAACAAAACACCAATATCTCGTTTCAAGATACATGTGCTTCGTTTTGTTCTCGGGTTTTGTTTACGTTTTTTTTCCTCCGTTGTTCTGTTGTTCATTTCTGCACGGATCGTGTCTCTTTGTCTGTGCTCTTCACACAAAAACCGAAACTAACCGAAGAAAGAAAAAAGAGGATCTTGTTCCATCTGCCCCATTGTTTAAAGGTATTTGAAAAATCTTCATCAATACGAATAAATACGATGCCAGGGCGCGCGCGCTCGCACCCCACACCCCTGATCCGGACCTCTTCGGACTCGTACCGATAGATACTGCGGAGCGGGTGCTGGAGGTTTCGCTGGAATTGAGAAATCATTAATCATACGCACGTATGCACATCATGTAGGTGAAGGCTGCCATACAGAGGTGCGCGATCCCGAAGCCAGAAAAATAGCTTTAATTCGGTAATTAATATTTGACCCTTGGGCCTCTGGCAACCAGGCTGTCAGCCACCCACCCAACGAGTTGGTTGATTTTCGGGTCACTGACAGGCGTAAAATTCGTGGAATTGAGATTGAGTCTGCGCTGGGATTGTTAGTCGATCAAGATCGGGTATAAGGAGGTTTGGGTTAGATAGGTCTAGAGATTTGCTCACAAGAAAACTGTGGAATGTGGTCTTTTGATGAAACGGATTTGACCTAATTATATGAAGTATGGGAACTTGAGCAGAGTTGCAAGTTCACTTACACAGTTATAAAAATTCAAAATGAAATTTTTTCAACGAAGGTGCCTGAGGTTAATGCAAATCCTGACCTTACTTTTGCTTATTTTTTCTCAGATTGGAATCAAGTTTATACCTTATCTTGACCAGATAAGAAAAATAATAATCTAAATCAACTCAACAAATAGTTCAACTCAGTATGATTTTAATTGATTCAACAGAGGTTGATTAGATTTACATAAGACCACGTAATCAAAATTTTTGGGAAGGTTTACTAAAATCTTGACAATGTTTTTCATGCAATAAAAATCTACTTTAAAAGCGAATTTCAGCAGTACCTTATCGAAAATAGGTGTACCAGTAATTGAAAATTCTTTCCTAACATCTGTTCTGCCTTCATTCCACACAGGTACGACACAAACGGGCGATTCCCACCGCAAGCGTTCAGAGTTGCTTAGAACATTCTCCATCTAAGCATCGCACATAAGAACCACCCAGACTTGCTCCAACTGGAACGAACTTGCAGGCGAAACTTCCTTTTCGTGACAGCTAAATCCTCCTGTCGTCGACCCAGCCCTGTCTTTGACGGCAACCCACCCGTCAACGTGGGATTGGAAGTTGCTTCTAATGTACAATTTATGTACACCGTACTGGTGGCTTTTGTCGTTCCTCTGGCCCAATCGCACGAACGATGCACACGTACAAGCACACGTGTACCAATTTTGCGCGAATCTAAACGCACCGACTAACAGGTATGACGTCGCCTCATGCTCTCGGCATTCCGGCTGGGAACTGCTGTAGTAGCAGGGCTGTGTATAAAACGATAATCACAGAAACGTTCTTGCCGCACCCTCTGATATTCTGCAAAATAACGGAACGAGGGTGAGGCGGTAATAATGATAACATCATCGTCGTCATCATCATCATCATCATCGCCATCATCACGCTTTTACTACGTGCGTGGCGTTCGTATTTGTGCGGCAATGAAAATCTTGATTATGTTGTTGTCAAGAGGATCATCCACCCCTGGCGTGCTGGCGTCGAAAGAGGCGCAAAAGCCACCCCAAAAAGTGAACGTTTATCTGCTGGTGACGTGCGCTCATCGTCAGAACTTCCCCTCACCCAACACTCCCATTACGCACACAAACACACAAACAATAAATACACTCGCTGGTGTTGCGTTTGATATAGCATTTATATTGCCTTTCATAAACATTTTGCTTCCCCTCCCTGGTGCTATCACTGGAGTTGGGCGACAATGTGACCGAGAGAAAACGTGACGAGGTGGCTGCGTACTTGCCCTCAGTGCTTCTCCCGCGCCAGCGTCTATGCGGTTCTCCCATTAAAGTTGATAGCCTAATTCATTATCAAGATCAAGTGAAATTCGAGTGAATAGACGACGACGACGACCGGCTCCCGCCACCATAATTCATTTGCATGAAATTAATATGCTCGTTTTCGGGGAGCCATCATGACAAAGCGTCTATTAAAACGAATCCTCTCGACGGAAAGGTGGCTCACATGGCATAAAGAAAACTTTTACTCGGTGTTAGAACTACGGCTTGAGCTGTCTCGGAGGAAAGTGCCACATGGCAGAACCTGTCAAAAGTGGCGCTTTCCTTCTCTCTGCTGGTCTGATGAGGTGTATGGAAATTGAACCCGATACCTTCCGAAAAGCCCCGGGCTTTTCGGTTCAGGGCTCAGGTGGGAGAGCCTATAATGAGCCGGGTGATTTAAATCAAGTTTTATGGCCTCAACCGCAAGAAATCGAGCGTCGTCTTCGTTGTTTCTCGGGCGAAAGGTATTGGAGAGGGCAAAACACAACTCCGTCGCCCTCCCGAAAAATTTATAGCACCTTTATGACTCGTGTGCGTCGTTATAATAATAGCGTTTTAGGAGGAGGCTTTTGGTCGTTTCTGATTTATGGGTTTCTACCCGCGATCCGCGATACATCCTACCACACCGACCGCCGGCCAGCAGCCCCGGTTCGCACCGGAACGACAGAAATTAAAAAATCTACAAGCTCGTAAATCATCTCCACCGATGTTTGAACATAAACACGCGCAGTTCATAACGAAAAATCTGCCGCGGACCCAAGCAGTCGCGACAGCCCCAGCGCAAACAACCAAACCGAACGAAAACCGAGAAGAAGTTATTATCACCTCGAGATTCAGCACGCCGAGCTTGAGTTGCTGGCTGCTGCTGTAGCGACAAAATTCGCAAACAGGCTGTGTGCTGCTCTCAAGTTGTCGCGCTGTCGCTTTGCGGGCCGTCGTCTATGGCGTGGCGGATGACTAGATGGCGAGTTTGCGATTATTGCCCGGAAATGGCGCGATTCGTTTTCCGAGTGGGTCCAATTCCAGTTCCAGCATTTTAATGCGCTTGGGCTGAAAAATTGAGATGTTTTGGCAGGGTCCCAATTGGAACCGTTTGTTGTTGGGGGATTAGTGAAATATTTCAAAGTATGAGGATTGTTTCCGGGGTAAAATCGTAACGCCGTTTGACTGTTGTTGGTTTGTGGGTTATGGTTTAGTTAGATACATCAACAAACAACTTAGGTCCTGATGATGGCTCGTCTTTTAAGCGAAATCATCTTTTCCATCGCCCTTTTTCCAAACAGGAAATATTTTATCGGAGTTCCAAACGGACTGAGAAATACAACTGGGCAACGATTTATTGAAAATCAACTGAATGGCAGCGAGCAGAAGCTCGATGTGCCTTTTCAAAAATACAGACATAATGCCATCAAATCCTAAACCAGCGGTTCTCACAAGAAGGAATGACTAATTGATTTTTCATTTGGCTTCTATTCCTTTGGCATAATCTGTACATATTCGTAATCTCTTCGTAGTTCGGAAAAGTTTCTAAATTCAATTTTTCAATTTTACAGGCTGCTGTCAAGCCTAGGAATATCTTTATTTCACTAAGCATTTGATTGTTGGATCTTTGATAAACATAGTTAAATTTGGACAGAACAATAGAGTTTCAATGAATTTAGAAGCCCTTTGGTTTATATAAAACTTCTAGATTTTCGATGTTATTTTTTCGAATCCTAACCAGTGCTAAGGATTTCATTTTCATTCCGAGTAGTCACGCCGCACGCAAATCTTACATGAAGCACATAAACAATGAAAAGAATTAGCATTATATTTTCATAGATTTTTGTTTCATGAAAGAGCGTCAAAGTATTGTGAACAAGCTGTACCTGTTAAAATAATGTAAGTAGAAAAGTTGTATCCGAGACACGACTGCCAATTGGAATCCTACGTTCTACGTAAAGTGTCAGATATTAAATTTGGAAATTCTGAATATGTTTACTGGTCCTGAACTTAGGATGCTGTGACCGCTATCGAATTCATGATTGTGATACTTTTACCCCCTAAACGCGATAGACCCCGTCCATGAGAATCAAGGAATGTAAAAGAACAACATTGCCAATGACAACAACATTGTCCTCTCTTGTAAATGTTGGGACAAACTCAACTCGCAATAAGCGTTTGTCCCAAACTGCAACAGAATACGACAATGATCGCCTGCCTCTCATTTTGAGAAGTAGTCGGTTTCCGATGATGTTTTTGGTTAAATCTGTATCAGTTATCATAGCTTAGACATAAACTTAACCATCCGTACACATGATTTGTGTTTTACTTCTGAAATATACAAGTTTTCGCAGTTTGAAAAGTTCACAACAATTACCTCGCCATGTTTGTTGCAAATAAAATGGAACGCAACAATGTCTTTATCCTCTGCAGATGAGGACAAAAAGTTATCGCTATTCTCTTTTGTGGCTTGTTTTTCGCATTTTTCAGCGACAATTACATTCCTTGATGAGAATACATTTTTGCAGCGTCTCACAATCTTGCATGAAAATTTCACTTGGCTGCTACTGACGCCAACGTCAGTCACTCGATTATTTGCCGCTGAAACGCGGTAGACACCAACCATACGAATTTATTTTCGACGAGTGCTTGTGATTCTGAAACCAGCGGCAACTTCTGTCGTAGCCAAGCAATTATGATTAGCCCTTTGAAGAATATTCGTCTCAGCTAAACCTTCTCTTGTGTAAACTGATGATTCAATAGAGCGCCTGTCCAATCACGAACAGAATGAAACCAAAATCAGATAGATAGACACCATCCATACAAATAAATTTTCACAGTGTCTTCCTCCGAGGAGCACTTGCGCTGCTACCGACGATTATAAATTGCACTTTGCAGAAAATTGCTGGACCTTGGTTTGGTTCGGGAGCACTGGCATCGAACGAAAGAAAGGCGTAGCCAGCGAACGCCAATGGGATCGGACACTGAAGTGACGGGATCTCGGTCTTCACTGCAATCGGATACATGGCACCGAAACCGGAAACTGACTTCGCATCGAAGGAGATTAGCACGTGAACAGCTTCATAAACGACATCTTCGAGCGTATCGTGGCTGAGGCCTCCCCTCTGGCGCACTACAAAAAACCCTCACCAACGAGCACCAGCCGCGAGATTCAGACCGCCGTCCGCCTTCTGCAGCCGCGCGAGCTGGCAAAGCACCCCATGTGCACCAGCTCCAATCCAAGTGAACGAGAACGAGGACATAGCTTCACCAAAAACGGCCCTTCTCTGGGCGCCAGCCGCGCTCACAAAAGAGAGGGATATAAAATTTTGTAAGAAAATTCCACTTCCCTGCTACTGACGCCAACGTCGGCCACCGTTAGAACACGATAGACGCCATCCAGGCGAATATTTTTAATTTTGACGCCATTCATTCCAAAATTTTTAATTTTTCGAATATTTGCTGCATCTCCCTCCGACGAGCCCTTTTTTTTTAACTAATTTTATTTGCTAATTATCTAATACATGCATTCATCTCTTAGACTAGGTGTTCCGTGTTTTCTTAACACTATCATCCTTATTTGCTATGTTATATTTTTAGTTATTATTAATACATTTCAATTGCCTCTGGCAGTTAGAATTTTTCCTCTGGTTGAATTGAACCATGTAGGAATTACAATGTTTTCAACTTAAACTAATATTAACCTATTTTATACTAAGGGTACAAGGAGTTAATCGTTGCAATAGAAGATTGCAACGATTTTTGTCTAAAATTGGAAATTATTTTGTTGGACATTTGTTGCAATGTCTCAATATTAGAAATTCTATGAAGTTCATTGGTACTATACCACGGAGGCAACTTCAGAATCATTTTCCCTTTTATTACTACCAACTCCAAGTTTCTGCAGGCACTGATCGTTTTTTTTTTGCAAAATTTGCATCGGCTCTACCTTCTCTTGTATAAAATGATGTTTCTGAAAAGAACCTATTTTCATTCCATAATGAACCTTGCGTAAAAAAATTATTTCCCTGCTCACCATTCAGAATACATTGTCACTGATGTCCCGGAACCGCAACCGACGCCAATTTTGCATTCAAACCTTTCGTCTCATAAAATGCTGATTCTGAAAAGAACCTAATTTATTCTCACAATGCGCTTTTCTTATCACTAACATCAAACAAACGATTGTTCAAACATTGCGTGGAAATTTATCTTGAGTTCTGCTGCTTTTGGCGACGGCCTCTCGATGATCCGCTTGCTGCTGGGACTGCTGCCACTGGCATCATCGTTGCGACAACACTGTGCGCCCCCACCCCCAGTCCGCTTCCCGCAAAATCTTAATCGAACTGAGGATCAGAGCCCAGTCCGTAAGTTACACGATTTTGATGTTTGTGCTTGTGGTGCATGTACAGGATTGGTTGGCTTACCGATGCCTGTCAAAACTCAATTTCCTATAGATTAGCGCTTATAACTCATTGATTTTAATAGTTGAGCAGAATCTTAAAGAGTTCGTCGATCGATTGATACCAAAATCAAAATCGGATGAAAGATGGCTGAGATATTAGCCCATACTTCCTGACCACTTTTCGTGACTGCATTCAATTTGAATCTTCCCGATTACGACAATCCTACGTCGAAAATCTCCCACATACCATCTTTGTATAAATTTATGATATGCAGCGTACCGTGAGAGACTTTTTCTCGCAAGCTGTCATGATAAAGTACTGATACTTACTTGATACTTAATGGGCTACAGCTCTCCGATGAATCTACGCCGAATGGAGCATCCTTCTCCACTGGGCTCGATCCTAGGCCAATCGCTTCCAGTCGCCCTGAACATTGAGCGCCCTCAGGTCATCTTCAACTGCAAAAAGCCATCGTGTACGCGGCCTTCCACGAAGCCTGCGGCCTCTTCCGGGTTCTCTACTAAATATTATCTTCGCATGACGTTCTTCCGGCATACGAACAACGCGTCCAGCCTACCGTAGTCTGTCGTGTTGTATAAGCTTAATAATATCCAGCCTTTTATACACATTGTACAAATCGTAATTCATGCGACGCCGCCAGATACCGTTCCCCTGCTTACCGCCGAGTATTTTTCGCAGCACCTTACGCTCAAACACTCTAAAAGCTCTCCAATCAGCCTCCTTTAGCCGTATAAAGTCACCGGAAGAATCAGAGTAGTATACAGCGCGAATGTTGTCATCTTCTACTAAATTGTTTGGTGTATGAAAAGCTGTTCGTAAAAATCAGACTTTTTTGATTATTTGATTACGATATCAGACCTAAGTCTGTTCAAGTTTCAGTTGTAAATCTGTTTTTTTTTTGTTTTGTCGAGTTACAATACTTCGTAGAATTCAAGCTGTTTTTCTCTGACAAATACACAATATTATGATACACGATCACAGTCGTAGCGTTTTGTGCCCTTGGCGAAACCTTCATTGTTCGTCCCTTTTCTAAAAAATAAAATAAAAGTGCAATACTTATCATTTAGCAAGTAAAGTGACAAATCATACAGAAATTTCAAATGTTCAAAAAAAAAACCTTGACGAGAGGTAGAGCAGTGGTCTCGTAAAAATCACCTATTTAATGATTTACTTATGATTTCTGCACCCAACAAACGGATAGCATACTTCAATACAGATCTGCATAAGAACCTCACAGCAACTGTATAATATTTTAGAATAAAAAGGTTCGAAAGATTAAAATACAACCATTGTATTGACATTTTTTAAATTGTATTTCAATATAAAGCTTATTCGCGTATTCTTTTTAGTTCTTGTACAGGTTTTGGTAGGTTCTTATACAGAATTGTTAGAAAATCTAACAGTCACTGATTGGGTGTATATTTCTTGTATTAAAACCTTCCAGAATTGAATATGACAAGATTTTATACAATTATTGTAAGATTTGTTTTTGGGGTGTTCTTATACAGAAAGCCAAAAAAATCGAAAGCATTAATCGCATTATCGAAGGTCAACAATCGAAAGCATTAATAAAAAATCGAAAGAATTCTGGTCGATGGTCAGAATCACTATGGAACCTAGTCGGATCTAGACAAATCCAACCCTGGAGTAAGCTTGTATAAGGCAGGACTTGCCATCGGAACCATTTGGACAAGAAAAATTCGACTATGAGAAAGGTTTGGGATTTGGAGCTAGTTAGGTTAATTATAAAAGCAACTCTTCAATAAGTTTATCGAATTCAGATAATTTAATAATTTTTTTTCAGAGGTTACAGTTCGTTAAAAATACAGGAAATGAAACAAAATGGTTAAGTTACAGGAAAGTGTTAAGAAATTCTTTAATGAATAATCATTAACAATATTTTTTTGTTAAATATCTTGGTTGTGCATATGCACAGCACATGTTTCGAAATGGACAAATTGGTATGAAATTTGCGAAAAAGAATCCACGTGTCTTGGAGGGACTCGAACCCTCAACCTCCTACTCTTTAGTTAGGCCCTACACAACAAGACCACTTAAAGGTCACGTTTGCGGAAAAGCCATCAGAATCCGAATACCAACCTCCACCGCGGTTAGCTCTTTTTTTTTCAAATTGAATATCTTTCGGATGCTTGATTTGCCCAATCTCCACATTTGCTTTACTGTTGTATATCCACAGCCAAGCGAGTGCACATTGTTTATTAAACGAGAGGATCGCACTCCATGCCCCCCAGCAACGGACTGGGCGGGACGGTATAGAATGCGAATTCAATCGCACTCTGCTGTGCCAAAGGCTTGCTTGGCTAAAGCATTTGATGAGTTTGATTGCCTTTACGTAAACGGTCGCGTGTACTCAGACGACTAATGACGGTGAAAGACCGACACTTGATTACAATTAATTGCATATTATTCGGCAACTCGGCCGTACGAAAACCATTTTTTTGTTAAATATCTTGGTTGTGCATATGCACAGCATATGTTTCGAAATGGACAAATTGATATGAAATTTGCGAAAAAGAATCCACGTGTCTTGGAGGGACTCGAACCCTCAACCTCCTACTCTCTAGATAGGCGTGATAACCCCTACACAACAAGACCACTTAAAGGTCACGGCCAAACAATGTGCACTCGCTTGGCTGTGGATATACAACAGTAAAGCAAATGTGGAGATTGGGCAAATCAAGCATCCGAAAGATATTCAATTTGCAAAAAAGAGAGCTAACCGCGGTGGAGGTTGGTACTCGGATTCTGATGGCTTTTCCGCAAACGTGACCTTTAAGTGGTCTTGTTGTGTAGGGGTTATCACGCCTATCTAGAGAGTAGGAGGTTGAGGGTTCGAGTCCCTCCAAGACACGTGGATTCTTTTTCGCAAATTTCATATCAATTTGTCCATTTCGAAACATATGCTGTGCATATGCACAACCAAGATATTTAACAAAAAAATGGTTTTCGTACGGCCGAGTTGCCGAATAATATGCAATTAATTATAACAATATTTTGTTTCAATCAATCAATGCTCTACTAATTTTAGTTAGGGATCGTACACTAATTACGTAAGCACTTATGGGGGGAGGGGGGGTCAACCATTTTCTTACGTTCCATATAAATAAAAAAATATTTATATGAGAAAAATCTTACAGGGGGGGAGGGGGGGTTGAAAAACCCAGAAAAAATGCTTACGTAATTAGTGTACGGCCCCTTAAATCAATTTAGTAATTTGATACAATTGATCTTATTGAACAAACTTCGTATGGTTGGTGGCGTCAGTCGACTTTCGTATAGCGTGTTGTGTAAATTTCCTGTCCGTTGTCTAACGCAAAATGTTAAATATTCAGTTCATCGTTATTCGTTTTCCATCAAATTCATTCATACAAGTTGCTGGTTTTGGATCATGAATTTATCATCACTGGAACGATCAAAGGCGGCTGTATTAATCAATCTTTCGGTCCTCGCAATACGAGATTCTAGCTTTATGATTTTAGAATTACTTTAACATTTAGTATTTTTGTAGTTTAACAAAAATGCCTGACCAACAACACTCTACTGCGCTGTATACAATAAACCAAGCTTTCTTCAAAATTAAGCAATCCGTCTCTTTTATCGCCTCGCAATACCCTCGCAGCACAACACAGTGACGTGACTCGCCATTTTCTTCTGTAGGATTTTCGAATAAAATTACACCTTTTTTGCACTTACTAGAAAGCACGTTTATTCCACTTAAAATTTTCCAAACAAACTGACTTGAATCTCCGCGCCTGCTGCGATAAACCATTTTTTCAGCCTTGCGCATTTCGACACAGTTGTTTCATAAGGGCCAATGTCGCAATGAGCTCGAATGGAGAAAAATGGGTTCGAATGTTCCATGACATGTTTTCAATTATAATTCGAAAAGTAGATGGTATTTTAAATGTTAATAGTATGCATGAAATAAATCAATATCTAATCATTGAAGTCACATATGAATAAAATTTGCTACGGATTGATTTCGGTTTGAAAATGTGATTGAAGAACTAGTCGTCCTTTTTTTTCTAACAGTGTACACTTGCGCCCTTCAGAAATGCGCCATAATGTTTTTCACAACATCCTTTTCGCCCAAATTCCACGCCCGGCTGTCAACCTATTTGTCAATATCGCCTGTTTGCATCGCCCCGTTGTGTTTTCAAAGTACCGTTTAGCCCTTTTGCTCACATGTGTTTTTGATGCAAGAACGAAGTGTCATAATGCAAAAATGAAACACAGTTTAGCCATTTTGCTCTTATGGAGAAAACGGGGCGTAATCGCACCAAGAAAAAATTTCAACGAAAATGTAATATCGCCCTTCTGTATTTTTCTGTTTTTTAAGAAAAAAACTACATTTTGTACCATTTTGAATATGCTACATATAGTACATTTCCAGGAGGTTTGATCTATGACATAAACTCGATTTGTTTACATTTGCGACTTCGGCCCTTATGAAACAACTATGTCGAATTTCTTTTCAAATCGCATTTTTCGTTTTCAAATCGCATTTTAGTTTTCTGCTATTCACCAACTAGCATTTATTTAATTCGTTTATGCATATCCTTTCTTGCCTTTCTCATATACTAAGTATACGTAAAGGCTTTATGATCGCTCCAAAAACAAACTTTTTATATAAAGCCCGGTGACCCATAGTGTTATATACTGATCGACTCAGTTCGACCAATTGAGGTGATGTCTGTGTGTGTGTGACGTAGTGAATGAAAATTCCAATTCCAAGTTTTATAAAAGTCCATTTTATATCTTCTTCTTCTTCTTCTTATTGGCATTACATCCCCACACTGGGACAGAGCCGCTTCGCAGCTTAGTCTTCATTAAGCACTTCCACAGTTATTAAGAAAAGTTACCATTTTTGCATTCGTATATCATGAGGCTAACACGACGATACTTTTATGCCCAGGGAAGTCGAGATAATTTCGAATCCTAAAATTGCCTAGACCGGCACCGGGAATCGAACCCAGCCACCCTCAGAATGGTCTTGCTTTCTAGCCGCGCATCTTACCGCACGGCTAAGGAGGGCCCCTATCTACTTATCAATATAAATAAATCAATCAATCAGATTGCGAGGTATATCTCGACGAAGGATATGTGGCTCAATATCAAGGCCTATTCTAAACGCCACCCGAGTAAAGCAAGCGTCATTTTTTTGAGTCACATTTTTGAGAAGGGTTTTATTGAACCCTCGGATGTTTGGATAACTTCTCCCAACAAGGCAATAAACTTTATTCGTTTTATTATAACTTACTGGGATAATAATCATAGTCAGTAAGTTCAAAACACTCTTCAATATTGTTTTAGACTATCTGACTTCTACTATACATTAAAAAGGGGCCCGCCACTATAGATCAAATATCTGGTCGTAGGGGATATTGTACCCGACAGAAAGAAAAAAAGAAAGCGTCAGACAAATGTTGGCCAGTACTTTAAGACAAAAGGAGTTGGGGAAGTATATTATCAAGCATCATTCCGATCCACACAACACATATTTTCTCAATACATATTTATAGTTTGCCTGAACAGTTTCAGCGGATAGGCTTTCCAATCTTTACCTTAATTGGTGGCATACGATTCTGATTTCTTTCAATTCGATTCTAAAAATAGGACAAGGAACTGTCAAGAAATTAATCTGCTGTTGAAATTCCGTCAATACTAGGAGCTTGTGAGTGGATCAAATTCTGTAACGCTCATTTAAACTTGAGTCGTCAATTTGTCTTGTATATACATAGACTTACTTGCATATACTTTCCATTACATGGCAATTAAAAATAACAATTTACACAAATTTTCGTCGGCAAACAGTACATTTTTTTCTTTTCCGCTCTCCTTAATTACTGCGGACTAAACTGAATACCTAAATTTATATTTTCGCTCAAAATTATCTTTTATTGTATTAAACTTTTTGTGGAAAAATACTGAACTCTCGCTCTTCGAAGGAATATGAATTAAAACTGGGAAGTATTACAACAGTACGAAGCTGACAAGTAGAGAAAATTTCGTAACAGTAATAACACCTGCTGGGTAAAGTTAATCGAACTGTCACTTTTCCTTACGAAAAAGTGACATTTCTCCCATACTGATCAAATTTTTCGTAAACTCATCGTACTAGGCTATAAAAGGGTGATGGATACCCGGGTACCAAACCGCCTTACAATGGGTCTTTATGTAGCTGTGGGTGTTTGTAAAGGTGTATGTTTGTGTGTGTCGCTGTCTCTATGTGTGTACATGTATATGAGTATGGTTTTAAAGGAGTATGAAACCACCGGATGGTCCCATGGAAGATCCGCAGCATCCATAAAAATGGTCATTTCATGGATGTTGCTGGTGTTCAAACATGTTTATGTTTAATATTATGAAGCCCGAATTCATTATTGTTCTGAGATCTGATTTAATTGCGTTGGGTGTGTTGGAGTCTTACCTTCATACAGAGCTCTAAAGAATCAATATTTCAAGCAAAACCACCAAACTCGTATCTACTTGATTCTTGAATAATGAGCGCTGTGTAGCTTAGAGATTCGAGTCATCAGCTCTGAAACTTAAGGTTGTTTGAGTTGCGATTGGACATCTAATGGCAAATTGTAGTCGATCCTTACTTTTCCGACCATAACTATTTTTTTTATTCCTGTTCAAAAGTGCCAATGCGACCAGTTATTAGATCTACCATGCCATACTCATAAGTATTAACAAGCATGTTGTCAAGAATAGTAGAACCACAGACAAACAGACGTAACAGCTAGAACAATTTGTTTTAAAATCCATCGCCCAGCTTTTTTACCACCACCTAACGTGCATGTTGTACGAAACAAAGTTTAGTACGACAATGTCAACAGAAGGCGCTAGTGTGAGGTGTCAAATACAAAGGTATACGATGCGCGCGCCCCTGGATGTGAAACTCGCAAGCAGTTGAATTTAAATAGACCGTTAAGCTCATGGTCGATGGGAATTTTCTCAGTGTTACGTCTGTTTGTCTGTGGTAGAACTGTGTGGTAGATCTTACTCCGGAAAATACCGTGTATCTACCTAGTTATCACATATTTAATGAACATGGAAGTTGTTGGAAGAGTACTTAGTTGCGAGCAAGAAATGTCTTTGCCAGATTTGGTTGAACACATCCCTCCTATGCAACCGTTGTTGTGATCCATTATTATTATAATAAAATAAATTGTTTGAATTGCAGGAATTTATCTTTTTTAAATTTTTGTGGGCTTCGTGGCCGTACGGTTAGCGAGGTCAATCTTCTAGGCGCATATATTTTGGAGTATGGGTTCGATTCCCGCTCCGTGAGTAGGAATCTTTTCGTGATCGAAAATTTCTCCACTGGTCCACTGGGTGTTATATGTCCTGTCCGTTGAATCATGCTAGGTGTTAAGAGCCCCGCACATAGGATACCTTTGCGTTGCGTTTGATACAAATATGTCAAACGCAACGCAAAGTATCCTAGGTGCGGGGCTCTTTAAGTGTTCAGTCTGTACGACTTCTTGTCCAAGGTGTTCCTGCCCTTTAACTCTGGCAAATTTTTCTCTATCGTTTGATATCATTATAGTTTCAGACTTCCGCCTATAAAATCGAGAGATTGAAATTGAACAAACGCGTTTTTAATCAAGAATTTTCAAATGTACATAAGTCTCTTTTGCCGTCAACCACGAAAATGCTCTACATTTATGGGGGACAGAAAAGCTACTGCCGTTGACACACCGTTGGCAGTTGTGTGTCCCTTCATACGCTTCCACATTTTGTAAGGCGTACGACGAACGCACTGCTACGTTCCTTGCCTTGAATAGACGGCGATGGTCGGATCGAATCGTTCTGGCTTACCGGGTCCGTATAAATGGTTAGACTACCGCCGCCGTCGCCGGTGTGTGCGAAGGCTTTAATAAAACATTTTTGCGGATGATATATAATCATAATGTTTAGATTTCAATTCAGGGGATGACGACAAACGGTGGCCACCGGCAATGCCAGCAAAGTCGACGACAGAACGGAGAAAATAAAGTGATCATTTGAGAGCGGTTTATTGAGTGTAAAATCCGCTTTTAGCATATCGGAAGGGTAGGCGCGCTGTTGGGAAAGGCAGCACAAAGTCAAAAGAAGAAGCCCGAGTAAAAAGAAACAATGTTAAGAAAAACAATGCAAGTTGCAGAGTCAAAACTATTGAAAAACGTATATGATTTATTTAATTTAATTTAATTTTGTTGTAATGCAGTATTATGAATGCTTCTTTCGGAATTGGAAAATTGTTCACAAAAATTGAAAGAATGAACAATTCGTTTCTAAACGTGACGTTAAATAACTGAATTGGAACCTTTAATATTTCGCTACCATTGAAAACTCTTTCTCCGGGGCTTCGAGGAAGAAAAAAAGAAACAGTTAAAACAACGCAGAATAAGAGGAAATAATGCCTTCCTTTATCCTTTCGCTCGTCGTCGGAGGCCCAGGCCAATAAAAAGGATCAATTGAATTGTGCGTGTTACATACCCAGTGCGATGAGGACGACACATTCACTCGCATTCGAAAGGCAAGAGTTTGACGAAACGGACTTGTCAAGAGTCATTTGAAAGTTATTTATTGCCTTAATCGTATCGCCCCTTTGAACTGTTGATACTGATGATGATGATGATGCTCAATCGACGATTGATCCGAAGCCCGCTCTCGAGGGGAAGGAACCCATCGGAAAAATTTACGATCAAACTCGATCGTCGTCTTCGTCCTATAAGGATCCTCTAGTTATAGGAACCGGCGCGCACATTTACGACCGAGGGAATAATTTATTTTGGGAAAAAGCGAATCTTCCCTTCTTCGGTGCGACGCCCCTCCTCGCCCATGGCGGGATGGGAGTAAGTCGCGCGCAAGTGGACCCAAGAGAAAACCAAATTGGGCAAACATATTAAATCGATCATTTATTATATCGTCGGGTCTTCGCTTTTTGGGTTTTGGCTCGGTCACTGGTCGGTTTTGGTCTTTTCTTCGAGGTCCGAAAGCGAAGCGAGGAAAAGGTTGATTTTTATTTTGATTTTGTCTTTTGTTACGGCCACAGTTTGGACCGTCGGCTGCACTGGGACCCTCTTCCCATGAGACATTTTATAGAAAAAAATGTCGATTTAAAGTCAAGGTGTATCCTTTTTCTTTTGTAAATTGGAAATGCTAGGCTCGACTCTTTCTAGGAACGACTATAGTTATTACCATATTTTATAACCCTGAAGGCAATTGTGGGTGGACAATTTCCAGTTGGAGGACGTAAATTTAACGCCTACAAAGAGTTAGAAGTTAGTCATTTGAAGTAGGGTTGGATTTAATTATCAATCGAGCAGGGTATACATAATTTTGCTTTCGAATTTTTCAGTCATATGACCATGTAATTTTTGGCATCGGATTGTAATTATCTATATTTTCATTAGAAGATTTATTTGGTTGGCTTACTCAGTCATCGATAGTAGATTCCAGAGTTAGCTTATAACATCCAATCCGGTGCTCATCCATTGGTCACTATGGATCCTCCAATCTGACCATCAACAGTAAATTCTAAAAATAAGTTTTGTTAATGAGATGGCCACGATACCTTTTACTCCTGAATTGGATTTCATACCAATGCTGCGGTATAGCCAAATTTCCACACTGCATCCAAAAATTGGTCATCATAACCATCAAAATGTCTTGAGATTGAATTAGTTTGCAATCATGATTTCAACCTATAGTGAATAGGCTTCACATCATACTTTTTTGGAAAAGCCAAAAAATCCAAAAAGCCGTCATTCACATCGGACAATTTTCCGTCCACAGTAAATCCCCCTCCCACTTCTGCTGAAACCCGAACGACGTCGGTCGGCTGTGGAAACCGTTTATTATGTATTCAAAACCAGATTTTCCTTCACCCACAAAACAACAATTTACTCGAGTGAGGAGGGAAAATAAATGATCCCCACAATATTTTTTTTTGCTACTGCTGTAAATATTCACTCGTCGTATATTTTTCTAGCCCATCTTCGTCTACGTTGAGGAGGGCAACGCAACGTCGTCACCACCATCGGGATCCCTTTGGATGTTTGTTGGGTTTTGTTGTTATTATTATCGTCGTCATCCCTTCGTATCATCCTTGCTTATCCTTGGCCGGATTCTTCCTACCAGCTGGGATTTCAATGCACTGTGGGATATTTGCTTGACATTTTAGTAAATTTACAACATTTTTGAAACATTTTTTTTTGCCATAACACTACTCGAGTGATTTGAAAAGATTTCAGTAGGCATTTAATGATGTAATGATTTTCATATCATTTCTAACAAATCCGAAATGTTTTCTATGACATATTTCTTACAAATTATTCGAACATACGAATGCTTTGAATATTTCTACAGAAATCACCAGGGATCTGATGTTTGTCTATTTGCCATATTAGGACTCATTATTTTAAAGGGGAGAAAAGACCATCGAATCATGGAAATATCGATATCAGTTACGTCCTTTGGAAGTTGTTTGGAAGAACCACCACAGTAATTTGCATTCATGAATCAATATCAAATTAAAGATTTATCGACTAATGGGCAGTACTGTACCATGTACTGAGAAATGGTTTCCAGAGTTTTGGCCGCCTGACATTCCGCAGTACAGTGCTTGAAATCGTCACTCGCCAGAGTGAGGTCGTCGTCGTCGTCGTCGTCGGAGCTGGCGTAAATCAGTTTTTTGTGCACGCGTTCCGGAGCAGTTCACTTTTGGCACCCTTGCCATTTTCGGGGAAACTCCGGTTGAACGGGCCCAGCGCAAAAGTCAGGGAAATTCAACTTGTAAAGCCGTGCCGAGAAATCTAGATGAAGGTCGACCGGGCGCTTCTGGGGTAGGTACCAGGAGGCAAAAAAGGATTACCCGGATGACATATTGATCTTGCTTATTGAAATAAATAGCTGTCGCCGACGGACGGCAGACACACCGTACCGTAAGCAAATGATCGATAAATTTGAATAATTTTAATTAAATCATTCTCCCTCGGGCTCTCGGGTTGCCCGGTCCCAAACACCATCACCGACATAAAGTCAAATTATTTATGTCAATCGATTCTGGGTGGAGCGCCGGGTCAAGTTACCCTCGCTTTTGCTCGATTGTGCGTTCTCTTCTCACCAGACTGCTTCGATGATTCGTCGAACAAAAACTCGCGACGCTGAAAAACGAATTCTTCTGACTACAACACAGGCCAGAGAGTCGAGTAAGCAAACCCAAAGACGAAATAATTAATCGCTATTTCATCGTCGTCTTTTGTCTTTGTCTCATTTCCTCTCATTCCCAGATCTTCCAGACGTCGTTCTGACGCGTACGGTTAGACGGCGGGTGAGATCGATCGCTGTTTCGCTCATTTGAATATTAGACGCCACATCGTCGATTGAGAGCTGACACTGAATCCCGGCCCCTTTCCTGTTGGAGGAATTAAACATTTTTGTTGGAATTACTGTCTCCTAATACCCAAAGCAGCGTTTTCGGTCCAAAGCGCGCGCTTACACGTAATCTCCGATCTTAATTTGACGAGATTCATCTTCTTTTAATCGGGCATTTGTTCCCTTGCACTTTGCTGTCATTTTCGTCGTCTTCGCCGATGAGACGTGTGGCGTCAACAGACATTTTATCGCGCTTTCACTTGTCCGACAACTCATAGACCGTCCCGGGCCGGGAGAGTTATAGATCCTCCTCTATGGTGTTTAGGGTAGAATCGACGTTCAGCGATGGGAATCGATAGATAAAAGTATCTAATTAATGAGTGTGGTTTAATTATTACAAATGACCGACGGGCTCCAGGAGTGAAACCGGATCGATGGTTATCACAGATTTAATGACACTCCATCGTCTCGACGATGATGAGAATAGACTATTTTGATGAGTTGGAGCTCATTGAAAGGGGTTTGTGATACTTAAAATTCAGTGACGCTAACGGGAGCTCATTTGATTGACCGGAACCATGTAGAGTAAAAAACCTATGCAACAAATTTCAGAGAAGTCTTTCCGGTTATAGTTCATTGTCGTGTATTCTTCTCGAGGCTGTCCGACTGTCGATTCATTCAATCATTTTAAATCTATGTAGATTAACATGAACAAAGTCCTTGGAACAAAATACAATTATTCGTTAATGAGTTATCTTCATAACATATCTTGAGTAAACAAAAATAATGAAAGTTATATGGTACTATGATTTGACTCTGGCTACATCCTCTTCATTAGTTCTTTCCTAGGCATTCATCCCTTAAACAGAACAAAAAAATCACCATTCCCGATAACCTCCTGCCAGGAGGTAGATGACCTTCACTTTGTCATTGTGGGATGCAAAACGATTCCTTTACCTACATAACCTAGAAA
This sequence comes from Armigeres subalbatus, assembly GCF_024139115.2. Taxonomy (NCBI): domain Eukaryota; kingdom Metazoa; phylum Arthropoda; class Insecta; order Diptera; family Culicidae; genus Armigeres; species Armigeres subalbatus. Next base: position 42,642,364 of record NC_085141.1, on the reverse strand, counting down.
ACACTCAAGAGGCAAAAGAAAACCAAAAAATGTGAACGAAAAAAAACTTTACAGTTAAACCATAATTCAAATATTTGCAATTTCGAAAGTTTTCGAGTGCCCCGGCGGACAAGGCCATCGAGCACATCAAAACAGCACCTCATCATTGGGCAACCGAAGCAAAAAGTCAAAAAGGGATTCCATGCTCGCTCCGGTCCGGCTAGGTGCCATAAATTCTAGCCACACCGACCGACCGACCGAACTTATCCTTCCGAGGAACTTAACTCACCGGACGACAAGAGGAAGCGGAAAGAATCCGAAAAATGCGAAAGAGAGGTTTCCTTCCTCTTTGCGTTGGACCTTCTCCATGCTGGTTGGGCTTCTACACAAGAGATCTTCTGCGCTCGAAATGATTTATGATACGCTTCGCAGAAAAATTTGAATGAACAACAACAATAACACTGGGACTCGACTGAGGGATAAACTAACCACGCTACAGTGAAAAGAAGACGTGACGCGCTTACTGGCGATGACGAAGGATAAACAAAAGAATCTGACAGCTGTGATTGGCTGCGTACTTGTTGCATCATCGTCGTAATCATTCCACAGATCACGGATCGTGCAATTTCTCATTCCCTTTTGTCTTTTCTTCTCCGTTTCCCTGCAGGTGAAAAGCCGTTCAAATGCGAGCACGAAGGCTGCGATAGACGATTTGCTAATTCATCAGATAGGAAGAAACATTCACACGTTCATACATCTGATAAGCCGTATAACTGTCGTGTTAATGGTTGTGATAAATCTTACACTCATCCATCATCGCTGAGGAAACACATGAAGGTACGTTATAGTAATTCTTTTCTCCGTTTCGACTCGAATATTTCGTTCGTATTGGACGGTTGTAAATAAATTGTTTGTCGAGATTCTGAAGTGGCGATAGGGCGTTTCGCTTCACGGAAAGAGAGCTGATTTTCAACTCTTTCTGTATGTTGAAAGTTCCATCGCTCAAAAGACACTATGGCTAGCAAGCAAGGAGCACGGTCGTAATCGTTATTCATTTTGTTTCGCTCTGACAGGTCCACGGAAGTTTAGGAGAGAAGTCTCCTTCGCACAACTACGACAGTGACGGCGAGGAATCGAGCTCGGATAGCATCATAACAGGAGGAACGCAGACCCCGCCGTCGATCAGCCGGTTGCACGACAGCCATAGCTCAAGCAAGCTGGGCAGTGAATCGATCAATAACAATAACAATAGCAGCAACAATAATAACAACACGAAATCACCATCGACCAATCATCTGCTGTCACCGGTCGGAGGCGCCTCAACGACATCCTCCTCAACAACTAATAGTGCCCTCTCGCATCTAAGCCAAAACCAACATCACAACCTGCATCATCATTCGCATCACCAGCACTCCCACCACCATCACCTCCAGAACCATCCGAGTAGTCTGGGACCCCCTCAGCTGCAGCTCACTCCAGCCTCCTCCGTATCTCCACAAGCCACGGCCACCGCCTCATCGATGCTCGTTGGTCATCACAACCACCCGCTCCTCTATCACCATCCGCAGCACCACCCCAACGATTGGTACTCGCCAACGCCACCTTCCGGCCCGGACTCTATGAATCCGTTGAACCACTTCAGTCACCACCATCACCATCTGGTGCATCACGGTCCAACTACGGCCTATTGAGAGCAACTGTTGTTCGATGAGCTCTGTTTCAACTACTGAAACCATGGCGGCGCCACTAGGCTCCCCGTTCTATCCGCCATTTTGCTTTAATCATGACAGTTCACAAGCCCAAAAAACCCCCGCAGAAGCTCATTCATCAAATTTACTAACTTAAAACAAGGATACGTAACTTTAATAAGCAAAACCAAAAACCAAATGTAGCTGTTAGAGAACCAATAACTCAATCATCCACATTTTTTAAGCAGACGAATAATCGGCGAACGTAAAGAGTTAAGTCACACGTTGAAGATAGTCGTCAATATAGATAGAAATATCTACCATTTTGTGCCTGCTTGAACTCTCCCGCTCCCTTACACACAAACTCACCCAATTACAACTAGATCTGATCAAAGCCAAAATTTCGAGTGCGTGAAACAGAGAAGCATCCCGTTTTCATTTTTTCTAGGCAACAATTAATATATTGTAAGCGATAGTGTGAATAGCTCCCTGACAAAGAGAAATCTATTTCAATGATTAAAAAAAATCTGTGTGATACGGACCTTTCCAAGCAGGTCTCAATGTTCCCCTCGGGTATTTTCCTTCTCCTAAAACTAAACAAAAATTGTAAATAGACTAGCGAAATTGCATAAACACTGTACAGCTAAAACAAAAAGAGAGATGAAGTTGTGTAATTTTGACCAAGGCATGCAAGTTGACAGGTTTCCTTCGTCGTCGTTTCCCGCGTTCGGTGGCAGTGACAGGCGAAGCAAATGTTACTCGGTGTAGATATAGTTGTGAAACTCGATCAAGGGCAAACACGCTTGGTGCAGAAAGAAATTTTATGATTTTATCGTATATAATAATGTATTTATTTTTCTCATACGATTGGTTTGGTACTTAGAATTGAACCGAGGATGGTAGGTCCTAGTGATCGAAAGTAGGGCTGTATAGAATATGTTAGATTTGTGAAATTTTAGGTTACGGAGTGGCAAAACATGATGGATCATTTTTGGTTCAACGAATGACGTATATTATAGCATAGCAATTCATTTATTATCGGTAATATAAATATTTTAAACAATGTATGAAACTGGTTGTTTTTTTCTTACTCAGTATAATATCATTTTCAACAGCAAAATACACTGCAATCCAAATGAACAACAGTTTGTGCTCTCAACTTATTCTACGGAATGCTCGTAATCTTATTGGTAAGTAATATCACCGATAACAGCGATTTATGATAGAACAAATTTTATTGAAAATCCTGTGTTGAATTGAAGCTGGCCCACTGCTGCCATCTACTTAACTGATTGCGGAAGTATATACGGATGCAACTGATTAGTAACCATTAGTAACGCAGCCAATGCATTTGACAGTCACATTTGGGCTGCGTTTTTTTATAACAATAATCTTTGCGCCATCTTCAAACAATTTCCAAATTATGTACATTTGAATAAACGGTTTCGAATGTTTACGCACGTATCGGATGACATTCTAAATATCTTTTATCTGTGGTAATATGTCCTTTTTATGTTGATGCATTGATATATGTATCTATAACACGAGCTTCGTTGTTTTTCAATTCTAGTAGATCATACCGACGCTATGAAAATTCGAAGCCAAAACAAAAACATTACCAGAATCAATGCAATTAACAATCTGGTACCATCTCAAAATTGTAGACATTACTGTACCAAGTCGAGTAAAGTACGAGACACTGGAGACGACCTTACAGTTGAGGTCGAAATACGTATATGTAAAAGTAATACAACTTGTATTATGAATTGGAATTAAATGGAATTGTACTAAACACGTCTTATAATAGTGAAAACATTCCACTAAAAAGAGCTAAATAATTTTCTTGATTACCACGTGATTACCAGCCGCCACGTGGAGGATTGTGACGATAAATGATAACCCGTGCTATTTGTACTGCGGATAAATTTTTCACATCTTTCAGAGCATTGGAAAATGATCACGAAACTTGTCATTTTGTTGCAATGCACATTATAAGGGGATTGTTTTTGGTCGAATCTCATAAAGCCAATAACGTACCATGCGTCCGCTTCCTGTTTTTAGTATAGAAAGCATGGATACATTTTCATGGCTTGGTAGTCATATGGCTACTGCTTCTGCATCATACGCAGGAGGTCGTGGGTTCAATCCCAGGTCCGTTCCATACTTTGTACCTTTCTCTATATTTCTCATGTTCTAGCAATCGCTAGAACTGGAAATGGACTTCCATGCCGTTTCCATTAGGTATAGAAATAACCTTCAACTTGAGTATTCTAACAGTAATCTGCTAGAATTGGAAATGAACTATAGAGCTCGTTTCCTACATCCAATTAGAAATTCCATCAGGTGCCTTCTCCTATCTATCACATTGGCAGCTCGTTAACCAAGACGGACCTCTGCCTCTCGAACCTAACCCAAAAATTCCAGCAAATTCCGCATAAACTCGTGGCTAGTGCAGAGGTATATTCAGCTTGCAGTGGGCGAGTGATTGCATCATCATTTCCTCCCCTTCCATACATTGACTTGCATTCTGACGTGGCAGGCGCCAGTATGACCTAACAAATGAGATCACCAGTACTTGTACATTGAAGATGTGTGCTAGTCCTAAGCAAACATCTGTTGGTTCCCTGTGGTCATAATGGAGTAGCAACTACTAGCAGTCAATCAAGCACAAGCTCAAACTCAAGCTAGAAAGCATAGATGCATTTTCAAAGCACTTGCGCATTTTTCTTCATTTAGCCGAAATATGGCTCCACCCAACAACATTCCTCAAATACAGATACTCCAAATATCATGGTCCATGGCTGCACTTCGCCAACCACGCAGTCTGCGGAGGGTCCGCAAATGGTCCTCCACCTGATCGATCCACCTTGCCCGCTGTGCACCTCGCCTTCTTGTTCCTGTCGGATCATTGTCGAGAACCATTTTCACCGGATTACTGTCCGACATTCTGGCTACGTGCCCTGTCCACCGCAGTCTTCCGATTTTCGCGGTGTGAACGATGGATGGTTCTCCCAACAGCTGATGCAACTCGTGGTTCATTCGCCTCCTCCACGTACCGTCCGCCATCTGCACCCCACCATAGATGGTACGCAACACTTTCCTTTCAAAAACTCCCAGTGCGCGTTGGTCCTCCACGAACATCGTCCAGGTCTCGTGTCCTTAGAGAACTACCGGTGTTATAAGCGTTTTGTAGATAGTTAGTTTGGTACGGCGGCGAACTCTATTCGATCGGAGCGTCTTGCGGAGTCCAAAGTACGTACGATTTCCAGCCACTATGCGCCTCCGAATTTCTCTGCTGGTATCGTTATCGGCGGTCACCAGTGAGCCCAAGTACACGAATTCTGCAACCACCTCGATTTCGTCACCACCGATAGAAACTCGTGGTGGGTGGCTTACATTGACCTCTCTTGAGCCTCTTCCTATCATGTACTTTGTCTTCGACGTGTTGATGACTAGTCCAATCCGATTAGCTTCGCTTTTCAGTCTGATGTAGGCTTCCTCCATCATCTCAAAGTTACGTGCCATGATATCAATGTCGTCGGCGAAACCAAATAACTGGACGGACTTCGTGAAAATCGTACCACTCGTGTCAATCCCTGCCCTTCGTATTACTCCCTCCAAAGCGATGTTGAATAGCAGACACGAAAGTCCATCACCTTGCCGTAACCCTCTACGCGTTTCGAAGGGACTCGAGAATGCCCCTGAAACTCGAACTACGCACATCACCCGATCCATCGTCGCCTTGATCAACCGTATCAGTTTATCCGGAAATCCATTTTCGTGCATTAGCTGCCATAGCTGGTCCCGATCGATTGTATCATATGCGGCTTTGAAGTCGATAAATAGATGGTCTGTGGGCACGTTGTATTCGCGGCATTTCTGCAATACCTGACGTGTGGCGAACATCTGATCTGTGGTAGAGCGTTCACCCATAAATCCCGCCTGGTACTGCCCCACGAACTCTCTTGCGATTGGTGTTAGTCGGCGGCATAAAATTTGGGTGAGTACCTTGTAGGCGGCGTTCAGCAATCTGATTGCGCGGTAGTTGCTACAATCCAGCTTATCGCCCTTTCTGTAGATGGGACACACGACACCTTCCATCCACTCCTGCGGCAGAACCTCATCCTCCCAAACCTTGGTTATCACCCAGTGCAGCGCTCTAGCCAGTGTTTCACCACCGTGTTTAAATAGCTCTCCTGGTAGTTGGTCAACTCCAGGGGCTTTGTTGTTTTTCAGCCGGCCGATCTCCTCCTGGATTTCCTGGAGATTTGGAGCCGGAAGTCGCATGTCCTGCGCGCGTGCTCCTAGGTTCATTACCATACCGCCACCGTTGTCTGCCATATCGCCATTCAGGTGTTCTTCGTAGTGCTGCCGCCACCTTTGGATCACCTCACGCTCGTTTGTAAGAAGGTTCCCGTTTATGTCCTTGCACATATCGGGCTGTGGCACGTGGCCCTTACGTGAACGGTTCAACTTCTCATAGAACTTGCGTGCGTTATTAGCGCTGTACAGTTCCTCCGTCTCTTCACGATCTCGATCATCCTGCTGGCGCTTTTTCCTCCGGAAAATCGAGTTTTGTCTGTTCCGCGCCCGTTTGTATCGTGCCTCGTTCGCCCTCGTGCGGTGTTACAGCAATCTCGCCCATGCTGCATTCTTCTCCTCAACTAACTGCTCACATTTGCCGTCATACCAGTCGTTTCTCTGATCCGGAGCCACCGTGCCTAGTGCGGCGGCTGCGGTGCTTCCAATGGCGGATCGAATATCTCTCCAGCCATCTTCAAGAGACGCTGCGCCTAGCTGCTCTTCCGTTGGAAGTGCCACTTCCAGCTGCTGCGCGTATTCTTGGGCTAGTCTACCGTCTTGCAGCCGCCCAATGTTTAGCCGCGGCGGACGACTCCGAAGCGTGTTGATCACCGTCGAGAGTTTTGAGCGCAGGCATACTGCAACGAGGTAGTGGTCGGATTCAATATTCGCACTGCGGTAAGTGCGTACGTTCGTGATGTCGGAGAAGAATTTACCGCCGATTAGAACGTGGTCGATTTGGTTTTCCGTCACTTGATTAGGTGATTTTCATGTGGCCTTGTGGATATTCTTGCGGGGGAAGAAAGTGCTTCGGACTACCATTCCGCGGGAGGCTGCAAAGTTTATGCATCGTTGGCCGTTGTCGTTCGATACGGTATGCAGACTATCCGGTCCGTTGACCGGTCTATACATTTCGTCCCTTCCTACCTGAGCGTTCATGTGACCGATGACGATTTTGACGTCCCGCAGTGGGCATCCATCGTATGTCTGCTCCAGCTGCGCATAGAACGCTTCTTTCTCGTCGTCGGATCTCCCTTCGTGTGGGCAGTGCACGTTGATGATGCTATAGTTGAAGAAACGGCCTTTTATCCTCAGCTTACACATCCTTGCGTTGATTGGCTGCCACCCAATCACGCGTTGGCGCATCTTTCCCAGCACTATGAAGCCGGTTCCCAGCTCGTTGGTGGTGCCACAGCTTTGGTAGAAGGTAGCTGCTCGATGCCCGCTTTTCCACACTTTCTGTCCTGTCCAGCAGATTTCCTGCAGCGCTACGACATCGAAGTTGCGGGATGTAATTCATCGTAGATTATCCTGTCGCAACCTGCGAAGCCTAGCGACTTGCAGTTCCATGTTCCAAGCTTCCAATCGTGATCCTTTATTCGTCGCCTAGGTCGTTGCCGATTGTATCGATTCGTATTATCTTCTATGTCGTTCGTAATAGTTGTTTTAAAGGCGGCTTCTTGGGCCTGCGCAAACCTCCTGTCTCGTCGGAGGGCCGTCGTGTCAGGGCTGTTTAGCGTCCCACCTAACACCAGGACTTGGGCTTGTGCGCTTTGAGCGGCACACGGTCGCTTTGGCGGAGCCTACTTGCGGATACATGCAGCTTTTTATAGAGGTTTAACAGGGCCCACTGTCAAACCCCACCACATCCTAGGCAGGCGCCACAACTCGCAGATGGCCTGGGGAGGGATTGTCAAGCCCTTGGACATAGTCCCTGCTGCCCCCCAGTTGCAAGTTGTACTACCGGAATTTATGAAGGATCATCTGCAAACTAAACCTGCTTGGTATTCGCCAACGAAGGACTCTTCAAGCGATCTCACACTCTAGTCTGTGGCCTTTCTTATAGTTTGGAGAATGCTCACTCAATTCTTGCAAAATTAATATATAGAATGTTATTCGACGCGAATGTTATTTTTCAGTCAGCACTGCGGAACACTTTTCGAAACACTCTCTCATGCGGATCAGAAGCTATTTTTTTTTTCGAACAAATCGTTTTCTCCTAACGACTGAATGATTGGCGCAAACATTTTTTCAATATGTATTCTCGACCTTATTCCACTACGACTCTACGACCTATTATTTTCAGGCACTTATCCTTAACCAGATCGGACTATGGACTCGGAAGCTATGCCCAAAATACTATTTTTATAACTCACGAGAAATGCTCCATCACCTCTTGGTGGATTAATCTGGGTTTTTAGTAGACTACGACGTTTGTAAGTAATAATTTCCCGAATCTCGGTAAAAAATTATGTTGATTATTTTGATGTTTACTTATTTTTCCTGAACAAATAATTAAATCCGTAAATTGCTGAACAGCACAAAAAGTCCGTAGAAATTTATACAGCGCTATCAGTGAAAAATGAAAATTTACGGACTAGCCTTTAAAAAATATTAAACGCGGCTGTAGAGTTTCTCGCTCTTGTTTTTGATAAGCTACGCCTTTGAGCTAAAAATCCATCTGCGAATTATTTCCCTCGTACTGGTTGAAGACGCGTTTTCAAAAGTGAACTTTTTTGTGGTTTACAATGTTTTACAAAACTCAGCCACAGATCGCACAGCTGTGTAAAACAAGTTTGAATGAATCATGAGAACCGGTGCCATTGCAACTTTTTAAAATAATTTATCATGAAGCATATAGCTTCCCGAATTATTGTATTGAACATCTTTTATATTATACTACATATGCTGATGATGATAACAAGTGAGAGATTTTCTTTTATTCAATCTTTGCCTGACATTGATAAATTAAAATCTGCCAAAATCTGTCTTTATTTCTCCATACTTTTATTTTATGCAAATAAACATTAATTAAATATACGTCCAGTCAATAAAATACTCGCACATTACTTATGTCGCTGGATCGGGGACATGTGAAAAGGATGTGCTCAGCCGTTTCTGTCACGTCTGGGCATTGCGGACAGGCGGGAGAAGCCGCGTGTCCGAACCTGTGTAGGTGCTACTTGTAGCATCCGTGGCCTGTTAAGAACTGGGTCAAGCCAAAGTTTAGCTCTCCATGAGGTCTGCTAATCCATGCCGACACACTTGGGACTAGGCGATGGGTTCACCTTCCCTTAGCCGTGTTGTCCCACTCTTTCTGCCATTTGGCTACCGTTGCCGCCTTGATATTCCTTCGAGCGTTATCGGTGCCCTGGGGGCGTAGCACTCGTCGTTTTTCTCCACCACCAGGTTGATAGGCATCATACCCGCGAGTACACATGCCGCTTCACGAGATACGGAGCAATATGCGCTGATGACTCTCAGGCACATTAGCCAATGAGTACTCTTCAGCTTTCGCACGTTGCAGTTTACGCTCAACACCGATCCTCAAGCTGGACCTCCGTATCGTAGTATTGAAACCGTAACGCTTGCCAGTAGCCTGCGCTTGCTGGAGCACGCCCTAGAGCTGTTCGCTATCATCCTCGATAGTGCCGCTATCGCCGTCGACGCGTGCTTGCAGGCGTAGTCGACGTGACGTTCCACAGCAATGGACCCAAAATTGATCCCTGTGGGACACCTAACGTGATGGGGGCGCTAGCCAAGCCTTCGTCTGTCTCGTAGATCAATACTCGATTCTGAAAGTAGCTTCCCAGAATCTTGTACAGCCCTACCAGCACTCTCAGCCGAAGCAACGAGTTCGCGATCTCCATCCCGCACCGCTTGCATTCGATGGCGACCTTTGCAGTGTCAACCACCAATTTAATGTCACCCAGAGTAGACCTTCCTCTCCGAAAGTCGAATTGCTCGCTCGATAATCCTCCTACCTCCTCCACGTACGGCGACAGCCTGTTCAGGTTCTACTTCTCTAGTAGCTTCCCTACCGTGTCTATTAAACAGATTGGTCTGTACGCTGAGCGGTCTCCTGGTGGCTTACCAGGTTTTGGTAACAGGACCAAACGCTGTCTCTTCCATATATCCGGGAATGTTATCTCGTCCAGGCACCTGCGCATGGCTAACCTGAACATGTCCGGATTAGTCATTATGGCTGCCTTTCAACGCGATGTTCGGAATCCCGTCCGGACCAGGTGATTTACTCGGGTCGAGAGACTTTGCCACCGTCATTAGCTCCTCGTCACCCTCGCCACTGCTTCGTCATTTGCTCCTACCCTCGCTGCTGGCGGCCAATGGCTTGGGCCGTGGTGCGGGAACAGTACTTCGATTATCGTATTCAGCCTCGTTGGACATCGCTCGGGAGGTGCCAGTGCTCCTCTTGTTTTGGCCACTATATAGGCATCTCATGGGTTCGAGTTAGCGCTACAATTAAGTGGTGGAATTAAATGGGATCGTACAAACTCATCTTATGACAAGTGAATTAACTTTGATTGAACTGAACCTGAGTTGCGTGCTCTTGCCTACGCAATGCGGTCGAGTCTGAGCATGACGACCGACTGGCAAATAGCTGACACAACCTCACTTGATCAGTACAGTTGCTGATAAAGAATGTGTACAGCCGCCAGACATTCTAAATACTCACGCTCCTCTAATGTGAACGTGTACTATACACATGTGGGAGGGTTGGCTTGAAAAATGGATTGCGAGTGATTTGACTATGCGTCCAATTTGGGAATCTCGAGCTCGTTCAGTAGCCGCAAGGTTGCGAAGGCCGACGGATGTCCTTCGTAGCTTAGTTGGTTAAAGCACCAGTCTAGCGTACTGTAGGGTCATGGGTTCGAGTCCCATCGAAGGGAAAGTGGTTACCTCCAATACATTTTCCAAATCAATATCTTCCACATAACGTACATATTCACATATGAGTTTTCACAACATTGTAAATCAAAAATGATTGTTTGTAAATTGAAGACATCATCCCGCAGCATGAACGACCTCGGGATATTTTGGATGGCCTAAAAGTCAATGTGGGTGATTTCTTTGATTATAGATAAGTTAACTAAAACTGTGCTGTAAATATAGTTTAACGGAATCAACTATCGACTGTTCTCAGCAAATCATTCAACAACACATCGCAAAAATGCCAATTAGTCATCGCAACAGCTATCGGAGGAACATCCGCTCGTTTTGCATCCCCATTTCAACGGCTTTGATTGATCGTAAACTATACCGAACACAAACATTCGAACGGCAATACAGTCCCTCACAATAATGATATGCCACGACGAGATGACAGAAATTGAATCAGAACCCGCTCCTCCAGCTGAGGGAGTTTTATTCGCCGCTGCTCTGAAGATGACTTTTTCCTCAATGAAAGCGCACTTTCCGCTCTCCGTTCAACGATGACAACCACCGCGAGAATCGTTGGTCGACGGCGATTACGATTCGCGTTCTTTCTGCCATTTGTCGAAATGTTTACTGTCCATGATATTGTAGAACCTTTCTATAGAAATTGCTGAAAAAGATTTTTGATTGATAGATTGTTGAAGAGCCTGCGTGGGCAAGGTATTTTTTTTCACAAAGTTTGAAATGTGGCGAATAATAAATTAGAGTAATTAATTCTTTCAATATCATACATCTGCCATGGGAAAAATTATTTCTATTCACCCAATTTTCCGGGACTTTTATCGTTTCTATTGCAAAACATTGTAAGATTATGAATTATATCCCTAATTCCGGACTATTGCTAATTGGCAGTGTGATATGGTTTATGACAAATTTATACCTTATCGAGGGCTGTTACTTTACCTGTTCAGACAGATGAACTGTTCAAAACGGCGGTGACGGTGGCGGCGGGTGATGCTGAAACTGGTTATGACAAGTATAATTTTCATAAATAATATTTTACTATTCGCGTTTATGCTAATGCTGGCTGGTCGCATTCGTTTCGTTCTGGGTCAGGTGGAGTCTGGTTGGCTGTCTAACTAGTAAGGTGCCCTGATCCTCGTCAGTCAGTCAGTTGGATTGGTTGGACCGTCATCCCGCGGTATATGTACAATCGTGTGTTTCGCTTTGAGTCGCGAAAATGCTGTGCGCGGATTCGTTTTAATGTAGGAAGGGAATAAGGAAAGACCTTTATCCCGCGTGCACTACACGGTTTCTGCTATATTGCGGCTTGGTTATGAATGATGGCAGAAATTATGGAGAATCATTTATAGCGGACAAATTGAATGGTGATTGGGAATAGGAAGGTGTTCACTATAAAAGGCATATGACATGACGGGTAACGATACGATTGACTTGGATGGGGTTCGATAAAATAATGTTTGAATGGCGCTCAGTGAAATATCTGCGACAGAAAAGATATTGTATTTATAATTAAACTTTGAAGGTTAGATTAGTTCTTTTTGTAATAAAGATGAAAAATAAATTAAGGAATATTAAATGAACCATCTATACGTCTATCATCCAATCTTTTTTTTATAGATTCTTCACTTTTTTGGAATAAGGGTTAAGTGAACTCTATAATCGGATATCTGAGAAGTTAATTCTTGTATTGTGGGAATGGGACATCTTTACCCGACCTACTAAGATCCTGTTGCTATTACTAATTTGTAATAACTTTTTCAACGGTTATTTACAATTCGGATTTTATTATTAACATGTTATGCTCAAAGGATCCTAGAACTTTGTCAAACAGATCGTTGTTCTAAATATAAAGAACACAAATTGGTACTTGGGATTAGTACCTTTTCCTATATAGTAGCAGTTGTATACCTCGCCACGTCCTTACACTCACGGAAGGAAGGGATGGTATGTTAGATCAACATCTACTAGTAAAGATGCATGTTATCTTCATAGATGTCTCGGGAAGGAAAGTTTGTGTAAGTGGCTAAGGTAAATAATAGGGAGCTCTGCAGCAACAAAACAGCATTAGCGAGTTGAAAGACCGCGCTAGCGAGCGGGTCGACATACTGCGCTGTTGTGCATGTCAGAGGACCGTGTTGGAAGACCGCGCTGCTATGCGGGTCGTTAGACCGCGTTGCTAAGCGGGACAGAAACTTCGCTGCAGAGAAGGAAGATTGCGTAGCTGAGCGAGTTGGAAGACCGCGCTGAACAAAGTTTAACTTGTTTCAATAAAATAGGACACAAGATCCTAGAAGATACAGAAACAAATGAGCAAATTGCATCGAAGTGAATTAATCAAATCGCGCAAAATAGAAATTACAAAGGATGAGAATGGCTGGCCCAGACTAAATTGTTATTATCATAATCGTCTCTTTCTTTGTGCTAGAGACTAGAAACATTAGCAGACAAGCACCCATTGTGAGTACCCACTCCACGGCTCATCCTTGCAGCAGGCGTTGACTTCTCCTCTTTCGCCTTTCATCCATCGTACAGGTAAGATGTGCCAGAGCGCACAAATCAGAGCGGTCCCTTTTTCGATAATTATTAGATACTCACAGGTCCGATTCCACCGCGTGCAGCCAGCGTGTTCGTGGCTTTCTACGAAGTCGCCGGCCCCTATTTGATTCTCTGTTGAATATTGTTTTCGCTATTCTTTTTTCCGATATTCGCACTAAGTGACCAGCCCACTGAAGTCTGCCGTATTTTATACGATTCACAATATTTTCTTCTTTGTATACTTGATACAGCTCATGATTCATGCGTCTGCGTCACACACCATTTTCTAGTTTCCCTTCGAGTATTGTACGCAGCACTTTTCGCTCGAAAACCCCGAAAGCTCTCCGGTCAGCCTCTTTTGTTGTTCATGCTTCATGTCCATAAAGGGCCACTGATAGAATCAGAGTTTTGTATTGAGCAAATTTAGTTTCCGCCTGCATGTTGCAGGACCTAAGCTGGTTACGTAATCATGCGCAGCAGCAATGCGTATTTTCATTTCACGGGAAACGTCATTGTCACATGTCACAAGCTTTCCAAGATAAACAAATTCTTCAACAACTTCAAACTCATCCCCATCAAGCACTACCTCTGCACCAACATCACTAGGCTTCCTCTATCCCTACCTGCCACCATGTATTTTGGCTTGGTAGAGCTAATGGTTAAGCCTATCCTCGCCGCCTCTTTCTTCAATGGGACAAAAGCCTCCACTACTGCTCTGCGATCGATTCCAATAAGGTCCATGTCGTCCGCAAAACCCAGGAGCATATGCGACGGTGTGATGCTAGTGCCGTTCCTCTGCACGCCAGATCTTCTAATAGCGCCTTCGAGTGCAATGTTGAACAATAAGTTCGAAAGTGCATCACCTTGCTTCAATCCGTCTAAGGTCACAAACGAGGTTGACACTTCGTCTACAATCCGAATACTTGATTTCGAGCCATCCAGCGTTGCACGTATCAGTCTAATCAGTTTCGCCAGAAAACCATGTTCGGACATTATCTGCCACAGCTCATTTCTCTTTACTGAATCGTACGCTGCTTTGAAAACAGATGGTGAGTCCGCAAGTTGTACTCCCGGAATTTATCAAGGATCATCCACAGGCTAAACATCTGATCCGTCGTTGATCGGCCCTCGCGAAAACCTGCCTGGTATTCGCCGACGAAGGACTCCGCAAGCGGTCTCAGTCTGTTCAACAGGATACGTGACAAGATTTTGTACTCCGAGTTCAGAAGGATAATCCCTCTATGTAATTGGCACACTTTAGTCTGTGCCCTTTCTTATAGATATGTATTAGTATTAGAATGATGAAAAATCTCCCATACTCCATACAATAAGAACATATAATATGAATCAGATCATTTCATAAACGGAATAAAGAGAGGTTGTTATGATTTAAAGAGGATGTACTTTTTTTTTCCGTGCTCCCGTTATATTCGCCAAATAAGGAAAAAGTTTTAATTTTATGATTTACCATCTGAAAAACAGTTGCACATCCAAGAGAATTTTTTTTCGAGCATCACGGACGACAACAAGTGAACCGATCCTGTTATTGGAATGCTTTGGAATGCGCAACGTCTGTTGCTGAAAAGGAAACATATCAGAACGAATGAACCATCACCATATAATAACTGTCAAAGGTTGAGTAAAGTGCCCTGCGGTGTTTTGCTGGTTCTATCACAAACGCCCGAATGACACTCGCCCGAATTCCATTCGCCCGAATAGACCAAACGCCCGAAAAGACCATTCGCCTGAATGGACCATTCGCCCGAAAAGACCATTCGCCCGAATAGACTATATGCCCGAATAAACTCTTTATCTTACTTGATGAAAAGATTTTTTGAGACTAATAAAAAGAAATAATATATTTGATTTCCTACTTAGCTCATATTTTGTTGTACACGTCTCATTAGAGTGGGGCGCAGTTGTATGGGAAAACGAAAACTTCGTCCGATCAAGTGAGATCAAGGTTTTTCTGAATCGTTTTGGGACCCAAATCAACTGTGCAAAATATGGGCTCGATAGGCTGTGACCTCGCATGCCGCATCGCGTTTTAAGTTTACATGGAGATTAGTATGGGAAAACGTTCTTTTTTACATTTTTGCTCATAGCGGCTTCAATTTATCATCAATCACGTGACTCAATACGTTAGCATATAGCCTGGAAGATGCCGAAAGACTTTGCCGAAGAAGGTACGCAGCTGGAAGGTCTGCAAAAAAAGTTATTACGTTTCGAAAATTGATTGTTTAAACCATATGCAAGAAATCAATGTTTCTGCCAGCACTACCGGACAACCTGTAATTGTCAGAGGGCAAAACCCATTTTCCTTCCAGTCGAAATTTTTACTTTGTGAAATCATTCCGAATATCTCCCATTGACTCCAAAGTCCTATAAAATCAATAATTTTGAAATAACACTCAGTTAAATTATTGCTCCACGTAGTTCGGCAGTGCTGGCAGAATAAATGATTTTTTGCATATGGTTTGAACACTCAATCTTCGAAGCGTTATAACTTTTTTCGTGGACGTTCCAGCAACGTGTCTTCATTCATTTATTTCATTTTTATTGCTTTCCATTAACTTAAGACAATGTCTTTTATGTTTAAGATTTATGATGATAACATGATGTGCGTCGTTTAGAAGATTTGAAAATAAGTTACTTCTTTGATTGACTTTACATTGATCTTAACAGGATCAATTCACTAGCTGATAAACTACTTTCTTGAATGCTGATATCGAAACGAGATTTTGTACACTTGATTGTAAACTCTTCCAATTATAAATACTTCTGACAAAAAAGAACGCGAGTAGTATGCCGTCCTAGATCTCGGCATTAAAAACTTTATACCTCTTTGACTTCTCAAACGAACTAGTTTTGAATGTAGGTATTGAGGACCTTTTTCCGTTACAAGAGAATGAAATAAAAGCAAGGATCTTACTTGAGAGAAATCGTTCCATGAGCAGCCAATCAACGAACTTTGCAGATGCGAAACCCGAGCATATCGATTTAAGCCATATACGTACCTTATGCAACAGTTTAAAGCTACTTTAAGTTTATTTAAAACAGTTATGGATGCTTGGGAGGTAATGAAATCACAGAATAGGAAATGAGGGTAAATCAAGCTCTTGAATAATTTTAATCTCGTGTCTTTTCGTAAGAAATAAGCATTATAACGCAAAGTGCGCAGCACCGAATAAATTTTTCCGCATTGTTTCAAAATGAAAGTGTTCCATTCAAAGCTATGTTCAACAGTCACACCGAGACTAACGACTCTATCAGAGTAAAAATAGGAGCATTATTGAGATATATTTCTGGTTTACCATAGTTCCAATTTTGGCGTGTGATAAAACAAGCTTGTGATTTACCAGCATTAAGCGTCAATGAATTTTCAGAAGCCCACAAAGCAACTTTTGAAAGATTTTCATTGATCAATCTAGCAGCGGTCTCACTAGTCAAACCAGATACATCCACATACATTTGCACATCATCCGCAAATAAATGAATCTGACACCCGTTTATTCTCAGCGGCAGATCATTAATGTACATGGAGAAGAGCAAAGGACCCATTACCGACCCTTGGGGAACCCCTGAAACTATCGCCAAGTAATCGGAAAAAGAGTCGTTGACAAAAACAGTTTGAGTTCTATTAGTCAAATAAGAACGAATGAGAGAAACAGCATCAAAAGAAAAACCAAAGTTTTTCTGGAGTTTAGAACATAATATATCATGCGAGATCGTGTCGAATGCCTTGGAAAAATCGAGTAATAAAAGAACAACAGAACCAGCTTTATCCAAAACCACCCCTATGTCGTCAACCACTTTTATCATCGCCGTTTTAATGCTATGCCCTTTGCGATATCCTGATTGGTATTGAGTTAAAAGATGGTTTTCAGAAAGATGATTTGTAATTTGAATTTTTAGCAACCGCTCAAAAGCTTTAGATGTTGCACTTAAAATGCTTATAGGTCTAAGATTCTCTAATGAGTTACTGTTGGATTTTTTCTTAATTGGTATTATTTTTGAACATTTCCATGCATTAGGATATATCCCACTTCTAATAATACTGTTGTAGAGATGCTTTAACGGCTTAAGTAGCAGTGGAATAATCATTTTAATAAATTTAATGGGTATATCATCAAGTCCCACAGCATTCGACTTAACATCATGAATTGCGTTCACAATTTGATACTCTTCGACATCATTGAATCGAAAATAAGACGTACATGTACTACCATCGTCAGAGGCATTAGTATGCGAGTTTTAACTAAAACATCTAGAAAAGTGAATGTTGATTTCATCTGGATTTGTGCTTGTGAAAGCTGTCTCTTGATTTAGTAATGTTTAATGAGTTTAATTTTTCCAGAGATCCTTGACAGTAGAAGACTGAGATATTTTAGTGTTCCAGTAACTTTTCTTTGCACTCAAAATCATTGAGGTAACATTATTTCGTAGTATTTTATAGGCTGCATGATCTTCTGCATTTTTAGTCAATTTCCATTTTCGAAAGGCTAAATCACGATCGACTAATGCCCTAGAGATTGATGAATTAAACCATGGGTTGTGTTTTCGCTTAATAGTCTTGGTTTGAATGGGGATAACACTGTCACATATTCGTTTAACATGATAATTGAAAAAGTTAAGTAATAAATCTGGATGGTTGATTAGATAAAACTCTTCCCAATTGATTTGATTGAACAGATGAATCGCTAAGCCAGGATCAAAACTTCTGTAGTTTCTAAAACTAACTTGCTGTACGGATTGAACGATATCTACATCTAAGGAGGCAAATAGTAAATCATGATTTGACATGAAGGGTGCATCGATCTGGTTGAAACGTAGAACAGAATGTTTTTTATTAGTTAGCATAAGGTCTATTTGCGATGAACCTGTACGGTGGAAATGGGTTGGAACATTTCCTAAAGACGAAAATGATAAATTTTCCATAAACGAATTAAATTGCTTTGTTTTTCACTCGACGAGTTTAAGACATTAGTATTAAAATCGCCCATCAGTAAAATGTGATCAAATTGTAACTCAAAGTTAGAAAACTTCTCCGCCAGTAGCTGTGAACAATCAAACTCTGGTGGATTATAAAAACAGCATAGTAGTATTTTTTGACTATTAATTTTAAGTTCTAGAAAAATATATTCGGTCTCACTTTGAACGTAGTTAGATTTTTCGATTACCCTAAAATGGAAATGTTTTTTCATGTAAACAATTATACCCCCACCTAGTCGTCCAATTCGATCATTTCTTATAGTGGTATAACCATCAATATATAAAATATCGTCTGAAATCTTATCGTTCAGCCATGACTCTGAAATACATATCACATCGACGTTAGATACAGCAGTTATTTTTCGTAGCTCATCAAGTTTCGACATCCTCCTAGCGCAGATACTTTGGCTGTTCATACAACAAACAGAGAGCTTATTTTTAACAAAGGCAGATCTCATGACGATACCTTGCGTACTCAATTTTCAGAAGTATTTACATTCGCACGATTTGCCATTATGACAATTACAACTTGCAGAGGCTAAACCGATACACAAATCCAACAGTTTAAAAGAAAGTAAAAACTCAGTGCTTTACGACAAAATAATATTCGAATTCAAGAACTACTAACAAAAGAAAATCTTATCTCTATGACGCATACAGCAATAATTAACACAATGTTACTCAGCGAAAAAAAACAATTATCCGATTGCGATACTCAAAGCTAGTTCCATCAGCAGCACAGCAACAGAGTAGCACCAACAGCAACAGCCCAATACCCACACAGCAACAGCCCCAAAACTTTCAGGAGTGGAATCATGGATATCTAAAAGGAATGGAATGGAAGGACGGAGATAGCGATAATAGGAAAGGTTAAAAGTTGAAGCAGTCATTCGAACCGCAGCAGCTCTTCCATGGATTTCACGACGATGTTTTCTTCACTGCTAGGCTCCCGGACGAAAATCATGCCTCCACGTGAAAACACGTATGCCAATTTTCCATTCGTCTTCAACTCGATGGCCTTCGATTTGATTTTCCTTGCGATTGGAGTCAAATTCTCATTGATGTACACTCGCTTGTTAGACTGGAACCCGATTTGCGCTAAACTTAGGGATCGCACCGCTAGATATTTAGAGAAGAAATCATTGCGCTGATTCGTTATAGCAAATTGCACCAGAATGAGGCAATTGCTACCGGCTTTGAGTGGTATCCTAGTCAATCGTCGAATGTCGACCAGAGGTATTGCGTTGTCAGCATATCCCATAGCCAAACACCAACAGCGAAAATAATTGATCAGATCTTCTCCTGTGGTATACGGTACCCCGCTGATTATGAGATCATCTAGTAACTGCGATCGAGCAATGGTCTCGGCGTTTCCTCCCAGTTCAGATTCCACTTTTCGAAGTCTACGGTTAACATCGGATAGTTCGGTTTTGATGTCCTCAAGTCCCTTCGACAGTTGATCATGAAGCTGAGTCTCAAGTTTATCCATTCGATCCTGCATGATTTTGTTTTGGCTTGTGATCATGCGAGCTATCTCATTGTTCGTTACCTCAGACGATGGTGAGTTGGACGTCTCATCTGGCTTTGCTCGCTTCGTATTGTTGGAATGAGGCATCGCGTTAGTTTTGCTTCTTGTCCACAGTTGATACGACATACACAAACTATTGGAGCTGTCAATCACAATATCACGATTCCGAGTACTTTAGGAGATGCCAAACAATATTTGATGAATTATTTTCACTAGAGCGGATTGCAGCGACTGTTTTATTGATTCACAATAAGTGGGCGATTATTGGGCGTAAAAATCAAGCGTTAATTATTAACTGATATGCACCACACTAAATCCACTACCACTTCATTGTACCACAGTACTCAGTCTTCTTTAGCAAAGTTTTTCGGCATCCTTTGGGTTAAACTTAATCACAATGTGCTACTCGGTTTACGATGAACTGAAACCTCTAGTACTAGAAATGCAAAAATATACGTTCTCCCATACTAATTTCCATACAAACTTCAAACGCAATGCGGAAAGCGAGGAAGCAACCAATCGGTCCCAAATTCTGCACAGTTGTTCAGGACCCAGAATGGCTTCGAAAAACCATTGATTTGAAAAAATGACCATGACGCCCCACTCTAACGTCTCATGTACATGTATTTAAATAATCATTTCGTTTACCGTAATCCGGGGTATCATTGATCAATTTTTTCAATGTTTTGTAAATATTTCCTCCGTAAATTAAATGATTGCTTTTTTCATATTTTTAAAACGAGTACTGCTACGTGTAGAACGTTTGAGGCTATTGTTCTTGATTATTTGATAATTATAAAATTGTTTTAAAAATCTGTTTTGTCTAGTTTTTCGAATTTCCAATTTGGGGTAACTTTGATCATCAATCATTTCACTTTGTTACGTCTATAAAGCAAGCGTTTGTAAACGCCTTAAGGTAAACAATTACTTTTGAAATCCTTATACTGAGGCGAAGCGTATTGATTGTTTCAGGTAAGGCATCATGACCGCTAGGTGAATTATCTGGTTTTCAACAATAAAAATCAAAATTTTGAAACAAAAATATGGATAAACAAAGAAAATAAGATTACTTATCACCCAATTGTAGGTACGATCTCAATTTTTTGTTATTATGCTTGTTTTGAGTGCTTTTTGGCAGCTTACTGTGAGTTAACAAAATGATGTTGATTTTATTTTTCAAACTATGGCAAAAATTAAATGCAAATTCTAGTGGAGATTATATTATTCGGTAGCAAATTTAGTCAAGATTAAAATACCTAACTCATAATAAGTAATCGTAATAACAGAAAGTAATACTTTATTCATCTTTTGAAAATGGTTCAACTGATCAATGTTACCCCGCTGATCAATGTTCCCCCGGATTACGGTATGTGTGAAATAATAAGAAAAATAACGACGTTATGTAGGGGGAATGACGGCTTTGGCAGGTTTTGTTCTATTATTGTCAGGGGGATTTTTTTTTATGACTGATTATGCTCAAATTTGGCCTAAACATTCTTTGCATATCAAAGAATATTGTGGCCAAATTTCATAAAATTCGGTCGACAAAAATCCCCTGTCAATAATAGAACAAAACCTGCCAAAGCCGTCTTTTCCCCTACTTTCTTTTTCATTATATTAAAATAATGACTTGATTTTCTTTATATACGTATGCATAAGCTTCACACCTCGGGAATTTGATCCGCAGATTTTTTCGCCTGGGCACAGAGACCAAAATCCGGCGGAAAACTTTCCCGATGTGTAGAGCCCCATTTAACATTGATTATAAATAAAAGCTACTCATCACTGTCTTGCAATCCATTCACATAGAAAAAAAGTCAGTTAGTTAATCACTTAGCATTGTTGAGAGAATCAGATATTAAAATAAGTTTTATGTATGCTGGTCACTTCTACCGGTCCACAAACATCCTGAAATGAATTAAAACCTGAATAATTAGAGCTGTAGCGAAAAATTACGTTGCAATGGTATTCATTTAAACTAGAGTCCTATAATACTAATGACACACTGGTGGTATTCGTACCATGGTACAAGTTGTACCACTAGTGTGTCACCTTGTACCATGCTGGTACAACGTGGAAAACCATGGTACAATATGTACTAGGGTATATAACCGTGGTACTTGTACCATCAGTGTGTCTTTAGTATAAGAAGAGTAACGTCATGTACCACGTTTGACAGGTCTCCTGCTCGTTTGGAACGCGCATTTGTATGGAACTGACAGACGATTCTGTTCCAATTTCTGACACTTGACGACACTGTTATTATAGTCACTGTAATTTAAACCAATCGTCAAAAATAAGAGGCGAAATTAGGGATTCACCCCTCTTTTCTTCATACATTATTCTTTCTAAATGTATTGAAGACATGATTTCTTCCTTCAGTATTAAGGTTCAAGCAAGGTCCTCATGCAAAACTTCAGATTGGCCCTTGGCCACCGGAGATGTTCCGGGTTTTTCGAGGGTATGTCAAAAATGCATTTTTTCTTCTGCTTGTCATTTTATGTGACGTTTACTCGCATCATGTTTTATGGTTTCCCCAGAAACTAGAACTAATATGCTGACCAATGCTGGCTGCAGGTCAAAAATCCGTTAGGTATAAGCGGAGATATGGCTTTTTTCGTGAAAACGGTACGGGATGGGCCATACACCCTGAACAAATGTCACTTTCGCAGAACACCCGGAATCCGTTACAAATTGACCAGAGAGTCTTACAGTCCTTAAAATGTATTTTAATAAAGATCCTATATTCATTGTCTTTGGAAAACATGAATTTTGACACCCATATATACATGGTTCCAGATGGTGCTAAAACCGGCTGATGCGATTCGATCAAAAAACCCAAAAATACACAAATCAGCTCCTAATAATTCAGCCGAAAATTATATAAAAGTTCATTTAATCATCATGCAATGTTCTGTGAAATTGTTCTGTAGCATACCAACTGCCGTTTTTGCAATTCTGAGGTCAATCGAGCAATCAGAACCAATTTCCAGATCGAATGAGTGACGGAGGTGTATTTTCCTATACATTTTGGCTGAAATCCCCATACAAACTTCAAATCAAATGCGCCAGCTTATGCAACAAGCGATTGAGCTGAAATTTTCAGAGATTGATTTTCTCACCCAAAGACACAATTCTGGGGGGTGCCCCGTGGAATTCGACAACATTTTTTCTCCCCATAGTAATCTGGGCCATTCAATTCAACTACTTTATTGTACCTTTGACAGACACTTACTTCGACCTCAACAGTAAGGTCGTCTTCAGTGTCTCGTACTTGCCTCGACTTGACGAGTATGACGATATCACTAATCCACACTTTCGCTCCAAATGGCTTACCGTTACGGCACCACTTCCAAGTGATTGAATATCGCACAAAATACATAAGTAATAATATAATGAGAGATCGATGAAGACGTATCCTTCTGTCTATTGCAAGATGCACTTTATACTTATAACCATCGTATTCTTCCAAATATGTCATAAGTTATGAAATCTTTTCAAAGGCTCGCTCGTTTGAAAATCGTGCCTATTTTTCATCAGTTTCATCTGTCGTTCAGATAATTGTTGAAACTCCGACTCATTCTTTCTCAAATCCCTCTACAAAACCGTTGCAGTGTGATCATCACACCGCCGAACGACGATCGCATCCCGTCGCACGGATTTAGAATTTGGTGCTCTTGTTCCCAAAATTTCGTTAATTTATGATTTAAAAATAATATGAAATCATTTTTTCGTCTCCGCATCTTCTCTTCTCCCAACCCAACCACTGCGCTCTTGCAGTTGCTTGTTCGTTATGAGAGGGTGGACACACCGGATCGTGAGTCCGATTGCAGAGACAACAGACAACAGCCTCCTTCATATATGAAAGGATGAAGAGAGAAGAAGAAATATTCTGGAAAAATTAATATTTATGAATATGGACATATAATTAATTAAATATTCATAAAACAAGACCATAATTCGAGTTTTTTCTCCGTTCAGGTGAAATTAATTCGAGTGACCGCAGCTCGGTGTCGAATCGTTTGTGTCCATTTGTACCGAAATTGCGTTTGGCGAGGGAAACGTTTAGAGGCAGCTTGTCGAATGTTTCATAATAAAGGAGAAAAGATCCACATTGACTTCAAATCTGTCAACGATAAGGCTTGTATTTTGAACATCGAATTTAATATGGATAAATAAAAAATCAAAATGTTGTTCAGCGTTGCAAATATTTAAGAATTTTCTACGAAAAAAATGGCACTTAATTAGCAATATAAACGATAACGATGGTATATATCATGTTTTTGACACAAATGTATCGTAGTAACAAATGTTTCGTCAAATTCAAAGTTTTCGACAATCGCGTTTTGTTTCAACCAATTGGCAATTTTGTTACTTTTCATAAAAAAAAGTGCTAACCCATGTAAATCGTATACATTTTCCGTGCGGAATTGAAAGAGAATTTCCGTTCCGAAATGCCGCCGACAAATCAACTCGATGATGATTGATCGCGGTTTGATTCACTTGCCACGTAGGTATAAGTAATTAGTTACCTCCATACGGATCTGGAATGCAGCGGGGCCGTTGTTTGGCTTGTACTGCTGGATGACAGCTTCAAGGTGGAGCAAACTCTGTGCATCGGGCCGCCGCCAGTCTGTATGGTGATTTACTAGCTTCGGCAGCGAACAGCAAACCGGCCGGAATTAATTAATCCAGTGAGTACCAATACCTGTCGGCTGTTTGGTTGGTTGGCTAATAATTGTTGTTTGAGTTTACGGATGGGCAGTAATTAATCAACCGCGGTAGTGTTTTCGTCTCATTATTCATCGAACGTCTGCGCTTTTCAATGGATGTTTTAAAACATCAGCGCGAACAAAGATGTTTCATTTGTTATTCACATGATTGAAACCTTCCTAAGTTCTGTAATTGAAGGTTGATTTTGTGACTTCATTACCATTACCATTAGATTGAATATCGTTCTTTTGAGAGAAAGCTCCGTGGTTTAATTTAGTTAGCGAAAGCCTTAGGTATGTATTTCAATTCGACAGTGAAAAAAATGTTTTTTTTTTTCAAATTTCAATACTGAATCTTTTCACATGCCTGACATTTTACCAATTCACTCATTATGACTGCAGAAGGCAATTTGCATCATTAGATTGCTTTTTTCTGCATTTGACACTACAATTCACACTGCTGTTGACAAATAGGAGAACGGTTCGGCACTTCATACCATAGCTCCTATTTCCATACCATCAAAAACAAATCAATGAAAAGGAATTTGGTTTGTTTCTTATTTTTGTGATTTTTTTCAGCAGTAAGCACGCGAGTTAGAAAAAAGAAGCGTCGAGATTGGTGCTGTATTTCTTTGTCTTGTGATGAGACGACCCAACAAACATTTGAGGCGAGTGAAGCGCTTATTAAGCCAAAAATAGTCTTCTTCAACTAAAAAACTGGCTTATTCAGCTGAAATTGTTTGTTGGGGAATATATGTTCAGTGAGATGGAAAATGGAACAGTTCCCCTAGTTGTTTGTTAATAACTCACTGCAGAGGCTAAATTACAAAATGTGTCGCATGGTACACTTATAGTGTGAAGGTTTTCCTACATGTCCGCCTTAACAGTTCGTTGTTTAAATTCCATAATGAACGAAGTCAAAGCGCTAGTAACAGTATCTAAGTTACTGTAACTGGCGCTATTCCTTCGTTATAAGTGGAATTCAAACAACGAAACAGCTGTTCGCCATACAACTTATTTTGAAATTCTGCCTCTGGAATAAGTAATTGACAAACTACTAAATGATCGAACCCTGATTACTAAATGATCAATGACATCCTTGAGCAGAATGGCAACGGAAAGCGGATTTTCCAAAAAAAAACCTTTCGCTATTTTCCTGCTATATCAAAACATTGCGCATTGCGAACAATATTTTCACAAAAGAATATATTTCTTGCTCGAAATTGGAATTAACTTATCAAAATTATTTCAATTGGGATTTTCAGATCCTTTTGTGGAAACCCAAAAATTTATTCTCCATATTCCATGTAAGATTCATCTGTGGGATCTGTAGGACGTGAGATTTCTGACGGGAGTCAATTTTTTTACTTTGAACAACGTCTCACCCGAAAATACGGGACATGGTGCAGAGCAGCTTGCATCACAAAGATTTTGAACACCAATAGGGCTGATATCTTACAATAGAATTTTGAGATAAGTATTTAAATCAAACTACTTGGGAAAAGTCTAGCAATAATTGGCTGCGTAAAAATCTACTTCAGTGTATTGTAAAATTAGAAAACTGAAAAGTTATAGAGTAAGGAAAGAGGATGCTTGGGAAATCAGAATTGAATAACTAAAAAATTAAAAACAAGAAAATTAAAAATTTTGGAGCTGAAAAAAAATAAATTTAAAAAAATGGAAAACAAAAAAAATTCAAGTTATTTTAATTTTAATTTAACAAATTAACGGATTTTTAAAATTCAAAATAATAAAGTTTAAAAAAATGAAAGTATGAAAACTTAATATAAATATCAAAAACATGAAAAGTTTTAAAGTTTAATAAAATGCTCATAATAAAAAAAATAATAGAATAAAAATTCAAAAGTTTAGTAATTTAGAAGTTTAAAAACTCAAGTTTACAAATTTCAAGAAAATATAAATTTTTAAATTTTGGGATTTAAAATTTTTAATATTTCAAAAAATCAAAAGATCAACAATTTTAAAATTTTAAACTTTCGTAATTTGAAAAAATATATATCAAGGATTTAAGAACAAACAAATTCAAAATTCAAGAATTTTTAAATTAAAATTAAAAAAAAAGAACTCATTAATATATAAATATAAATAGAGAATATAAATTTTAAATCTAATTAAAAAAAAATTGACAAATATAAGAATGGGTAAATGGATTATTTTATAACTGAACTAGAAAATTGAAAAATTTGAGATTTTCGGAAAATTGGAAAAATGAAAAATCAAAAAAAAAGTTGTGATAAATGGAAGGTAAAAAGCGGAAAATGCTAAAAGGAAAATGGAAAATAATGATAACTTCATGGGGTAATCCCTTGCTTTAAGTTCTAGAGAATCAGATAACATTATTATGTTTTGAGATGAGAACAAACAACAAGATAATTTTTATATAAAGAATTATCAACAAAGATTAATTTAGCATGCTTCTGCTATCAAATTTCCTTCATGTCAGATTTTATTTGCCTTAGTTTTGATTTTATGGCAGTCCGGAAGCTTCACTGGAGGGATTCCATTGATAATCGAGCCTTATGAATTTTACCTTTATCGATAAACGATTCATCAGCAAAATGCTCCTGAATAATAGAATCCAAGTATAAAACGAAGTGGAATTTTTTTCTGTCGGATAAGTGCAATTTTCGGATTCTGTCGGATAATGCAATTTTCCTTTGCCTTTGCAATCAAAGATGAGAACCTGCCTAAGCATTTATCAAAACTTGTAAGAGTAACACATTCTGGAAGGCAATGAAAGAATTTTAAAAATAGTTAGAGGCTTCAAAAAATATAGATTCTTTGCAGTGGCGTAGCCAAAAAATTGGTCTGGGAAGGTTTTCTGAACTTTTTTTTTTAGTTGAGAGGGTTCGAAAAAAAATTTGTTTCCCTGGGGGGGGGGGGGAGGTCGTAAGTCCAAAACCACCCCCGGGGCTAAGCCACTGGTTCGCACATACCAATAATCGGAAGCTGCTAACACAACATTCTTGTTTTATTTACACTGCATATTTGAAAACTTGGCTTGATTGCTTGATTGCCACATCCAGATCCAGGTTAGCTGCGTGCCCTTGCAGCACCGAACATCGTAACTCGCTTTTCTAGAAGAACACCATGGTATCGTGCCAGCGCGTTGCCGGCTTTCCATGTGGCCTTACCACGCCCTATGTCCTCGGAAGGTGGGAAGGGTTGACTTCGCGCCTGCTTCCCTCTGCACGACTGGTATCAAGAATGATGATGCCGCGTGCACCCCAAATTGACCTTTCTGCGATAGGGCCTATTCCCAGCACACAGAGGGACTTGCCGACGCGGTGCCTACGCCTGCCCCAGCCTTGACGAGGACCCCTTTCCGTCCTCGGGCTCGGAACTCGCCCGGTTGACCGACGCCGCGAAAGCGACGATACCATGTTGTTCTTCGCGCGGCCACTTGTTCGATAAAAGGATCGAGTTCAACCACAGAGCATGACCACCGGTATGACCCATGAAGCCGACTCCGATCCCTTGGACCACCTCTTGTTGGGCCTGAACTAGCCATCCTTGAGTCCACGCGCCACCCTCTGTGTAGCTCCGATACGATTTGGGCGATAGCCGATAAAACGGCGTTCCAGCCAACTTCATCTTTACACATCCTCCGAACTAGGTTGTCCGGGGTAGTGTCCAGACCACATGTGCCAAGCATGTGGTCATGCATTGCGCGAAAACGTGAGCACACGAACAACACGTGTTCCGCCGTTTCCTTTAAACCTGCGCACACCAAACACTCGGGCGATGCCGAGCAAGCCAGCTGCGTTACCTGCACTGTGATTTTGCAGCACGCTTAAACGCCGGGCACATCGAACCCCCCATGGGGTGCTTGCTGTTCACAGCTTTGCTGGAACAAATCAAACAATTGGGAGGGTTCGTGCAGCATTGTGCCTTATGTCCCTCAAATCCGCAGCGTCGGCAGAGATTGCTTCTGTTAGGGCCTTTGCAGTCCCATTGCTTGTGCCCCGGTTCCAGGCACTTGAAGAAAGTTCACCGCCGAGTTCACCGAGCTTGACGTCACTCCTCATGGCCTTCAAGACGTCCGAGTACTTAGCCTCGTCCGCCGTGATGAATAGGGCATCGCCCCTGGAGCGATTGGCGCCTACCCTAGACTTCTTGCTACCCTCATTCGCCTGGGCCTTCTTTTCGGCCCTTGACGTCTTCGGGTTCCTCTTGTTCTTGACCAGGGTCCAGGAGGCGTCATCCCCCTCTATTTCCCTGGTCTGGTGCGGCTGAGAGCTCTGCCGTAATCCCTTACCACCGTCTTTCCTGGGTGGACGGACCTTTCCAGGTCCTTCCTCCCCCGGTTTTGGAGGTACCTGGCCGGGGTTCAGCATCCCAGCCCCACTACCCTTGTTCGGGGTAGTAACCCTCCGCGTTTTGGAGCGGCCCCCAGAGAGCTCATCCCCTGGAGACTGTCTCCCCCGTTTTTGTGTCTGCTCCGTTGGAGCAGTCACCCCCGACGTACCCGCAAATACTTGAACCTCAGTCTGGATAGACTTGGGTACCACCGTCTTCGCTGGCACGCCTTCGGTCGACTCGACCTTGCCCGAGTCCGCGAATCCTTGGGCCTCAGTCTGGGTAGACCTCGACTCCACGGATTTCATGGGTTTACACTTGGCCGTCCCGACCGCCCTCTCCAGCTTGGCATCCAGCATCGACTTTCGAAGTCTCTGCAAGCTCCTCTTGAGGTCCTTACTGATATTATGCTTCGATGACGCAAAGTCGATGATGGCGTCCAGCTGTTCCGTCGCCACCTCGAAGGCCGAAAGCCCATCGCGTTTGCGGTTCATCGCCTCCACAAGCCATGGGTCGTCAATAACCTCTACCGGCGTTTTTTTAACCGAGAGAAAGGTTAAGTGACCCACGCTGGCGCTGCGCACTGAGCTGCCGACTATCGCCAAAATTGGGCCACACATTTGGCGATCATGCCAGGTTGTTCCTGATTGGAAATTTTTGTTTTGTAAATATTCTTTGTGCGTGATTGGGACATTTTTTTTCTTCGGTTTCGTTGTGATGTTGAGTGTGAGGGAAAAGCGCAGAAAAAAATGATTTGTTTTCTCATCGGTTTCGACTAGTACTGTTGCGTCGGATCAAATGTTTTGGTCATCGGTTTCGGCTTGTAATGTCTAAGACGCTCACGAAGAGCGTAGGATTGAATGATTTGGTCTTCGGTTTCGTCTTGTGATGTCGAAGACGCTCTGGAAGAGCGTCGGATTAAATGATTTGGTCATCGGTTTCGACTTGTAATGTCTAAGACGCTCTCGAAGAGCGTCGCATTGAATGATTTGGTTATGGGTTTCGACTTGTGATGTCGAAGACGCTCTGGAAGAGCGTCAGCCTGAATGATTTGGTCATCGGTTTCGATTGGGATGTCGAAGACGCTCTGGAAGAGCGTCGGATGGAATGATTTGGTCTTCGGTTTCGTCTTGTAATATCGAAGAATCTCTGGAAGAGCGTCGGATTGAATGATTTGGTCATCGGTTTCGACTTGTGATGTCGAAGACGCTCTGGAAGAGCGTCGGATTAAATTATTTGGTCATCGGTTTCGACTTGTAATGTCGAAGACTCTCTGGAAGAGCGTCGGATTAAATGATTCGGTCATCGGTTTCGACTTGTGATCTCGAAGACGTTCTGGAAGGGCGTCGGATTAAATGATTTTTCCATCGGTTTCTTTTTTGTGATGTCTAAGACGCTCTGAACGACTTCGGATTGAATGATTCGCTCATCGGTTTTGACTTGAGATGTCAAAGACGTTCTGAAAGAGCTTCGGATTGAATAATTTGCTCATCGGTGTCGATTGGGGGTGTCGAAGACGCCCTGAAAAAGCGTCGGATTGAATGATTCGCTCATCGGTTTTGGTTTGTGATATCGAAGACGCTCTGGGAAAGTGGTGGATTGAAAGATGTGTTGTTTCTCAACTGTTTTGTCTTAAAAAGTCAAGCGCCAGCATAAATGATTTTATTTCTCATCGGTTTCGATATGTGATGTCAAAGCTGCTGTTGTAGAGCGCCGGATTGAATGACTTACCCATCAGTTTTGGCTTGTGACGTGATAAGTGATTTGTTTTCTCATCGGTTTGACTTAATCGAACTAAGGTGTCGAAAGAACTCTGGAGTAGTGCCGAGGCAAATGATTCGTATTCTTATCGGTTTTCACTTGTTATATAGAAGATACCCGATTGAACGATTTGTTGTTCTTATCGGTTTCGAGTTAACATGATTTGTTTTCGGAATAAATGATTTGCTTTTCTCAGCGGTTTCTGCTTGTGTTGTTGGAGGTGCTCTTGAAGAGTATCGGATTGTTGCAGCTTTCGATGGTAAAGGTTGCGTAGAAGAGGGGCGGATTGGTCGTGTAAAAGATGGACCAGCAGAACGCAACGAATCAAATTTGAATTAGGAAGTATTTTAAAATGGGAATTGAGTACGGATATTGGATTGTAAAATTAGACTTGGCTGCAATTTAAAAAAAAAATGAGATGTAAATAGTTGTTTATGAAAACCCCAAGTCAATGTTTTTTTTTCTCTTTTTTGGGGATAGAAGAAGGGGAATGTGAGGGTGAGATATATTAGAAAATGGATAATCCACTTTCAGCGTGCATTGTTGACAGATATGCAAATATCATTCGTATAACGGTTCGGTTGCCAACATTGACTAGTGAATAGCAAGCCATGACTTTGCCTCCTTCCTCGTCGGGCAACGAACGGAGTGACACGCTCAATAAGAACGGATAGCTCGTTCGGCAAAATTGGGCCACACACCATTGTGTCCACTGGGTGGTCCCCTGGAAGATCCGGATCATCCTTCTGAAGCGGTAGGATTTTTTTAGAACCATTTTCTGCCGAACCCTAAGTATGGAATTGATGCTTTGACCACATGGTTCGGCAAAAATTGGTTTTATAAAAATGACGTCGCTTCAGTTTGCGAATTTACCATTTTTACGGGCATTCCGGATTTGGCAGGGGACCCCCCAAAGGGCACAGTGAAGTCAAGGGGGAGTATAGCATGGAAGACAAAGATCTGACGATATGTAGTTGAGATAAACTCTTAGGAATCTTGACCGATGAACCAGTTCAAGCATATTATCGAAGTTATGTTCACACTTCGTTTTTATTTCTGCAGCTCGGCAAAAATCCGCACAGCCGTGCGCCAGCAAAATAAAAAACTGATATTTCAGCAGAAATGACGTTTGTTAGCAGATTTTCGGCAAAATATTTGCTGATATTCAGTAATTTTAACAGAAATCTCGGCAGAAAACATGATTGCTGGGGCACGGCTGTGCGAATCTCGGTAAAAGTTGACCATTTTGCTGAGATCCCGGAAAAAAAATTAAGTGTGTAAGACAGGTGTGTTACTTGTTCCACATTTGATTAGTATGCTTAATGAGAGCTCCCAGTAACGGTGCTTTAAAGGAGTGACTCCAGCAAGAACCTCCAGGCTCATGTTATACGTTGAAAGCATACAGCCAAGGGCAATACGCAAACAACGATATTGAATTCGTTCCAATTTAATTGGGTGACAATCAGCTGCTGAGAGTAAGCAAAGGGAGCCGGAGATAGAACGTAGAAAATGGATCCTTTTCCGACATTTTTCTATCAAATACTCAATATGAAGTCCCCAAGTACATTTAGAATCAAACACGACCCCAAGTTATTTAGAAGATAAAGATTGGTTGATGTCATCTTTCAACAGCTTTAGCACAGATAAACAGACGTAACAGCTTGAACATTTTTCTGAAAAATCCATCCTCCAACTTCTCTACCACCATCTTGCGAGCATGTTACACGAACCAATGTTTCGTATGACATTGTCATCAGAAGGCGCTGGAGTGAAATGTCAAACTCGAAGGATTACGAAGCTAGCGCCTCTAGTTGTGAAACGCGCAATTAATTAAATTCAATTTGATCGTTTAAGTCATAGTCGATAGTAATTTCTCTAGTGTTACGTCTGTTTGTCTGTGGCTTTAGTTCCAGTTGAGCAGAGTACCGCTTCTTAGTAAACACAACCAACTGAGTTTTTTGCGGTGAAAACTCGATCCCCAAATGTCATTGGCCCAAACAGTCAGATTATCTAGGGTACTTTGCAATGGTCCTTACAAGACAGCTGCACATGGACCTCTTAGAGAGACCACGGCATCATCTGCAAGTTGTCTGAGCATGCATTGTCCTTCCAAACAATTATCAATATCTTCAACATAGAAATTATACAGCAAGGGACTTGAACATGAACCTTGAAGTGCATGAAGTGCAAAAATTGTACAAGAAATTATTCAAAATAACGGGCAATCCATTAATGTGCAGATTGTCTGACAGTACTTCTATAGGGACTGAATCAAAAGCGCCCTTAATATCCAAGAATTCTGAAGCCAATTGCTCCTTGTGCGCACAGGCCCAGCTGTATATCTGAAGAGCGCAACGCTAGACAATCGTTTGTTCCTTTGCCTTTACGAAATCCAAACTGAGTATTTGAGAGTAATGCATTTTGCTCAACCCAATGCACAGTGTGCAAATTCGAGCCAAAAAACGGACGCAATTCAACCACGGTATGTACATATCTGGAGATTACGTTAAAAAAATCACAAAAATCCAAATAAACTGATGGTGCCGACCCCTTTGCCGTTAGAATACTGGAAGTGTCCTATTTTGTCCAATTTCCCCTACAAATAGAGGATTTTGCAAATACATATGTTCACATCAATCTAAGAGACAGGGAAAACCTTGACTTGTGTTATGGAAATACCCATATATTTTTGAACATGGCTAAGTGTCTCATTTTGTCTAATACCCCCTATAAAATGCTTCAGATGATACACATTTAAGATTCGAGGAGATCATCAAATGAGTTACATTGCAATGGTCGATTTTTGAAAGGATCATTTTTACCAATAATTTTCTTATGCATGAAAGCATGACAATCGGTCGGTATGAATTGTAATCAGACGCTGGTTTCACAGGCTTTTGAATAGCTATTACTTTGACCTGTCGCCATTCTGGTGGTACGATGTTATACTCCATTAAACAGTTGTACAAGTCAAGTAACCGTCTTTTTGCGATATCTGGGAGATTTTTCAGAAGATTGAATTTGACGTTATCGCATCCCGGAGCAGAGTTATTCGATGAAAGAAGAGACATAGATAGTTCCAGCATTGAGAATGGTCCACCCAAAGAACCGAGATCAGTGACTGATTCTCGAAATAGCGGTTCTGCTGGTACGGAATCTGGGCAGACCTTTTTTGCGAAGTTGAATATCCATCGATTGGAGTATTCTTCACTCTCATTGGTGGAAATGCGGTTCCGCATGTTGCGAGCCGTTTTCCAAAGTGTTGTCATTGAGGTTTCTCGTGATAGTCCCTCAACAAAACGTCGCCAGTAGCTACGTTTCTTTGCCTTAAGAAGATTTTTGAGCTTTCTTTCAAGCCTCAAATACTCTTCGAAAAGCTCAGACCTTCCGTGTTTACGTAAAGCCTTAAAGGCATCAGATTTCTCAGAATACAACTTAGTACATTCATCATCCCATCAAGGAGTGGGTGGTCTTCTTATGACAGATGTACTGGGAACGCGTCGTTTTTGAGCTTCCAGTGCGCTTTTATGAATCAATTCGGTAAGGAATCGATACTTATCCAGTGGAGGAAGAATATCAGTTGATTCAATACCAATTTTTATCGCCGATGCAATGTTCTTCGTGAGATCGAACGTAACATTAACTGGCTCAGATTCTTGATAGCTTTTAATTGTGGTGGCTATCGGCATATGGTCACTACCATGGGGATCTTGGATTACCTTCCCCGTGCAATCTAACGATAGAGAATTTGAACATAAAGACAGATCAATACGGCTTTGTAGACCATTTTGGTCCTATTCGAGTTTACCAGTGTTCAAAATATTCAAGTTGAAATCGTCACAAATCATAGAAAATAGGTGCTCCATAATCGTCATACGTTTCGCCCCATCAATATCAATACTGGAGATTATAAAAGGGAGACTGCGCACCAAAGATGATGACGATTAATTGAGGCATTTGGAGGAATGTACACTGAAGCTATGCAAAGATCTTTATTCTTCACATTTACTTGGCATGCGACGATTTCGAAACCGGGAACAGTCGGAATGGGAATTCTGTAGAAGGAGTAGCATTTTTTGATCCCCAAAAAGAACGCCACCATAATGATCATCCCGATCTTGGCGAATAATATTAAAATAGTGGAAGTTGATTTCGTCTTCAGAAGAAAGTGGAAGAGTGCAAGTATGTCGCAATCGGAATTGCGAATCAAAAACTTGAACACGTCTAGTTTATTTTTAAGACTAGTATTATCGATTGAATGTTACGTTTAATCAAAGATGCCAAGAAGCCATCTTTGGTTTAATTGCATGCTCCAAATATGTGCATGAAAATACATTTAAAATCACAACATATTTTTATCTGTGTAGGTGGCTGGGTATGATTTCCGATCCGGTCTAGGAAATTTTCGGGTTGGAAATTTTCTCGACTTCCTTGGGCATAAACGTATCATCGTGTTAGCCTCATGATATACAAATGCAAAAATGGTAACTTGGGTTAGAAACCTCGCAGTTAATAACTGTGGAAGTGCTCAATGAACTTACTAAGTTGCGAGGAGGCAATGTCCCAATGGGGGATGTAACGGCAATAAGAAGAAGAAGAACCAGTGCCATACAACCTTGTTCGACGAGAAAAGCAAAAATCAAGAAACAAATTGAAGAACTCCGTCTAATCTGACCTCAAAGAATAAACAAAACGATATAAGCACCCATTTACATACACACCCAGGCAGAAGGGCCATAAGCCGTTGTTGGCCGTAGTCGAGCAATAAAAATGGTATAAATGCACTCTTAATTTAATCAATTATTATCATAATCGTAACATACATATGGAAACAAAGCGCACTGCTTGCCCAAGTTGTCGTGTTCAGTGCAATAAATGCGAACGAGCGCACTTCGTTTCCAGGCGGTTCGAGCTCGGTTGCTCAATGCAAGCGAAAAATGCGATAAGACAATTAGCATACAAAAACGAAAACAGAACAATTTGTACGCCTGCATAACCGAGGTATATGGGAATTGTTATAAATCGGTTCTATTTATTGTTTCTTTTAATCGGAGAAACGTGCCTAGAATTTCGTCTGAAAATAAAAAGAGATAGCCCCGATTGCAGCCGAGCGGTCTCAACTCCGCGCCACATGGTCTACTGCCGTGGAACATAATTGATGATCGAACACCGCTTTTTATTTAGTGAATCATATGAAAATGTGGAGAAAAAATGGTTATCCTTGCGTCGGGACAATGCAGGATGATGGCTCGAGGGTACGCAGACCAACAGGCGGTCACTTTTCATCTATTGTTGGCGTTGTCCTATACCGTTCAGCGTTAAACATTGGTCGAGCGTTTTTCTCGCTCCACTTGAGGAATTTAATCCTTATTAGTTGTGGCCATCACATCAGGACAAAAGATGACTAATGATCCGTTTTGCGTTTCGATTTTTCAAAATTTGGACCAAAAAACGTTTGCTGCAGGCATTTTATTTATGTACAGTAATGAAGTATATAAAAAATCGCCTTCTAGTCGTATGTGTCATGTAACAAGCATATGGGTATGTTGCCATGAAGCAATCAAGAAGTTTAATATTAATGGCAATGAACTTTAAATGTGCAACTGACTAATTAGAGTACATATGTAAAAAATCATACCACTATTATAAGCGCAGTGCCGCAATATAAGCATCCTAAACAGTCACTTATCTTTAAAATTCTAATAAATTGATTCATAAAACCACAAATCGGTTGGCAATAAAATGCGTCTAAGACGAATTAAGTACTGTCCATTTAATTCCACTAGTTAATTTTCGTTATCTTTGCAGATACGTATTTCGACCACAACTGTGTGGTCGTCTTCAGTGTCTTGTACTCGACTCGACTTTAAGAAATACGTATCTGCAAAGATAACGAAAATTAACTAGTGGAATTAAATGGACAGTACTTAATTCGTCTTAGACGGTTTAATACATTCCACTAAAAGAGCTTAATATATTTTTCCAAAAAAATGCGTTTGAGTAATGTTTTAGTATATAAGACTCAAATTATTAAAAACAAAATTATAAAACACATTTATTTTCATTTTCCTACCTCTAAGTTGTTGGTTTGATGTACTGCTCGATTTCTACTAGCAGATTCATCTCATTTCACGCCGTCGTTTACCACTCAATTTCAAGCCTCAACAAATGTTTCCTTTCAAAATACACTTCACAACACATAAAGCACATCACATTTTCACTTTAAATATAATCATATTTGAAAAACCAACGCGATTTCCTATAGTTTAATATAGGTTTATTTCGAACAACGTCTAAATTATCCTTGTCCGTATTCCAAACTATTTACATGGCTTGCAGCATCCGCAAGGGTTGCCGACCTAGATTTTTATTTTAAAAATGCTTGAATGAACTTTCACTGTGAAATTCAATTCTTATGTTTGTAAAACAAGGTATATCGAAGAGAAAAGCTATGACAAACATAAAATTAAACTGATAAGTTAGAAAACTTCAACAAAAACTGCAATTTCGTAATTATATTTCAACTCAAATACAACACATTGAAGAATTCGGCATCACTGCAATCATATCGTTACGTATACACACAAGTAATAGTGTGCGTATTTTATGTTGGAAACAGTATTATTGATATAGGTACAGGCATAGGATTAACTGTTTTTGAATGTTATTGAAATAGGTGCATGGCAGTGATGATGTTAATTAGTTAAATACTTCTATAATGTGATAACAATTTCATTTTTGAAGTTACCAAATTGTTTTCAATTAAAAATGACGTGAGCCGAGCATCATTATTCTCATGTTTCTTGATTATTGGGTGAGAAATAACTGCATTTTATATGCGCATTGCCTTATTGTTATTGATATAGGAACAGATACCCTACGTCGTCGAAAGTCATGTTCGTGCGTCCTATAGAACGTACACACGGTCAAGCAGTTTGACCAACAATGACTCCACCTCTCGTTTATTCAAACATCCATCAAGTTTTAGCAACAGCGACACGAACAATCAATTTATTCGACCAACAATATCACACACGAACGATCGAAACGCCAACTTGAGCACCAACCATCAAAAAATATATGGGGGTTTGAGCAACTTCACTACAAATGCTCAAACATGTTCGGCGAACCTTGACTCCACTCAAACCAAAATCAAACCGTTTTAATTTTTTCCAACCGAGCCGCCAACTGTCAAATGGTTGTTCGAACAACTTCACACACGTTCGAACAAAGCAGCAACCGAAGCGTTTTCTTGGGGGCGGAGTCAATGTTCGTCAAACTGCTTGACTGGTGTGTACGTTGCATTATGAATTACATTATGAATGGTCGGGGTTCTGCCAAACTGCACCAAGTGGTTTTTTTTACTGACTTGTTGTATTTTGTTCGTAAAAGAAAAACGGAAATCGTCGGGGAAGGTGTGTAATTCCTAATTCTTCCTAAAATCTTGAAATACTGTGAAAAAGCTTGATGAACACGAAGCTACCATTCTTCAATTTATAGATGGGGGATATGATGCCAACTGCAGGAAAATCCTACACAATTTTTCAGGAACTGATGAAGAAAATGCTATAGGAGTTTCACATCCTGAAACACGTATTGGTCATTCCTCAGAACTTCTGGGAAAGGGAATCCTTAATACTTCTAGATAAGGATATTAGGAGTGAATTAAAAATCTGAGGGAATAAAACACAACAAGGTTTCTTGTAGAAGCAACTTTTAGAAGTTTTTTTTTTCGAAAGAATTACCCGGAATACAAGGAGAAGTAAAATCTTATATTCCATATGAGAAGCAAAGTCTTATATTCCATAGTATTCTTATAACTCATGAGGGAAAAATTCCCCAGAGATATCAGAGAGATAAATTATCTAAAATACCTGTACTGAGGTGAGTAACACCATCCTCGATGAATATATTTACCTAAATTCCCGAAGGAGGAATTCCTCTTCATTTTTGGAAGGGATTCCCCAAAATTCATGCGAGAAAATTGTCCTGATCTTTTGGAGGAGCATTGCTTCAAACAAGTATTTTTGTGGTTTGTGCCAACGTCAGAACGACACGACACTCATAAGAAACGCAACGTGAGAAAAGACTTAACACTTGAAGGTCTTACAATCGTCAATAATTTTAAAAAAAATCTTTTTTGTCGAACGGTTTAAGATGTGATGCCACCCATCTTCGGGACTTTGTTTAACTCTCCCGTTCTCCAAAATTCCAGAATGAGTATTCCGAAGAATTTTTTGAGAATAGAGTTGGTGTAGGAAGAACTTCTCGGAGTTTCTGAAGGATAAATTCATCAAAAATCCCAAAGTAAGAATATTTTCCATTTCTTGTATGTATAAAGAGCTGCAGGTTTACAGCTTTTGGTGGAACAATTCCCCATAATTCTAAAAGCGGTGCGGTCTCAGGACTACTATGGATGAAATTCCCAATAATTCCTAGAGATAGGAGAACCCAGGGTTCTCGAGAAAGAATTTTTTCAGAATTCAAGAAAAATTACATTCTCAGGAATTTTACAGAATTTCTGGGGGAATATTTTCACAGAATAAAAGTAAAAGAAAATCTCTAAAATTCTTGAAGGAGCAATTGACCTTTCCTGTCAAAAATTGTATATCATTTCATTGTTTCAGTCGATTCTTTTGGAATATTAAAGGTTAACTTTCCCAGAGAACCCATATTGAAGCCTCTAAATATTTTTAAAATCGAAAACAAAAACCGAAAAAGTACTGCACGTGTAGACCGGCCTGAAAAATTCACCCGATGTTCGTTAGAAATCGAGCCAATCTTAAAAACCAGCACTTTTTCGATTTTTGTTTTAAATTTTAAAAATACTTGAATGAATACTTGGTGTCAAGAAATATGGGTTCTTTGTTAATGGTGACCTTGAATAAGCCAAAGAATCAATTGAGCAAAACAAAATTTTGACGGGAAAGAATTTTTGAAAACGTCGTAAGTCCAAATGAGAGAATGAGAGACTCTATTTCACTACGCTCTCTTTTGCTAATATCAAGGCTAGCTTAAAATTTGTTGCAATATTTTCACCTCAGCACACTAGACAAAGATATTATGCTTCATGGAAAAAAATTTTTCCCGGCATTCTGGAGGAAATGTTTCTGGGATTCTGGGAGCTCAGGGAAGTTACCACTAAGAATTTTGAAGAATTATTCTTCAAAATTCTTAGTGATCAATGAAACATTCAAAGAATAATGGCATTACAACAAGTGATGCTGTTAACATTAACCTAAGCATTCAGAAACAGATTTAAAATCAGTGTGAAAGGGCTGGGATGACAAAGAAGTCTCGAACAAGAAATACAGTGTTACTTCTCCTCAATACTATATGGATCCTGTACACCTCCGGTGGTGCAAAGGGCCGACTTGAAAGATCTCCATCCTGAGCGATGCCCGGCTATCGCTTTAACCTGTTGCCAGGTTAGATTTCGGTCGACTTCTTTTATTTCTTTATTGAGGCTTCGCCGCCATGAGCCTCTGGGTCTGCCTCTGCTGCGATGTCCCGCTGGGTTCCAGTCTAATGCTTGCTTACAGATTTCGTTTCCGCCCCTACGTAGAGTGTGGCCGACCCAGCCCCACTTCCGATCCCGAATTTCTGTTGTTATCGGCCTCTGGTGACAACGACGACGGAGCTCGTTGTATGAGATCCAGTTGTGAGGCCACCAGGCCCGAATTATATACCGCAGGCATCTGTTAATGAACACCTGCAGCCGTTGAGTGTTCTCCACTGATACACACCATGTTTCGCTAGCGTATAACAGCACAGATTTCACGTTAGAGTTGAAAATTCGTATTTTGGTGCGTTCACTTATCTGCCTGTTTTTCAGATATTTCTTAAACTCGCAAAGGCAGCCCTTGCTTTCTTGATCCGTGCGCCTATGTCGATCTTGGTACCGCCGTCTGACGCCATTTGGCTACCAAGATATTGGAAGCTTTCAACATTCTCCACTGGTTGCCCGGCTACTGTGAAACTGGAAGGAGTCACCGTGTTTACATCCAACGATTTGGTTTTGTTGACGTTGATGACTAAACCTGCCGAGGAGGAGCGATCGGGGAATCCGGGGAATTGCTTCGAAAAAAAACTTCTAAAAAGTTGCTTCTACAAGAAACCTTAACCCAGAAGTTCTGAGGAATGAATAATACGTGTTTCAGAATGTGAAACTCCTATAGCACTTTTTTCATCAGTTGCTGAAAAATTGTGTAGGATTTTACTGATGTTGGCATCATATCCCCCATCTATAAATTGCCGAATCGCAGCATCGTGTTCATCAAGCTTTTTCACAGTATTTCAAGATGTTTGCTAGTTCTTCCATTAGGAATTACACACCTTCCCCGACGATTTCCTTTTACGAACAAAATATCACCAGCAGTTTGGCAGAACCCCGACCATTCATAATGTAATTCATAATGCAACGTACACACCAGTCAAGCAGTTTGACGAACATTGACTCCGCCCCCAAGAAAACGCTTCGGTTGCTGCTTTGTTCGAACGTGTGTGAAGTTGTTCGAACAACCATTTGACAGTTGGCGGCTCGGTTGGAAAAAATTAAAACGGTTTGATTTTG
Organism: Armigeres subalbatus; assembly: GCF_024139115.2. Classification (NCBI taxonomy): domain Eukaryota; kingdom Metazoa; phylum Arthropoda; class Insecta; order Diptera; family Culicidae; genus Armigeres; species Armigeres subalbatus. The sequence goes on along the minus strand of NC_085141.1, from coordinate 42,601,276 downwards.
GTTTGAGTTGTCGGGGGTGGAGTCAAGGTTCGCCGAACATGTTTGAGCATTTGTAGTGAAGTTGCTCAAACCCCCATATATTTTTTGATGGTTGGTGCTCAAGTTGGCGTTTCGATCGTCCGTGTGTGATATTGTTGGTCGAATAAATTGATTGTTCGTGTCACTGTTGCTAAAACTTGATGGATGTTTGAATAAACGAAAGGTGGAGTCATTGTTGGTCAAACTGCTTGACCGTGTGTACGTTCCATAAGACGCACGAACATGACTTTCGACGACGTATATGATATCATGACGCTGAGTTGCTTTATTGGTGCCTCAGCATCTTGGAGTGTGCTGTTTGTGTGTGGCCTCATCCACACAACGCCACTGGCGGAGACAGAGGTGGGGCACCACACGATGCAATCACACCATTGTTCTCATAGGCTACCTTGCCCCAACAAATAACAATAGCTGGCGCCGCCAGTGCACAACGCTGCTGTCTTCAGGAACAAGAACGGATTAGGTTCACAAAAGTCCAGCGTCGCTTTATCCGATATAACCTTCGCCAACGGCCTGAACACACGCAGCCTTTACATATATTTCGAGAAAGCCTACAGACATTGGAACCCAAATTTTTGCTAAACCAAGGACATCCTGAGAAAATCAAGTTATGTTTCCGAAAAAATAGTTTTGAGGAAAACGTTTACATTCTACGTTATCGCTAAAATCGTGTACGCCCAAATCGCATTTTATTGCCAACCGATTTGTGGTTTTATGAATCAATTTATTAGAATTTTAAGGATAAGTGACTGTTTAGGATGCTTATATTGCGGCACTGCGCTTATAATAGTGGTATGATTTTTTAAATACTCCAATCAGTCAGTTGCACATTTAAAGTTCATTGCCATTAATATTAAACTTCTTGCTTGTTTCATGGAAACATACCCATATACTTATTACATGTCACACACGACTAGAAGGCTATTTTTTACTATACTTCATTACTGTATATAAATAAAATGCCTGCAGCAAACGTTTTTTGGTCCAAATTTTGAAAAATCGAAACGCAAAACGGATCATTAGTCATCTTTTGTCCTGATGTGATGGCCACAACTAATAAGGATTAAATTCCTCAAGTGGAGCGAGAAAAACGCTCGGCCAATGTTTAACGTTGAACGGTATAGGACAACGCCAACAATAGATGAAAATAAAAAATTTTTTCCCGGCATTCTGGAGGAAATGTTTCTGGGATTCTGGGAGCTCAGGGAAGTTACCACTAAGAATTTTGAAGAATTATTCTTCAAAATTCTTAGTGGTAACTTCCCAGAGCTCCCAGAATCCCAGAAACATTTCCTCCAGAATGCCGGGAAAAGAAATTTTCCATGAAGGGTTTCCTAAAAATGGTTCCAGGAAGATTTCCTGACTCTTTTGTCTGTAAAACGGCTCTATGGTGATTCAGTCATTACCAAAAAATGCTATGCTGATCATCGTATCGTACCATCTGATGGCACATTAAAGGGCGTACGGAATCAAATTGCATCACTTTGAACTACTCGTCAAAAATGAGTCAAATGCATGATTATTTCACTTTAATTCGTGATGTATTTTATACTATCTTTCCCAACATACAAAATAACTCATTTTTTATCGCAGTCGATTATTTAACTATAGAAGTGAAAAAACAGATGAGGTTTTCAGAAAGCTAACCTAAAATTAGTCAAAGAATTTAAAATTTTTGCGTTATTAATATTAGCCAATAAAAAATATTAATACCGAGCCAATGCAACATCTTTATTCTAGCCCAATATCTTTGGATTGGCCGCAGCACTGGTGAATTTGGGGCCATTGGCATAAAATTGGATTACTATCATCGTTTCTTAAGGTGTGGATTGTTGAAGTAAGTGCAGCACCGGTAGCCATTGGTATAACATTGAATTAATAGCAGAGCGATTCCAAGCAACAGCATCAAAATTTAAGAAAATTTTTAATTCATGATTTTCTATTGAGTTGAAACTTTGCACAGTTTTTCAATTTCATCTAAATCGTCATTTTTCGATATCAAATCTTCATATTGAGTCACGACTAACTTTTCAAAAGGGTGTATGTGAAAATGGTTCAAACATATTTAAAAAGCTGCACAGCAAAAACGGAATGTTCGATTGTTATGATTTTTTCAGCAAAGTTAGACAACTAAATGGTGATTCTTAAGAAAATGTGCACAGTAAAAAAATTTTGCGTTAAAAAATATCATTTGTTGTCACAAAAACTCAAATATCTCAAAACCCTATCTTTTTTCGAACGTAATTTTTTTAGGGAAAACGGTCCATTATATTAGCTATCTACCATAAAAATTTGGTGATGGTAAACTAATAAACAAAAAAGTTATGACATTTCAAACATTTCACAATTTTCACATATAGTAAACAAAAAAAAAATTCCGTTTTTTTTTTTTTCAAGAATCGCAGTTTGATGCTGATTTTATTGTTAAGGGCCTTGCGTGAGTTAAACAAGTTGTTTGTATGATATTCCATATTTATGTATTCATCGATATTATGTATATTATATGTATAAATATTATATGTATAAATAAATAAAAATGAATTAATATTATCCTAAGTATTAAATTAAATGTGGCAGTTACACAGTGTTGTTATAGAAACTCCAAGAGTTTTGGGTTTGAATTTTGGTATGGGTTATGATATCATGAAAACAGTTTATTAATACTTATTTTTAATTTATTTTTATTCAAATTTTTTAAAATATCGAACACTTTTGAATTATTATCAGCACAGTTTGAGTATAGTTTTGCTTTAATTTTATTTTCCGACAATGGAATGAAACAGTGAAATTTTTGGGTTCCTTGGATCGTTTTCGCGTTATTAAATTGCTCGCTGAGCTCTGAAGCCTTTATTTCGTACTCTTCAGTAGTAGTAAAACAAAATGATAATTTGGTTGAATCTTTTCTTTTCTACGATTTGCCCAATCAAAAGTTCTTTCGCAGTTTTAATTGGATCCTCACGTTCTTTGGCTAAACTTGCTCTTGTGGCCATGCGCTTTACTGTTCCTCCAATAGCATCACAAGGACCTTTGCCATGTGATGTAGCAGAAAAATGCCATTCTGCATCAATTCCGTACATTGATTTAAATTGACATAGGCTCGAAAAATTCTTACGATTTTTGTACTGCGACGCTGCTCCATCAGACATGAAATATATCTTTTTGACTTCTTTATGCTTATCAACGCGTAAAAAGTTAATCATTTTTTCAATGAACAAGTTTACGGATACTGAATCGTGTCTTAAATCTTCGGAAATTATAATAAAACTTAAGTGTTCAATTTGCGTACTTCCATTAAAATAAATAACGAATGGATGAATTGTAGCTTGTTGTACGTTCCAGTGATGGGACTGCACTTCATCTTGCAATACAAAGCTGTAATTTTCAGAAAAATCACAAATGACTAAAAATTCACCATTTTGTAATGTATTTTTCGTATTTTTAAAAAGCTGGATTGTTCTGTTTTAATGAAATCGTGAGGGATTAAACTTTCTAATTTCAAGCAAAAATATGACACAAACTCATCTACAGGTTTTACAATAGTTTCTATGTCACACCTATCCGTGGTCACCCATTGCTCAAATGATAACTGATCAATATATTTTTCTTCAAACTCAGCGAATAAAGTATTTTCCAATGATGAAGAATCTGGACAATCCGAACAAGATCGTAGATAGCAATTTTATGTTGTATTTTCACACAAAAGACTATCAGTTAACATTTTAATATCCTTTGTTAAATTGATTCTTTTCAAACTATGTAAAATAAGATTAATATTCTCATGGGTTGTGCACACACACACATTATGTGTTCCTGAATTGGAAAGAAGCTTACATTGCCTTGGCCGAAGGCTTGCAAATGAGGAAAAACCTATTTTAATATTATCGTGAATTTCCTTGAAGCGTGTGTACGCTTCTTTCAAAGTCGTCATCATTAATCGTTTTTGGATTGCTTGACGCTTTCCATCTTTTTTACTGATACATAATCTTTTTGACCAGGCATAGCTCGACTTACTTCATCATCTTCAAAATATTGAACTACTATTTCTTTTGTCTCATCTGTTAATGCAGTACTAGACCTAGTATTTTTGGTTGAAAGACAGTTATTCTTCAATTGTTTTGCCTCTTTTACTGTATTTCTATTGGTTTTGAACTCATCAATGGCATCCTGAATAGACCACGAACTTGGCAGCATCGACAAAATCAATAATTTTTCTTTCCTTGTCGTGGCTGCATTCGAGAACCTTTCCTTCATATTTATAATTACCTCATCGTAGTCTGTATTTTCCACATCATCAGGTCCTAATTTGAAGAGGTTTCTTCGTACAGCTTCGTTTATTTCACGGTATTTTTTCTCCGGGTAATAAACGTAGTCCATCTTACTCCATTTAATCGGAGTCACTTTTATCCCAGCTATGCCCTCGTTAAAGCGTTCGATGTTGACCTTTTGGATACACTCATCTTCTGATTGATTTGTTGAAACAGATTTCGCTGATGGTACGGTGGCAAGGCTCTCAGCACTTAATACTTCTGGTAATTCCTCAGTTGTTGTCGATACATCTGGCAATTCCTCAGTTGCTGTCGTTTTCGAACTTCCTGCGCTCTGCTCAACCGATGATATACAGATTGCTCTTTTGTCAACGTTTAGACGGCAGGACGTGCAAATGCGTAAATTTGTATTCAATGTGGACATTGGAGCATAACCAGTCGCTTTCAGTTTATCTATGGTGCTTTCGGTGAGATTTCGTAACTCTTTTGAACACTTTTTCCATCAAACGGCCTACAACAGTTGAGAAAGCGGCTACTCATGTTGTTCGTAATATTTCAATAAACAAAATCACTTTTAAGTTTTTACTGACTAGTTTGGTGTCATTTGCTTGACTGAAGAAAAAAATTACTATAAGATCTTTAACAACCTTAGTAGTAGTATTTTTTTTGCTTTTTTCGTGAGCATTGTCATGGTATGTACCTATCATGCATTTGTTGTTGTTGAAGATACCCGTTTCCTCCCGATCATAAAGTCTATTCTCTAAGAGGTATATTTTTTGCAGGTAAACTATAGACGTACACGTGTATATAAATCTTTGATTTTGCAGCTTTTGTCTTAAAAATAACATTTCTGATATGTTTCTATCAACGTTATTATCAACAGGTTTCAACACTATTAAAAGAATTTTTCGCCAGTCACGTGCAATGAAAATTATGACACTATCAATACTTTTGATCACAACACTGGATCGTGTCTAAGTTTCTTATAGATGCTATGAATAATTAAATCAAAATATCATGAAAACAACTTGTTTAAATCACGTCCCTTAACAATAAAATCTGCATCAAACTGCAATTCTCGAAATAACTTACACAGAAAAATTTTTTTTACTATATGTGAAAATTGTGAAATGTTTGAAATGTCATAACTTTATTAGTTTACAATCACCAAATTTTTATGGTAGATAGCTAATATAATGGACCGTTTTCCCTAATAAAATTACGTTCGAAAAAAGATAGGGTTTTGAGATATTTGAGTTTTTGTGACAAAAATGATATTTTTAAAGGCAAAAAAATTTTTTTTTTACTGTGCGCATTTTCTTAAGAATCACCATTTAGTTGTCTAACTTTGCTGAAAAAATCATAACAATCGAACATTCCGTTTTTGCTGTGCAGCTTTTTAAATATTTTTGAACCATTTTCACATATACCCTTTTGAAAAGTTAGTCGTGACTCAATATGAAGATTTGATATCGAAAAATGACGATTTAGATGAAATTGAAAAACTGTGCAGAGTTTCAAATATTTTCGAAATGGTCGCTCAGGATCGACTGACATGCCCCCGTGGAATGCCGCAGCATCCTTTTTTAAGGTGTGGATTGTTGAGGTGAGTGCACAAGATTGTCTCGTGCACGTCCTGTTCCTTCGACTGTAATTTCGAAACTGCTGGACATTTCGCAATGAAACTGACGCAGTGTAAATAGCACATGCTGAAGCCGTCGTACACAAAATTTCATTACAATCAACCCAGGAGGCGAAATGACATGGACCTTTGAAAGTGATGCAAATTGATTCCGTACACCTTTTACATCAAAATGTCTGTTATCAGTAATGCTGTCTGATTTCTTTTAAAAAAAATAGCATATCCGGTAAATCAGCCAGAAAATGTTATTGTTGGAGGGCGGGGCTTCTGTATTGAGTTTCATTAAACAACTAACAACTAACCCGTGCGTTCTGATCCACAATCTTTTCGTTTTCTAAGCATCTTTCGAGAAAGTAAAATAGTTAGCGCAACATTTTACAATTTCCAAGAATAATTAGAAAAACCTCGTCAATACCGATATAGAGAAATTATATTCCTTATTGCATACCAGTTCATACAAGAACTCACTTGAGTACATACCTTGAGCTCGTTGAGAGCTGTTTAAGGTATGCACGCGTAAACAAATGGCTGTTATCTCTTTTTCAAAATGTGTAATGTGTTTTGTAATCCACAGAATCAAATTGGATCTACCCTCGAAAATTATATAACTCCAAGTCTTCCGAGAATTTTCTTTAGCTTACGCCCTGTTAGAACTTTTCGAAGATGGTACATGCCCTATGTCAGGCCTGTCCAACCTTTTCAAGCCACAGGCCAATTTCCAGAATTAACATCTGCTGGAAATTAAAAAAAAAAAGCTAAACACGATGGAATTGCGTTCAAAAAATTATTTTTTACGTACAGGTTTCTTGGTTGAAAATTCTATGAGAAACATGAAAATATTTCCTACTCTCCAATAATCAACGCATATTGTTTTCGGAATCGGCGAGTAAAATTCGCAAACAGGATTCGAAGTATTTTACTGCTTTTATTCTTGAAAAGTGCTGAGATGCGAGATTACTGAAATTACTGAAATTTAGATTTGAGCTCGTCGTTGTATTGAAGGTCGATAGTCTCCATTTGAAACATTTCAGATACATTTTATAAATCACATCAAAATGCTGCTGAGGAAAATAATATTTCGTTACTGTGTTCAATACAATCAACAAGAAAAGGAAAATGTACCAGTTTTCAGCTACAAACTGTGCCAAAATGTTTCGCGCCAAATTCTTTCAAAAGCTTTAATGTTGGATAATAAAAGTTCTGCGTGTTGATCCGTGCGTTGCAGCTTTATGTTCAAGTCATTGAGATGTTTGAGAATATCTACCGGAAAAGCTATGTCACTTGTTCATTCAGGATCATTCAGTTCAGGCATTGGGTTTTCTGTGCAATTTTGATTCGAAGAAAATAAAATCTCTTAAGCCTGGTTCCACGGCTTAGTCAACGTACTTCGCAATAATACAGCAAATCTTTGTATTATGCTTCCATTTTCGTTAACATAATTTAGAATTGGTGGTTGTGGATCTCTGGTTTTTTTTTTTTTTTTGTGTCTTTATTAAGGAGACTTTCAGCCCGAGGCTGGCTCGTCTCCGGAACATCTCTCGCGTTGATAAAGTTTATTTACTTAATGACGAGCATCAATACTTCAAGAATATTGACCGTTTTCGCACATAGATTTTCGTGGTGAATAATGCAATGTGCGGGGAAGTATACTGCCGCTAACCGCAAGTCGAGCACATCTGTATATGGGCCTCCATATACAGATGTGCTCGACTTGCGGTTAGCGGCAGTATAACCATGGCACTGTGATTGCTTTTGCTTTCTTAACAGTGTCACTATGCAAGTGTTCTTTCCCGTCATTGCTAGTGCCGGCTGTATCAGTTGTAAGGCCACTTAAATTTTCAGAGGAGTGTCCAAGCCCCTTCATACAGGTCTTAACAGCTACCCTCAGGTCTTTTCCGGTAGTCGTTCCACTAATTGGAATCAGAGCTGCCTGTTCCTCTGTGATTTAAAGATGATCATCAACTCCCCTTATGAAGACAGCTACCTGCACCATATTTTCAACATCAGTATTGTCATCGATTGCAAGAAAGTAGACTTTGAAATAGGCGGCTTTTTCACTTACTCAACGTGTTCCGAGGCAAACTAATGCTATTGAAGAAAAGTTTTTCTTTAGGGTTAGGGCATACGATGCCGAAAATAGCCGATGTGCATTAGCCTGGGACATAGATATATGAAAAAAATAAATTTTCGTTCCCTCATATTTTTCAGAAGCCTTTTGGGCCTTACAATGCTTGTGCGAAATTTCAGATCAATCGGTAAAACTATATTTTAGCGCCGGCGATTTTAATTTTCCATAGGATTTACTATGGGGAAATTTAGCTTTACAAAGAAAAAATCCCCAAGGTGTCCCATTATTCTCCAACGATAAATCGATCCAACTACATCATAGGAAATTTTACCAGCAAACTTTCATTGGAAGACCGCAAAGTGATCCGACGCTCGTGAAAAATGTTATTTACATAAAACTAATTGCTGTATAAACGCAAGGCTCATTGTACTTTTTGTTCCAACCAAATGGCTTGATTTTTTATTTTTTTGGAGCACGCCTGTAAAATTATCCGGTAGTGTTTTGTCATTTTTATGAAAACTGAAATAAGTGATTTTATTTTAATAAGTATCATCTCAAGAATAAATGCAATTCCTCAATCGACGATTCGGACGTATAGGAACATGCATAAGCTTTATAATATAGTGCAAAAGTTTTCCAATGGCCAATATGGTGGTACGTAAATGTGTTCCAAACGATGCGGTCCTCGCAATTATGTGAATAAGGTGCACTTGATGAATCCGAATAAACGAGCTTCAGTGTTGTGGATAAAAAATCACTGGATTATTCATTATTGCGTAAAGTTTGTTGTCTGATAATTGTCTTGTCTGACTTAAAACCACAAAAATGGAGATCGACGCGCAATAATTTGTTGACTAGTGCTACCCAAGAAAGTGTTCGCCCAGCAACCGAATTATCCACGCTAACCCCCATCGAGATCAACATCGTCGTCGCTCAGACCGGCCATATGCTGGAAACCTCCAAAGCGTATACCCTATGAGACAACATTCGCCGTATGAGGGAACCGGATGGTTGCACGTTTGCCTCGACAAGAAGGACGGACTGTCGACTAAGAACTATCAAACGGTGCGGAAGATCCTATACGGTACTGGTAGTATGTGTAACTTACTACTTTGGTAAGTCCGTTCCTTTTTCCATTCATACAGTGACCCCACAGTCATGGGTCACACACTAATATGGGTCATTTCCATTTGATCAACATGCAAAATGGAGTGACTAATTATTGTTACAAAGTGACCCATATATGTGGGGTCAGTGTACTTATAAACTAACCAAAAACAAAAAATATGTACGAACGAATACTGTTTGTTCCATGGAAATAATGTATGAAACAAACGAGGGATATTTATGGATATGTTATTTATATGGATAAACTTCAAAGCACAGTGTTTCGGGAACTGAAACAGCATCTACACAGAAAAAATAAAGAACCTAAAAAAGAAGGTTTAAGGAACTCAACTTTGAGTACGAAGTTCAAATTTTTAACTCAATGAAAGGAACCGTAAAGTGAGTTGTTTCGCGGTTCCTTGTAGTTAATATTTGAAAGGTTCATTTAATTGGTCAAGCCAAAATTCTGGATTTAGGTGACGCTAGTTGTATTATATTGCACAACGCTTATAGGTATATTGCATTGAATAGGAGCCATAGTGCGTAACTAAATGATTGACAGCCACCATGGAATAAAAACTGTATTAGTTAACCTCATAAGGGAACCATGGATTATAAAAGCAGCATATTTTCTGTAGCGATGCAAACCTGTGTCCATGATAGAGGCTTGTTTGCAGCCGTTTGATCATTTATTCATCCACTTAGAATTCATTTGTTGATCAAAATCATTATCATATCAGGGGGGAAGGGGAATTTAATTTCTTTTTGCTCTTTTTTCGTTTCAGAGAGCGAACAAAGGCGCTTAAACCTAGGCTATTAGCCAGGGCAAGGCTAATACCTTCGCCCCATCCGAGGAAAATCATCGGCAAGGATAATGGAGTGACATAAATTTCTTAGCAAAGTCACTCCCAATGTATTTCCACAAATTTTCTATCATTTGCTTATAATGATACTCCTAAACCACATACCCTACCCACCATCCAATTCCTTGACATCTATGAGGGCGTCGGTGAGTCGCTGGCCTCTCGTTAAGTAGATGTCATATCATCATTTCCTTCCCTTTCCTAGTAACGGAGAAGATGGGCGTGGCCGGCAATGATAGCTTTCATGTTTTATCATTTTGGACCCCCAATTGGATTTCCATTGAATCCCAAATGGAAATCCATAAGCAATTGGGGTAAGAAAGGTAAAGAATATACATGACAACTATCAGTATGCAACCTACGAAATACTCCGTTACAACGCAACGCAACGCAACCAAATGGCTTGATTTTTTGTACATCACTAGATATCGACAGAAACTAACCATGTACTAAAAAACAAGTAATTCGGTTGTAATGCGCTCGAGCAATGAACGTTGCAGACGGGAATAGGGGGTGCTGCCCAAATGGTTCTCTACCCTATTAGCAATAAACAATTAAAAACTCAAAAAGTGAAAGTTTGTTCCTTGTCCAGTCGTTTTTCTCCAGTAAGCGGATCGGCCGGTTGTCGAAATTTAGTTTTGCTTTGTGCGGAAAGCAAAACGATCGGCCGGTCGCCGTAATTTTGTTCTGCTTTGCGCGGGTGAGTACCTAAAAAAATCAGAAATTAAAAGTTTGTTCCTTATCCAGTCGTGTTTCTTCAGTAGGCGAGTTTGCTGTAGCCATCGAGCATGTAAGTGCAGCGCGTGTTTCAGTCGTCGGGAAAATAATAAAATATCTATTTGGTGCTCGGTGGCTCATGCGCATGTACAACTGGGGTTATATGGGAAACTGGGGTAATATGCACCCCCGGGGCAAAACGGCCCTTTGACGTTTTTAAGAACATTTCGGCCGATTTTCAGGAGTGTTTATAACAGCGCACGTAGTTCGGATCTCGAACTATGAATCCAGCAGTAAACGTTCTCGAAAGTATGTCTGAAGCACCACCAAAAAGCCAAAAAGCGCTTTGCTTCGGTCGAGACAAGTGCGATCTTCTATTGTTGGCAGTAGCTATCGAGAAAGTAAGTTTGTACTGCGCGTCCGTTCGGTCGCACTGAGGAGTATTTCAGCCCAAATCCTGGCCAAAAATCAAAAACCAAAATTTTAGATATTTCCATATTATTTTCCGTTTTTGTACTCTTAAATAGTAATACTAATTTGCCATGAGATTTTTGAACCAATATTATTGGCAATGTTGGCTGCCAAAACTTCGCTATAAATTACATGCTAGTTTTATCGTAATTGTCGATGAAAAAATGTTCACGTTTTATCGTGTTTTTCTGAATTTTTAATGATTTCTAAGATAAAATTCAACATAGGTTCTGAATGATGTTATTAATTGCCGGCTTGTTTTACCTTCTTTACAATAATATGTTTTACAAAATTTAACTTTTGATTAGGTTCCAAACCCGATCAAGCAACAAAATTGTCAGCGTTGGAAATATTGGAGTTTATAAGCTCCACGAAAAACATTTCACGCATCCTCACGCAATCGTAACTTCTTTTTATTTTAATACAGAATAGTTTTCTAAAATAAAAGCTAGGCGGAAAAATTAGATATTTATGATTGTGCGCTCAAATAAAGGGTTCGCCGCCAAAGAAAAGTTAGACTTTGATGATCACACCAATTTATGAAAAGCATACGCATTTTTCGGATGTAAAAAGTCGTTAAGAAGAAAAGCGGTTGATGTGCACTTCGTATTTATGTGATCTGCTCCATTGATTGTAATATACAAGGGCGTAGCCAGAGGGGGGCAGAGGGGGGCCGTCGCCCCCTCCCTAAATTGTGAAAAGATTGAACGGGTACTGAAATGAATTCCCTCAAACATGTGCACTTTACGATCCAATCATATACAGAAATAGGTGGTTAAAATTCAAAAGATTCCCAAAACTTATTAGGGCGTCCAGAATCCATAATATATGAAAGTTCAAAACAACTCGAAACATTTCGGGCTCAAAAATTCTCCTTGAAATCCTTCTAGAAGCTCCCCTGGGAGCTTCTGAATTCCTCCGGAAAGTTATTCACAAATTCCTCTGAAAATCGTTCGAAAATCCTTCTCATGTAATTGTAATTCCTCCTTATCTAGAAACCCCTTACAAAAGTTTTTTCTAAGGAAATTCACGAGGAAATTCCTTGAAGAATTCTTTTCTTCTCTCCAAGATTTACTTCTAGATATTTCTTCGGCTATTCTCTCTTCTCGGGGGCAGCAGGGACTATGTCCAAGGGCTTGACGATCCCTCCCCAGGCCATCTGCGAGTTGTGGGGCTTGCCTAGGATGTGGTGGGGTTTGACAGTGGGCCCTGTTAAACCTCTATAAAAAGCTGCATGTATCCGCAAGTAGGCCCCACCAAAGCGACCGTGTGCCGCTCAAAGCGCACAAGCCCAAGTCCTGGTGTTAGGTGGGACGCTAAACAGCCCTGACACGACGGCCCTCCGACGAGACAGGAGGTTTGCGCAGGCCCAATAAGCCGCCTAGAAAACCAATCATTACGAACAATATAAGAGATAATGCGACTCGATATAATCGGCAAAGACCTAGGCGACGAATACAGGATCACGATTGGAAGCTTGGAACATGGAATTGCAAGTCGCTAGGTTTCGCAGGTTGCGACAGGATGATCTACGATGAATTACATCCCCGCAACTTCGACGTCGTGGCGCTGCAGGAGATTTGCTGGACAGGACAGAAAGTGTGGAAAAGCGGGCATCGAGCGGCTACCTTCTACCAAAGCTGTGGCACCACCAACGAGCTAGGAACCGGCTTCATAGTGCTGGGTAAGATGCGCCAACGCGTGATTGGGTGGCAGCCAATCAACGCAAGGATGTGCAAGCTGAGGATTAAAGGCCGTTTCTTCAACTATAGCATCATCAACGTGCACTGCCCACACGAAGGGAGACCCGACGACGAGAAAGAAGCGTTCTACGCACAGCTGGAGCAGACATACGATGGATGCCCACTGCGGGACGTAAAAATCGTCATCGGTGACATGAACGCTCAGGTAGGAAGGAAGGATATGTATAGACCGGTCATCGGACCGGATAGTCTGCACACCGTATCGAACGACAACGATGCATAAACTTCGCAGCCTCCCGCGGTATGGTAGTCCGAAACACTTTCTTATCCCGTAAGAATATCCACAAGGCCACATGGAAATCACCTAACCAAGAAACGGAAAACCAAATCGACCACGTTCTAATCGACGGTAAATTCTTCTCCGACATCACGAACGTCCGCACTTACCGCAGTGCGAATATTGAATCCGACCACTACCTCGTTGCAGTATGCCTGCGCTCAAAACTCTCGACGGTGTACAACACGCGTCGAAGTCGGACGCCGCGGCTTAATATCGGGCGGCTACGAGACGGTAGACTAGCCCAAGAATACGCGCAGCAGCTGGAAGTGGCACTCCCAACGGAAGAGCAGCTAGGCGCAGCGTCTCTTGAAGATGGCTGGAGAGATATTCGATCCGCCTTTGGTAGCACCGCAACCGCTGCACTTGGCACGGTGCCCCCGGATCAGAGAAACGACTGGTATGACGGCGAATGTGAGCAGTTAGTGGAAGAGAAGAATGCAGCATGGGCGAGATTGCTGCAACACCGCACGAGGGCGAACGAGACACGATATAAACAGGTGCGGAACAGACAAAACTCGATTTTCCGGAGGAAAAAGCGCCAGCAGGAAGATCGAGACCGTGAAGAAACGGAGCAACTGTACCGCACTAATAACACACGAAAGTTCTATGAGAAGTTAAACCGTTCACGTAAGGGCCACGTGCCACAGCCTGATATGTGTAAGGATATAAACGGGAACCTTCTTACGAACGAGCGTGAGGTGATCCAAAGGTGGCGGCAGCACTACGAAGAACACCTGAATGGCGATGTGGCAGACGAAGATGGCGGTATGGTGATGGACCTGGGAGAACGCGCGCAGGACATAATTTTCCGGCTCCGGATCTCCAGGAAATCCAGGAGGAGATTGGCCGGCTGAAGAACAACAAAGCCCCTGGGGTTGACCAACTACCAGGAGAGCTATTTAAACACGGTGGTGAGGCACTGGCTAGAGCGCTGCACTGGGTCATTACCAAGATTTGGGAGGAGGAAGTTTTGCCGCAGGAGTGGATGGAAGGTGTCGTGTGTCCCATCTACAAAAAGGGCGATAAGCTGGATTGTAGCAACTACCGCGCAATCACATTGCTGAACGCCGCCTACAAGGTACTCTCCCAAATTTTATGCCGTCGACTAGCACCAACTGCAAGGGAGTTCGTGGGGCAGTACCAGGCGGGTTTTATGGGCGAACGCTCCACCACGGACCAGGTGTTCGCCATTCGCCAAGTACTGCAGAAATGCCGCGAATACAACGTGCCCACACATCATCTATTTATCGACTTCAAAGCCGCATATGATACAATCGATCGGGACCAGCTATGGCAGCTAATGCACGAACACGGTTTTCCGGATAAACTGATACGGTTGATCAAGGCGACGATGGATCGGGTGATGTGCGTAGTTCGAGTTTCAGGGGCATTCTCGAGTCCCTTCGAAACTCGCAGAGGGTTACGGCAAGGTGATGGTCTTTCGTGTTTGCTATTCAACATCGCTCTGAAAGGGTAATACGAAGAGCAGGGATTAACACGAGTGGTACAATTTTCAATAAGTCCGTCCAGCTATTTGGTTTCGCCGACGACATAGATATTATGGCACGTAACTTTGAGAAGATGGAGGAAGCTTACATCAGACTGAAGAGGGAAGCTAAGCGGATCGGACTAGTCATCAACACGTCGAAGACGAAGTACATGATAGGGAGAGGTTCAAGAGAAGACAATGTGAGCCACCCACCGCGAGTTTGCATCGGTGGTGACGAAATCGAGGTGGTAGAAGAATTTGTGTACTTGGGCTCACTGGTGACTGCCGAAAATGACACCAGCAGAGAAATTCGGAGACGCATAGTGGCTGGAAATCGTACGTACTTTGGACTCCGCAAGACGCTCCGATCGAATAGAGTTCGCCGCCGTACCAAACTGACAATCTACAAAACGCTCATTAGACCGGTAGTCCTCTACGGACACGAGACATGGACGATGCTCGTGGAGGACCAACGCGCACTTGGAGTTTTCGAAAGGAAAGTGCTGCGTACCATCTATGGTGGGGTGCAGATGGCGGACGGTACGTGGAGGAGGCGAATGAACCACGAATTGCATCAGCTGTTGGGAGAACCATCCATCGTTCACACCGCGAAAATCGAACGACTGCGATGGGCCGGGCACGTAGCCAGAATGTCGGACAGTAACCCGGTGAAAATGGTTCTCGACAACGATCCGACGGGCACAAGAAGGCGAGGTGCGCAGCGGGCAAGGTGGATCGATCAGGTGGAAGATGACTTGCGGACCCTCCGTAGACTGCGTGGTTGGCGACGTGTAGCCATGGACCGAGCCGAATGGAGGAGACTCTTATATACCGCACAGGCCACTTCGGCCTTAGTCTGAATAAATAATAATAATTCTCTCTTCAGGAAGAATCCGGCATTTCCTTCAGGAATGCATTCGAGAGTTCCGTTAAGAATACATATGGAATTTCTTCCCAAAATTCTACCAGAAGTTTCTTCAAAAATTTATGACGGAAATCCTCCGATTTAGTTCCATAATTTCACTTGTAAATCTATAAGAAATTCCTTCGAAAATTCTTCTAGGAACTTCTCCGGGCATTCCTCTCGGAACTCTTCCTTTAATTTATATTCCTTTATAATATCCTTTATAATATAATAATCCTTTAAAAAAACTTCAGAATATCCTTCAAGAAATCCTCTAGAAATATCTTCATGAATTTCTCCTGGAATTCGTCCAAGTATTTCCCCAGAAATTCTTACAGGTATTTTTTCGGGATTTTCTTCAGGTACTTCTCCAGGAATTCCATCAGGAATTTCTCCGGGAGATTTTCTGCGGAAGTGTACTAGAATTCCTTCCGGACTTCACTCGGAATTTACTCGGATATCTGCCAAAAGTTCTTCCAGAAATTTCTTCGGAACAATCCACAGGGATTTTCTTCAGCAATTCATCTGGGAATACTTTAAGAATTTCATCTGGGAATTTCTGCATTAATTCCTCCTGGTATTTTTCTGGGAATTCCTTCAGATATTTTTTCGGAAATTCCTTTGGGAACTTCTCTAAGAATTATTTCAGGACTTCCATGTGAGAATTCCTCCGGAAGTGCATGTGGGAGTTCCTCCGGGAGTTCTTCCAGGAGTTTTTCCAAGACATTCTCCGGTAGTACCTCCAGGAACTTCATAGGGAATTCCTGGACGATATTTGGCAGGAGTTTCACGGGAAATTGGATTTCGGAAGTTCCTTCAGAAATATTTTTTCTCTTCCTCTAGGGTATTCCACCGGATGTTCCTCTGAAGTTCCACCAGTAGTTCCTTCGGGAATTAAATCAGGCTTTCTTCCAGGAATTCATTGAGCATTTTTTTAGGCATTTATCTACAAATTCCTCCAGAAGTTCCTCGGAGAATTTCTCTGGGAGTTCTTACGGGAATTCCTCCGGGAGGTTCATTTACGGAGTCTTCCAGGAGTGCCTCCTGGAATTCTTAAGGAAATTCCTTTGGGAGTTCATCCTAGAATTCTTACGAGAGTTCCTCCAGGATTTCCTCCGAAAATTCTTCCTGTAGTTCTTCAATAAATTCCTCCAGAAGTTCCACCGGCAGTTCCTCCGAGAATTCCTCTGATAATTTCTCCGGAAATTCCTATAGAAAATCCCCCGGGAGTTCTTCCGGAAATTACTCTGGGAGTTCCTCCGGGAGTTCCTTTTCAGAGAAACACCCGGAGGGATTCTCGTAGAAACTGCTGGTGGATCTCCCGGAGGAATTTCAGGAGGAACTCCTAGAAGAATTCCTAGAGGACCTCCCGGATGAGCTCCCAGAGAAACTATCGGAAGAACTTCGGGAGGAATTTCCAGCTTAATTTCTGAAGAAAGCCTAAATGATTTCCTGAAAAAAAGCCTGAATAATTTACTGGAATAGCTTCTGGTGGAACTCCCGGAGGAATTTCCGGAGAAACTCCCGGATGAATTGCTGGTGGAATTCCCGGAGAAACTCTCGAAGGAATTTTCTGGAAGAATTTCTGAAGAAACTCCCGGGAGAATTTTCAAAGGAACCCCGGGGAAACTACCAGAAGCATTATCGGAAACAAGACATCTTATAGACAAATCTCGTCTAGCTGAAACATTTGTTGGGATTTGTAGCTGGACCATCATCATCATCAGAGGACCTCCCGGAGAATTCCCTGAGGAGCTCGCAGAGAAATTCTCGGATGAGCTTCTGGTGGAAAATCTATATAAATTCCTGAAGAAGCCTAAATAAATTCCAATTCTGCCGAAATTCCCGGAAGAATTTTCAGAGGAACTGCCGATAGAACTACCGGAATAATTCTCGAAGGAAATCCTAGAGAAATTCTTGGTGGAAATGCCGGTGAAACTCCTGGAAGAATTCCAGGAGGAATTTTTGGGGAAACTCCTGGAGGATCTCTCAGTGGAAATCTTGAAGTTTCCACCGGAATTCTTTCAGGATTTCATTGCGAATTAATCTAGGAATTCCTCCGAATTCCTCTCAACTCCTATCCCTACCTCCCCGCGGTGCTGGCCGGGATACGAGCAACCTTAGGGAAGATCGGGTAACCAACCCCGGTGGGAACTATGGTCGTATGCTGACAGGGAAGGGGGGGTTTGCTCCTCTCCGGAGGTGCAAATCTTATTGAGTGTCTGTTCTCCATGTCAGGATCGGCTCACAACAGCGTCTGTTCTCCATGTTAGGGGCGGCTGATCATCGTCCGAGTGCCAGTGAAACTGTGCACCATGGTCCACCGGAAATAAGGAGGAATGGTCCTCCGGAAATTTAGGGGGTTTGGTGTCAGGCCCTGCAAGCCAGCCTTTAAAAAATCATAAGCAACGAACAATCATCAAGAGAGTACGGACCGGAACCATCGGCGAAGACCACTGCGACGAAAAGGGACTAGCGATTGGAAACTCGGTTCGTGGAACTGCAAATCTCTCAACTTCATCGGGAGCACACGCATACTCGCCGATGTGCTCAAGGACCGTGGATTCGGCATCGTAGCGCTGCAGGAGGTTTGTTGGAAGGGATCAATGGTGCGAACGTTTAGAGGTAATCATACCATCTACCAGAGCTGCGGCAACACACACGAGCTGGGAACAGCTTTCATAGTGATGGGCGATATGCAAAGGCGCGTGATCGGGTGGTGGCCGATCAATGAAAGAATGTGCAGGTTGAGGATCAAAGGCCGGTTCTTCAACTTCAGCATAATCAACGTCCATAGCCCACACTCCGGAAGCACTGATGATGATAAGGACGCATTCTACGCGCAGCTGGAACGTGAGTACGACAGCTGCCCAAGCCACGACGTCAAAATCATCATAGGAGATTTGAACGCTCAGGTTGGCCAAGAGGAGGAGTTTAGACCGACTATTGGAAAGTTCAGCGCTCACCGGCTGACGAACGAAAACGGCCTACGACTAATTGATTTCGCCGCCTCCAAGAATATGGCCATTCGTAGCACCTACTTCCAACACAGCCTCCCGTATCGGTACACCTGGGGATCACCACTGCAGACAGAATCACAAATCGACCACGTTCTGATTGATGGACGGCACTTCTCCGACATTATCGACGTCAGGACATATCGTGGCGCTAACATCGACTCTGACCACTATCTGGTGATGGTTAAACTGCGCCCAAAACTATCCGTCATCAACAATGTTCGGTACCGACGACCGCCGCGGTACGACCTAGAGCGACTGAAGCAACCTGATGTCGCCACTTCATACGCGCAGCATCTCGAGGCAGCGTTGCCGGAAGAGGGTGAGCTCGATGGGGCCCCTCTTGAGGACTGCTGGAGTACAGTTAAAGCAGCCATTAACGACGCAGCGGAGAACAACGTCGGGTATATGGGTCGAAGTCGACGGAACGATTGGTTCGACGAAGAGTGCAGACAGATTCTGGAGGAGAAGGACGCAGCGCGGGCGGTCGCGCTGCAGCAAGGTACCCGGCAGAACGTGGAACGTTATAGACGGAAGCGGAGACAGCAGACCCGCCTTTTTCAGGAGAAGAAACGCCGCCTGGAAGAAGCGGAGTGCGAGGAGATGGAACAGCTGTGCCGTTCTCAAGATACACGCAAGTTCTATCAGAAGCTCAACGCATCTCGTAAAGGCTTCGTGCCGCGAGCCGAAATGTGCCGGGATAAGGATGGGAGCATCTTGACGGACGAACGTGTGGTGATCGAAAGGTGGAAGCAGCACTACGAGGAACATCTGAATGGCGCTGAGAGTACAGGCAGTGAAAGTCAAGGCAGCGGAGGAGATGACTACGTCAGTTCAGCGGACGATGGAAGCCAACCAGCCCCCACCTTGAGGGAAGTTAAGGATGCCATTCAGCAGCTAAAGACCAATAAAGCAGCTGGTAAGGATGGTATCGGAGCTGAGCTCATCAAGATGGGCCCGGAAAAGCTGGCCACTTGCCTGCACAAACTGATAGTCAGAATCTGGGAAACCGAACAGCTACCGGAGGAGTGGAAGGAAGGGGTTATATGCCCCATCTACAAGAAAGGCGACAAACTGGAGTGTGAGAACTTTCGAGCGATCACCATCCTTAATGCCGCCTACAAAGTGATATCCCAGATCATCTTCCGTCGTCTGTCACCATTAGTGAACGAGTTCGTGGGAAGTTATCAAGCCGGCTTCGTTGACGGCCGCTCGACAACGGACCAGATCTTTACTGTACGGCAAATCCTTCAAAAATGCCGTGAATACCAGGTCCCAACGCACCATCTATTCGTTGATTTCAAGGCGGCATACGACAGCATAGACCGCGTAGAGCTATGGAAAATTATGGACGAGAACAGCTTCCCTGGGAAGCTTACTAGACTGATCAAAGCAACGGTGGATGGTGTGCAAAACTGTGTGAAGATTTCGGGCGAACACTCCAGTTCGTTCGAATCGCGCCGGGGACTAAGACAAGGTGCTGGACTTTCGTGCCTGTTGTTCAACATTGCGCTAGAAGGTGTCATGCGGAGAGCCGGGTGTAACAGCCGGGGTACGATTTTCAACAGATCCAGTCAATTTATTTGCTTCGCGGATGACATGGACATTGTCGGCCGAACATTTGCAAAGGTGGCAGAACTGTACACCCGCCTGAAACGTGAAGCAACAAAAGTTGGACTGGTGGTGAATGCGTCAAAGACAAAGTACATGCTTGTGGGCGGAACCAAGCGCGACAGGGCCCGCCTGGGAAGCAGTGTTACGATAGACGGGGATACCTTCGAGGTGGTCGAGGAATTCGTCTACCTCGGATCCTTGCTAACGGCTGACAACAACGTTAGTCGTGAAATACGAAGGCGCATCATCTGTGGAAGTCGGGCCTACTACGGGCTCCAGAAGAAACTGCGGTCGAAAAGATTCGCTACCGCACCAAATGTGTCATGTACAAGACGCTTATAAGACCGGTTGTCCTCTACGGACATGAAACATGGACAATGCTCGAGGAGGACTTGCAAGCACTCGGAGTATTCGAGAGACGGGTGCTTAGGACCATCTTTGGCGGTGTGCAAGAAGATGGTGTGTGGCGGCGAAGAATGAACCATGAGCTCGCCCAACTCTACGGCGAACCCAGTATCCAGAAGGTAGCTAAAGCCGGAAGGGTACGATGGGCAGGACATGTTGCAAGAATGCCGGACAGCAACCCTGCAAAGATGGTGTTCGCTTCCGATCCGGCAGGTACGAGACGGCGTGGAGCGCAGCGAGCAAGATGGGCAGACCAGGTGCAGAACGACTTGGCGAGCGTGGGGCGTATCCGAGGATGGAGAGATGCGGCCTCGAACCGTGCATTGTGGCGTCAAATTGTTGATTCAGTGTTATCTGTTTAGATGTTAACTAAATAAATGAATGAATCCTCCGAAAATTCCATTGTTGATTTCATTTTCGGTATAATTTCTGTATAAATTTTCGGTGGAATTCCTGGAGAAATTCTTTGAAATTTTCACAAGAAATTATTCGAAACAATTCACGGAAAATTTTATGGAATTTACACAAGAAATTCGAAGATTTTTCGTGAAATTCTCAGGAATGTTTACTGGAAATTCTGCGGAATTTCCACGGAATATTCTTATTTTTAAATATTATGGGAAACAGCACGAAATTATTTGAATTATTGCAGGGAATTCTGCACAGCTTATAAAGAGGTTCGTGAAGATTTTCTTGGAGTAAATAATGGTGGAATTTTCCCGGCAAAATTTATGGTGGAATTCCTGAAGACACTGCCGAAGAAGTTGCTGGAAGCATTCCTAAAGAATCCCTGATAGAATTTCGGATAGAATGCCAGGAGCAATTGTCGAAGGAATTCCTGGAGAAAGCTTGCATATTGATTTTTCTGCCTACTTTATAATAAATATTATTTCAGAGAGGATTTGTTTAGAAATTCAGATGTATGGTTCTAGTTTTCTTAAACTTATGGAAGAATGCAGGATTTTTATAATAATTGTTATAGCCGATTTTATATTCTTTTTGAATACTAAGTTCGTTATTATTTTTCTCACTTTATTTTAAAATATCTGATGAGCAATAAATCACGCATTTTTAAATCCATTATTGTTTTAATCAATATTGTTTCGATTGGGTTTGGATTTGGTTTCATTTGTTAATATTTATGTGTTTTTATAAAACTACGATTTATAAGACCAAAAAGTTGCCCCCCCCCCTTCACGAAATCCTGGCTACGCCCATGGTAATATAAATGCATTATCCAAGGATTTTAACATTATCCGATGACAAATTTATATAGTCGAAGTGAACGAACAAAGAACGTATTTCTTAAAATTTAGTAATTGAAAGTAAATTTAGTAATTGAAGAAAGAAGATTAACATAAAATCATACTAATAGGTGGGCATCACTCATCACAAGCACGCTGTAGTTCTCAAAGGCAGCGTTCTTGCGCCAAGTGGTGCTCTATCAAATAACAATAACCGACGCCGTTAGTGGTCTTACTTCACAACTAGATCAATACGAACAGCACAAAAAAAAAACAAAAAATTACCCTTTGCTGTTTATTGCATGGATTTACAGACGACTAAATGATTAACATAGTATTGGCCACGCTTTTACACTGCGTACTCCTATGTGAGTCGTCCAAAACGTTTCTCCTCCGTTTTCATATGCCACCGGGCGTGCATGGTTAAACATTTGTCTCGTCGCGAGATAGCGAATTAGTGTTATTTCCCATCCCATAGATCGCATCACTTACCGAAGTGAATCCACGCTTTCCTATTCCAAGACAATCTTGGAGATGCAGAGGTATACTCGGTCTCTAGTAGCAACGAGAGTCGGAATAACAATCCTTCCCTTTCTAAATGACCGTAAGGATGAGGCAGGCGCCGTTATTGACTTAAAATATTTGAGCTCCGGATACGTGTACATTGAGAATGGGTAGCTAATCCCAAGCCCCATTCATTGTGTTCTCTGTACATTTTCGCAAGTTCTAGTCAATCACGGAGTAGCAACTACGAATTGTGCCCACCCTCCCCCTCGTAACACTTTTTGTATGGAAGGTTCAGTTTTTTTTGTATGGATCGTAATGCTCGGCCTGACCCCCTCAATCCCCTTACAGCGTTACGTAGTTTGTAAAAGGCCCCTTATTTCAACTGCGCGCCTAAAATTTACCGGCGGCGTGGTCAAAAAGTTGCAAATCAAAATCAGCGTAAAAAATCACAGTGTGTCTAGTGTCACAATAAGTGAAGAAATGTAAAGTATCATGAGAAAACAAAAACCATTCGATTTTAGCAACATAAATGTTCTGAACATGTTGCCAAAATCGAATGAGGTCTGTATTTGCTGAGAGCACAGCTATGCGCTTGGTGTGTTTCCCATATGATATGACCATCATGACTGTTCAAACATTTCTCTGGACACCCAACTTCGTTCGCCTTGAAAGAAGAAGAATATTTTTGCAAACACATTTTTACCTTCTCACCGCTTATGGCATGCTACCATACAGCCGCCATCATCACTCCATTGTTCAATTATTGATCCATTAGTGGGCGTTGAAACAGAACGAATCGTTTGCCTCTCTCTGTTATTAATTTCACGGTTGCTTTTTTTTACCATTTTGAGTTTTTATTTCCAAGCACACATGGCTTGAGGTGAATCAAGTAATTCCGAGAGAAAACCGCAAAAGACGTGCAGTCTGGCAGGGAAAATGCCCCTGAGTCTACCAGTTCCAGCCAGCGCTGCTGCGCCACTTTGGCTGGTCGCTGCTATCTCGGTAGGCGAGTTGCTAATGGTTACCGGAAGGTGAGCCATAACAGCAGCAGGAGCCTGTCCTCCCCTTTTTTCCCACCTTCCAGCAGCAAGCGATGAGTGAGGTGAAAATTAAAACACAAACCACAGATTGCTTGGATCGTGATGTGTGGACCCTTCATGCTTCATGATGCTGCCAATAGGTACACCATCCACAACATGATGTTCATAAAGAGTGAGGGGGAGTATGGATGGCTCTTTCGTTGATTCGTCCGGTAAACACTCTTTGTGTGCATCAATGTTTACAGTAAACATAAAGCAGACATGCAGTCTGCCAACTCGCAATCCACAGGGTTATGCTGATCGGAGCATATTATGTTGCGTTTTTTTGTTCGCTCCTACTTCAGGTTGGATCGAGTGCTTCCTTGCAGAGAGGGAAGTCAAGCATCATCAGTATCAAACAGATGTAAATAAACACAAATAAATGAATTATCTCCGGTTTTCTCTCGAGCTGTGAGCTAGAACGCGATGCAATAACTTCTGTTTCATTGTAAGCATCCTCCTTCGACATACCAGAATTCCATTCCCGCACTGTATCTAAATTGATCTGGTAAACAATCAACTTTACAAATTATCTTCCACTTTCCTCGACTCGCAAGCAGATCGAAGAGGGCCATAACTCTTCCAGCGATCTTAGCAACCACTTAATTAGGCTGAAACAAACGAGACTTTCAATCACCTAGGAAACCCCCAAAGAAGGCAGAGGAAAGTTCAAAGTAGACACACACACGAAAGATCAAGGCATCAAAACGATCGTGTGAGGAAGATTTGTTAGGGTAATGGCGAGGAAATCGAAACGAAAGATTTACGACCTAAACTGATCGCTCACGCACTCTCGTTTGTTCGTTTGCCAGTGCTGGGCAGAGGAATCAGATTTTCCAACCTGATAAAAGATAGGTGATCGGTGATTTTTCCTCTCCAATATTGATGTTGTTGCTAAGGCTGCTGATTGATTTATGACTGGAAGGGTTATTAATTTTATTTGAATGGATTGATATTTAACCTTTTTTTCAATTCAGGAGGCTCAAGTATTTCGCGTGGTGTATACTACTGATAGAATTCGAAAAGTTTAGATACCTAAAGATTTACAATATATTATAAACTTCTACCATACATACATATTATAGATAAAATGATCGTGAGATTTTACCGAACGAATAAAATATATACTGACACATCTCTAGTAAAACGATGTCGTTTAGTATTCTACTAGAAATTCATAATGTTACACACAACCGGTGATTGTTAGATTTTCTAATAATTCTGTATAACGACCTACCAAAACCTGTTTAAGAACTGGGCATATGCGAAAATGCTAGACTCTTATACAAATATTGTATGAGACCTTACAGTTTTGAAAGCTTGTCTTACAATATGTGTTAGTGAGTTTACATTTCTTTTATTACAATCTAATCTAACAATTTAGAATATGCCCAGTTCTTATACAGGTTTTGGTAGATTTTTATACAGAATTGATAGAAAATCTAACAGTCGCTGGTTGGGTGTATCGGTGAAGATTTCAAGGAAAGCCCACTATTTTTTCAAAAGAATTTCAACTCTACTTGGATTCCATTTGCGTTCCGCACTGCTCTTGAAGTCTCCCTCTAGAAGATTTGTGAGATGTTTCGAGCAACTGGATTGCCACCCACTTTTATTCT
This sequence comes from Armigeres subalbatus, assembly GCF_024139115.2. Lineage (NCBI taxonomy): Eukaryota > Metazoa > Arthropoda > Insecta > Diptera > Culicidae > Armigeres > Armigeres subalbatus. The sequence continues at coordinate 42,576,186 of NC_085141.1, read as the reverse complement.
ATACATTCTAATCTTACATAGTGACTTCGCGGGATGGCGATCCCTGGAATTATTTTTTATTTTGATCAAAATATCACGTATTTTTTCTGATACAGCAAATATCGCGACAAAAAATACCCTTTTTATCCTTTTCGACGGTTGCCCATAAATCATTGTCAAATCCATTCAGAACTTTATTAAATAAATTGTAAACATGAACCACAGCTCACCACCGCCTTGGCCAAAAATAAAACGCGTAATCAATTTAATTAAAAAATTGAGCAAACGCTACGCTGATGCATTGCTACCGTATTCAAGAAACCAAGCAAAACCAACTCGAGGGAAGTCACTGCTGACTGTAAGCCAAGGCGGATGCACACGTGTTGAATATTGTTGTTTATTGGGCATCAGGATCAGGATCAGATCCGAATCGCTCGTGGAAAGAGAGGGGTGCAGTTTATAGCGATTGTGTGTACGGCACCCATCCAGACAAACGTGATGTACACATCCTTGCTTCTGTTGCCACGATTGAGAGAAACTGTGCGACAGGCGCGCGTGCCGAAGATGTCTTTGCGGTTATTATTCATATGACAGTGTTGTTGATTAAAAGAAAGCTATCATACAGTTGAATTGTCAAAAAAAACACAGCTTCTTCTTTGCGGCGATGATGTCTTTTTAGTGCATTTAACGAAAGCTAATAATAAAAGTAGCGCTCCCAAGGATATTTATCTTAAATATTATTAGATTCTATCAAACCCATCGAACTTCGTCTCGCCCAAAGTTAATTGGTTAGTACAAACGATTATTTTGTATTCACAATTTAGCTGTCATAAGACAATTCCATTTAATTATACTACCTCGTATTACTTTTACATATACGTATTTCGACCTCAACTGTGAGGTCGTCTTCAGTGTCTCGTACTTGACTCGACTTGGTCGTGCAACGTCATCCGCCAATTCGTTGTTGGAGTTTGATTTTATTGGCTTGAGGAGCAGTTGCCTCATATACGCCATTCCAATCCGCCAATTCGAAGTCATTAAATAACGTACTCCATGGTTATAGACTACCATAGCAGCCCGCGTTTTTTAAGCCGAGGCTTCATTCGCACGATGTCGAGACTTATGTCCAATCACTATTCACTAAACGCACACCTCTATAGAATAAACCTGGTTGATAGCAACCTATGTAGGTGTGGAGCCGGTTACGATGACACCGATCACGTAGTTTGGTATTGCTCGGAAAACGACGCCTCCAGAGAGCAACTATTGGATACCCTTGTGGCCCGAGGTAAACAACCCTACAGGGAAGTAAGAGGTGTTTTGGGGGATCGCGATGTGGTAGTATGCAGGCCATCTATGCATTTCTTTGCTCGTCTGACATAAAAGTCTAATTCCCCTATCTTTTTTTCTTTCTCGTTTTTGTTTTTGTCTTATTGTTCTGTGTAATACGAAGCTATGGCCATCCGGAAGATGCTCCCTGACGAACCACAACTCGAGCCCGACGCTACGCCATACCGTTATTGACGTCAAATACCCGGATGAGCAGCTGAAATACCTCAAACCTAAATCCCAACCTAGTCCGTCCTGAAATTACGCAATCTAACCTTGAGTCGCCACGAGTATCTTGGTCTATACCCTTTCCCCTTACTAACTGTTGATAATAAGATGATATCGATTGTAAATATCATAAAGTCTCGGCTCCGTTAAGTGTTATACACGCCTGAGCCTGTCAAATAAACACAATAGATAAAAAAAAGGCCGCGTTTTGGTCTACGGTTCACGTCCACGGATCCCCTATTTGTTTTCAGATTAATCACTTACACACAAATTATATACACGGAAAATCAATTTTGTATTAAATGCGAGCAAAAGATGACTGTGACAAAAATATTCTCGCAAAACTCTTATAAAGTACAAAAAGCGCAACATATTTTCTGATTTTGAACTTGGAATGATTTTTTGGCAAGATTGGGCATGTTAAGTGAATAAAATTGTACCATTTTGGTACAGATTTATCATATTTAAGCCCATTTTTCGTCATTGCAAAAAATAGCGAGCGTGTGCAACTCGTTGCAAAACTCGATTTTTCCAGTACTCGTAGTATTTATCCACGTACGTGGACTCGAGTACGCACGTACAGCTCGTGCTGAAAAAATCATCTTTTTGCAACTAGTTGCACAAACTACTATTTTGATTTTGATGCTGAAATGATTTTTGAGCCTGGAAAACCCAACCCAAGAAGGCTTAACCAAGATCAGCCTTTGTTGATTATTGACAAGTAGAAAATTTAAAGCATGGTGTGAAAAATGAAGGATGTGAAATATATTTTCTGATTTTGATGCTGGAATGTTTTTTGAGCCTGGGAAACTCAACCCAAAAAGGCATAGCCAAAATCAGCCCTTGTTAATTACACCCAGTTTTTTTACACGGGTGGGTCTGAGTTGATTATGACCTTTACTGTTCTTCTATGCATAACTGCCCCATGTTAGTTTTTGTGGATGTTGAGTTTTTACCATCAAACAATATATTTTGACGCATAGAGTTCAGTGCGAGATTTCTCTTGTTTCGGACAACAGAACGATCGCGCGATCGGCCGAAATATTGTCGGGCCGCCACCAAACCGGACCGCGCGATTGAGCACTCGCGCTGCGCGGCGAGTCGCGACAATTTGAAATATTTCATTAGTAGTGCGCATCATGCACGCATGGATGTACTATCATGCGCACTAATCAGAAATGAGTTGCGACGTCTGATAACTGCAGATATTTCATTTTATTGAAAACAAATTTTCGATTTTCTACTATACACGGAATATTTGTTCTGCATTGCGCGGCCGGTAATAAAAATCAGTTCAGTGCGAGATTTCTCTTGTTTCGGACTGCAGAACGATGACGCGATCGGCCGAAACATTTGTTCTGCATTGCGCAGCTGGTAATAAAAATTAGTTCAGTGCGAGATTTCTCTTGTTTCGGACTGCAGAACGATCGCGCGATCGGCCGAAATATTTGTTCTGCATTGCGCGGCCGGTAATAAAAATCAGTTCAGTGCGTGTTTTCTCTTGTTTCGGACTGCAGAACGATGACGCGATCGGCCGAAATATTTGTTCTGCATTGCGCAGCTGGTAATAAAAATCAGTTCAGTGCGTGATTTCTCTTGTTTCGGACTGCAGAACGATCGCGTGATCGGCCGAAATATTTGTTCTGCATTGCGCGGCCGGTAATAAAAATCAGTTCAGTGCGTGATTTCTCTTGTTTCGGACTGCAGAACGATGACGCGATCGGCCGAAATATTTGTTCTGCATTGCGCGGCCGGTAATAAAAATCAGTTCAGTGCGTGATTTCTCTTGTTTCGGACTGCAGAACGATCGCGTGATCGGCCGAAATATTTGTTCTGCATTGCGCGGCCGGTAATAAAAATCAGTTCAGTGCGTGATTTCTCTTGTTTCGGACTGCAGAACGATGACGCGATCGGCCGAAATATTTGTTCTGCATTGCGCGGCCGGTAATAAAAATCAGTTCAGTGCGTGATTTCTCTTGTTTCGGACTGCAGAACGATGACGCGATCGGCCGAAATATTTGTTCTGCATTGCGCGGCCGGTAATAAAAATCAGTTCAGTGCGTGATTTCTCTTGTTTCGGACTGCAGAACGATGACGCGATCGGCCGAAATATTTGTTCTGCATTGCGCGGCCGGTAATAAAAATCAGTTCAGTGCGTGATTTCTCTTGTTTCGGACTGCAGAACGATGACGCGATCGGCCGAAATATTTGTTCTGAATTGCGCGGCCGGTAATAAAAATCAGTTCGGTGCGTTATTTTTCTAGTTTCGGACTGCAGAACGATGACGCGATCAGCCGAAATATTTGTTCTGCATTGCGCGGCCGGTAATAAAAATCAGTTCAGTGCGTGATTTCTCCGTGCGGTCGTCCAAAACGCGAATCTCCTTAGCTTTCATATGCCACCGGGCGTGCATGTTTTTGCCTTTCTCGTATACTAAGTATACGTAAAGGCTATATGTTCGCTCCAAAAATAAACTTTTGATCCGAGGACCGGAGACCCATAGTGTTATATACCAATCGATTCAGCTCGACGAATTGGAGTGATGTCTGTGTGTGTGTATGTGTGTGT